>NW_005871058.1:12205303-12297591 GCF_000147115.1 Myotis lucifugus
AAGTGCTGCTTGTCAATCCAGTTAACAAATGAGATTAACATCCTCATCTTAATGAGTGGCTGTTTCCCAGTCTGTTATTTCACAGGTTGACACTAGATGTCAGGGAAAGACTTAGCATTCTAATTTGCAGGTCTCAACACCATCCAGCAGAAAGGAAGGCTGCCTGCTGAGGGAAATCAGATATTGAAAATTGGCAAATTTCCCACTGTGACTACTGGGGACACCAGGGTTCTTATGCAAAAACATCACTACCCTGCACATGCCCTATTAGATATACCTTTGATGCTGTTAAATTGCATTTACATGCCCTGGGCAGGTAGCTCTGTTGGTTAGTGTTGTCCCTATATGCCAGGGTTGTGGGTTCAACCCCCCAGTCAGGGCACATACAAAAATCAACCAATGAGTACATACATAAGTAGAATAACAAATCTCTCTCTCTCTCTCTCTCTCTCTCTCTCTTCCTCTCTCTCTAAAAATCAATTTAAAAAACCCCATTTATAGAATGGTTTATGTCAAGGTCACTTCAGAGAATTAGGTTATTTTGGGAGGGGAGAAATGAGAATCACCAATTTATTCTTTCAACTTTATTATAAAAGACATTCAATTTTATTTAGAACAAAAAAGAACAGTAGATATAGCATGGTCATGTTCTTATAATCCTTTTTGTTAGTGAATTAGGAAACAGCCAACCTGATTAAAAATTACATGAATGTCTCATAAGATCATTCCAATACTCTGTGGTAGTTTCTTTCATTTAATAAATGATATTAACTAAAAATGTGGTTTTGCTGCAGAATAACTAAATCTTGACCTGCTTTAGTTACATTGATAGATTCCCAAGGCTCTTGGCCCCTTAACAGGCTTTCTGATGTAATAAAAAGCCATGTGCTTTTTCATTACTGTGGATGGCACATTCAAAAAAATTTCCCCCCTCCCACTGTGCCTCTCTCTCTCTCTCTCTCTCTCTCTCTCTCTCTCTCTCTCTCTCTCTCCGTCTCTCCACCACCCCACTACTTACCTACCTGAAAAAGGCAATGTGAACAAACTGAAATCAGGCAGGACAGTGTAAAGAACAAAGCCAGAAAAGGGTACATGATTTTCCTCATCATGCACACCCCTCCCCCAATTCTAAAGGGTCACCGCCATAGTCTTCTCAATCATCCTTGGAAAATCTGCACGCCCAAGGCTAAAAATAGCACTCCCCCAGTGGGAAGAGGGCCCACCCAGACATAGTGTAATAGTCCCACCCATGGAAATACATCCCAGGAATCTTCTTGGTAATTCTGGAAGCCATTATATCATCATCAAAAATAGCATTTTAATGTCACATGGGTGTGTCTTCACTTATTTGTGAGCTGGATGTTGGGCAAGGCTCAAGGAACATGAGAAGAAAAAGACAGAGCTTCTCTGAAGGCTTTCAGTGGAGATGGGAGGCAAACAGGCCAACAAATCATTCTAACATTCATGACAGATATTGACAAGGATATCTGTTGCCGCACAGCGATCTTGACAACCTCTTCCTGTTGGATAAAAATTGATGTGGGCCAACAATCGAGGTAGTTACTCAGTGTAACTCAGATTAGAAGATTACTCAGACAGGAATAAAAATATGGAGGGCTGTCAGTATTATTGATTGATTTGTTGACTGGCTTATTAATTAAAAATACTCACATGGCACATACTATGTGCTAGGTATCATTCTAAGAATTTTGCAACCATCAATCCATTTCATCCTAAAAACAGACCTACTAAGTAGGTACCAGTATGAGTTTTATGTTACAGATAAGTAACTTGCCCAAGTATTGATAGCTAGGGCTAGAATCCTGAGAGCTATTTCCCTTACCTTTTCTTCTACCCAGTTTGAATCCCCACCCAACAACCTTGTGTTATGATAATAGTAGAGGCCTGGTGCACGAAATTTATGCACTGGCGGTGGGGGGGGGGGGGGGTCCCACAGCCTGGCCTGTGCCCTCTTGCAGTCTAGGAGCCCTTGGGGGATGTCCTACTGATGGCTTAGGCCAAATCCCCTGACACAGCAGCTTCTGTGTGCTCTCCTGTTGATCACCCACTCTGGGGAAGGCCAGCTGTCATGTCACAAGGACCTTTAAGCAGTATGATGGAGACCTCCACATGGTGATTGAAGCTCCTTCCAGCAGCCGGTATCAGCTGGCCAGTCCCATGAGTGAGCTATTATTCTCTTGATAGCAATCACACTATCTGAATTGTCTCATTCATTTATTTGCTTGTTTTTGCGATCCCCTCCCCCACTCCTCATGTCATCGACATTTTAGAGAGCAGTGGTTGTCTTGTTCACTCAGTGCATCCCAAGTGCCTTGAAGAGTACTTGGCATACAGTGGATGCACAACAAATATCCCAGCGAGTGAACTTCTGACCTGGAATTGTTGGCTATAAGATGAAACTATGCATAGTCATCATGCAGAAATCATATATATTAGATATAGTAGAAATGCACCCAGCACAGATTCCTGGGATATTTTAAGAACTCAAGAAATGTGATTCTCCATTCTCTCTTGTCCATATTTATTGCAAACTCATCTCAAGGTTCCTAAAATGATAAGAATTCCATGCCTCTCGCCTTGTCCACTCCTACCCCCGCCCCCCCGCCATCCTGGACTACTTTAGTATCCCTTAATCCTTCCCATTCATGTTCTGCTCCAATTCCTACTCTTTTCTGGTCTCTTCCACAGTTGTTAGGATAAGTATGCCCCCTGGTGTCCACTTCAGACATGACACATTGTGGGGGATGGGAGGATGAGATACCGAAGGAGAGAAGTATTTATGGATCATTTCAAGCAAATTCAAGAGGGGAGATACCAGCCCCAAGTTCAGATAAAAGTGTGGCCCACAGGAACTATGGTCTCCATATGCATTCTTCATGAAATCCGCATTGCCCTCTATGACCTCATCGCTTGGTCTCAGTTTGTGATCTAGCTACTCACACAGATTATTGCCTCCTCTCATCAGAAAAATCAGCCTCCAATTGATTTTCTTTCCACACATATCCCTCCTTCAAGTAAAGCATCATTTTCCTAAAGTTCATATTTTCTCAGGCCATTAATCTGCTCAAAAAATATTCAATAACTTCAAATTATATGAAGAACAAAGTCCCATCTCCTCAGCCTGGTATCCAAGACATTTCAGAGTCCGGGTTTAATCTGCCTTTGCAGTTTTAGTCTGTTCTACTCTCCCCTGCCTCCCTGACCCTCACATGCTTACGTGTCCGGCACCTTGACCATGTCTCAAAGCTATGCCTCTACTTCATCAAAGCTGTGTCGACCTTCATGCTGTTTCCTCTATCTGAATTGCTATCCCTCTACTTTCCTTTGCCCATTTAATCCCAGGTGACTCAAACCCAGTTCAAAGACTCTGACTTCCACGAACTGCCTGACCATTGTTCATGTTGCCACCATGACAATTAGACTACATCTTATAATTGGTTTAATTTTCTACATACTTGCCTTTGCCAGTTTTGTAAGTTTCTTTAGGGCAGGGGTGGTATCTGATCTACTTAATACATAGTAGGTTCATAACCTGAATGGGTAAATGAATATCAGTACTGAGGCTGGAGTCTGTGTTTCTGGAGCCTAGTCAGACTGGTCTGAGAGGGAAGAGGCCACTTATGTTAATATTGGGACAGAATATTTAAAATTGGAATGGCCTTGGGCATAAGTAGTCTAAACTGAAAGTTGGGTTTCCACTGCAGTTCTGTGAGCCTGAGCTTCCTTAGGGAAATGATGCACACAGTCATTTCTGCATCTCCTTCTTTATATTGAAAGGAAGAAGGCGAGGAACTCAGGAAATGTCTTCTGTGCTCTGATTAAAGGCAAAGTGTGAAAGTTGACATTATTAGACTATCAATGACATGCGTATGGGAAGTTGTATTTCTGAAGCACTATGCCATCCCAAAATTTAATTTAGTTTTATATTTCTTTTGTTTGTATCCCATGGTAGCTGTATTTTATAAGTACTTGAGACAAACAAGACTGATGCTATGATATAATCTCTTAACTAATTTCAAGACAAAGGACTATATAGTAATATATAGTGGATTCAACACAGTCCTGGAGCTTCAGTAACTAGATAAATAAAAACTTATCTTCTTCCTGAGTCACTTTGCTGTTTTTCTTAATGATCTTTTGTCTCTGTTTCCTCATCTGAAATTTGGAAATATATGACTTCCAATGTTACCAACAAGTTAGGTGTCTAGTGAAAACTAATTGAGTTAGTCCTATAAAATTGAACATTTTCCAGAAAAATGCCAGTTGTATTAGAAAAAGTTAAATTTGAAGTTGCATACTTGGGATCTGTCTTTCTGGATCATAGACCTGTACCCCAAGACCAACATTATAGGGTGCATTGTCCTTGATTGCTCTTCTTGGCTTTTGGGGAGGACATTTGCCTGCCTCAGAGAACAACCTTCTGGCATTCAGGTGGCTAAGTTTGGAATATCTACTGCCAGGTTCTATACAGAAGGCTACCACGACAACCAGGCCAAGTCCCAATAACCCAACCTCAAGGGAAGATACAAACCAGCTAGAGAGGCTGGTGGGAGCCACTCAGCCAGTCTCTGGGTTTCTATCTCTATTTCTGGGTGAAAGAATACATTTTCTCACCAGGCATGTCCTACTAATAAAAAAAGGGACCAATCATATTACTTACAATCACTTGTACCATGTGGTTTAATAAGCAAGATATGCTATAAATGCTTACTTAGCTCTATGCAGCGGTTCTCAACCTGTGGGTCGCCAACAATGAAAATACATCCTGCATATCAGATATTTACATTACAATTCATAACAGTAGCAAAATTACAGTTATGAAGTAGCAACGAAAATAATTTTATGGTTGGGGGTCACCACAACATGAGGAACTGTATTAAAGGGTCGCGGCATTAGGAAGGTTGAGAACCACTGCTGGTTTATGGCAATGTCAACTGAGTCTAATTTTAAGACTAATTAGAGTCTAGTGGGTTTGGGGCAGGTTCCCACATTCCCTGGGGTTTTTGAAAACTTTAGGCCAATCTTGGATCTTGAAGACTAATTAAGTGGGGCTTCTCCTTGACGAGCCAGGACAACTTCATTTGGCAGTCATCTGTTGCAGACCTTCAAAGTCATCCTTGGGTGACGGTTTAGACATTTCTTGAGGGGCCTAGCCAGAACTTGACCCTCTGAGGCCCACCATGAGGAGAAAGTGTTCCTGTGGGTCAGATCTTTCATGCTTATGCAAACTTGTAGAGAATTATTCCACAAGTCCCAGCCGCTGCTCAGAAAAGAGCATATAATTTATATCATGTTCCTGGCAAACTTAAGCTACTTTGTATGGCCTTGCAATTTAGACTGCCAGGCATGAGAATAAAGCCAAAGCCCACATCAACAGAGTTGTGTATATTCCTTGGCAAACAGTTCATAGCTCACCACATTCTTCTCATAACCAGATCGGGCCTGTGACATAAACACCAGCTGGCTGGTGTATGGTTACTTTGTTTTATTTGAAAGTTTCTTTAAAACATACCACCCACCAGTACTACCACCAGCCCTGTACAACTAGAGGTACCCTCTCAAAGGTCATTTATGAGCCAAGATCAACAGCTTTCATGACTGTTCAGGGGAAAGGTTGCTCACCAGGGCACTTGCTGCTGAGCAACGCAAGCACATTTCCAGATGAGGCTGTGAATGCATGTGCTTGTGTCCCGTGTTCTGAAAGTGAACACTGTCTCGCATAATACAGATGCAGTCTTGGCTAAATGTATATTCAGCAGAATGTTCCTCTCAGCCCTGCTCCAAGGAGATAACAAATAATGCTATTCCATCAGTTGGTGTGAAGTGGGAAAGGGTCAAGAAAACATTTGCAGATTAGAGCAACAGGCTGTGAGATATGTCCAATCTTATGCCATCCCACGTCTCTGGGCATAAGCTACATAACCAGAATTTGTAACCAGCAAAGACAAATTTTACTATAGGTTAATTTTTATGTGAGATTGAGCTTGTGTGAATGAGTGACAGAGAGGTAGAGAGAGTGAGGGCGTGAGAAAGGAGAAAGTGGGAAAGAGTGAAAATGATGAATGAGAATGCATAATAGTAGGTAGAGATAAAAAAGCATATAAAACAGAGAGCTATAAATGAAGTAATGACATCTGATAATTGTGGAAATATATCACAAATAGAATTTTGGAAAAGAAGGGATTAGTATCCTGAGCAGGAATTTTGAGAGTATGGCTGTAGATAGAAGAAAGATGACATGAATAATGGGGAAAAAAGAGGAACAGGAAAAGGTAAACACTTCAAGAAATAGGTAGGAAACAAGATGTGCATTAGGAATTTAAATGAATTATTTTGTCTCCCAAGTTTTAACTTACAATGTTTTCTGTCCATGACAGTCTATTTCCCAATTAAGATATGCTAATAAGGCTGACCATATACCCACCATGCCTGATAAGCAGCTTATTTCCTTTTTGAGTTGGGGGAAGGCAGTTATCTTGTCTTTCCACACTTAAGTTTCTCATTGGCATTCCTCCTCCAAAGACACAAAGTGGCCGCATATTGTTCTAACTAATATTTGTTTTAGTCGAATACACTTTCATCTCTGCTGAACTGACTACTAGCTGCTTATATAATCTTTGTATTTCTCCATCTGCTTTCAGTTACCTTGATCAGGAAATAATATTCACTTGGATCACTTTATTAATGGGGAAAGTTGTCTTCATTCTGGTCTGTTTATCTGTGGATCAATGTAATTATTTTCCAGCATGTAAAGTATCTTAGGAGGCTGTAAATATGCCTTAGAAGTTGATAAAAAAGGGGAAGTTGTGTCACGGAGTCAACTTTGCTGACCTGCCAAAAACAGACAGTGACTATGAGCTGAATCATGGCGATGGAGTGAAAATCTGGATTGTCCTTCAAGGGATGCTAGAAAGCACATCAGAAGATGGCAGGAAGACTTAACACATGTAGCAGCCAATTACTAGGCGTCCAAGCATTGTGAGGCAGTGGTGTGCTGCCACATTTCACAGAGGTGAAACACACCTATTTACATGCAAATTTCTGCAGTGAGAGTCCCTGACCCAAGGTACAGAAGGAGCTCCAGGGTCCTTCCCAAGGGGTTCTGGGGTTTCCAGGACTTGATGATATTCTCCTGATGTTATAGCCAAGTTCTTGCATCAGGCTTCTCCCAGATTTCCTCTGTTGGGCTCATTTTCACCTCTTGATAGTGACCAACACTTCTGGTCCACTCCGCCCCAAAATGTCATCACAGATCCTCCCTTTATTTCCCAAGCTAACAGGAACATAAAGATATAGAGAGTAGCTGTGGTTAAGATTATGAGCTCTGTAGTCAGACTTCATGAGTTCCAATGCAGGCTCTGACCCTTACTTGTTGCATGGCCTTAAACAAGTTATTTATACCTCAGTGTCTTTCTCTGTAAGGTGTGGGTGAAAATAATAGTTCCTTCATAGAGTTGCTGTGAGGGTCAATGAGTTACTAATATGAAGAGCACCTGGCTCATTGTCAATACATGTTAGTTATTACTAGTGGTAGATTGTAACGGTTGAGAAACTTTCCTGAAGACTTGAGGTTATAGGAAAATTACAGCTTTGGGAAGAACAATGTGAAACTGGATATGAGATGCTGCTGCTGAATCCATTGGCCACTCTGTGTGCAGAGTCCCTAACCGGTTGTTTTTCTCCTTAGTCCTCGGCCTCCGCATCCTGCTATAATGACAGTCTTCCTCAGTTCCCACATTCCTCTCTCATCGCCCCACATCCTGGACCACAATTCCTACTCTCTGAGTTTTGAGGAAGCCAAAAAGCAGTAAACAGCACGGCAGTCTGCACTCAAGACAGACACTTCTTTCACTTGTACTCTTTGGAAACCTTAAGTCTTCATGGTCTTAATCTCTCCCCCAGATTGGGCAAGGAGTCTTTCATTTGCATAACCACAAACCCATTCAGGAATTTCCCAAACAAACAAACAAATGGTCTCCTCCCAAAGCTTCCTGCATTTCCAGCAGAGTGGAACCCCTGCCAGAGTCTCAGGATTGGTCTCTTAGCACTGAAAAGATTAAAAACACATCCCTTGACTAAGATATACTTGTGTTCAGCCTATGAAGCATGTTTGGTGTTGTTGATGATTATCACCTTGAGGAAAAATCTGAGGTGCTTCAGGAAATGGTCTAACCAGTGATTCCATTTCTGGGTATATATCCAAAGAAATCCAAAACACTAATTCAGAAGAATATATGCATCCCTATGTTCATTACAGTATTATTTACAATAGCCAAGCTATGGAAGCAACCCAAATGCCCATCAATAGAGTGGATAAAGAAGATGTGGTACATCCATACAATAGAATATTCCCCAGCTATAAAAAAAAAAAAAGAGTGAAATCTTACCATTTGTGACAGCATGGATGGACCTGGTATTATGCTAAGTGAAATAAGTCAGAGAAAGATGAATGCCATTTGATTTCACTTATATGTAGAATGTAAGGAATAACAGAAACAGACTCAGAGTTACAGAGAAAAAACTGATGGTTGCCAGAGGGAAGGGGTGTTAGGGGACTAGGAGAAAAAGGCAAATGGATTGAGAAGTACAGATTGGTAATTCCAAAATAGTCAATGGGATATAAAGTACCACATAGGAAAAATAGTCAATAATATTGTAATATGTTATGTGATAACTATGTATGGTGCCAGTTGGGTACTGGAAATATGAGGGGGAACACTTGGTAAAGTACATGATTATCTAACCACTATGCTGTGCACCTGAAACTAATATCAAATAATGCTGAATGTAAACTGTAACTGCAAACATAAAAATAAAAGAAATGGTCTAAGAACTGGATGAGTGAAGAGATAAAGTTGGTGTCAATGACTCTGAGAATTGTTTGTTGGAAACATCTGGTGAAGCTGGAAACTGAAGGCAATGAATATATTTTCATTCTGTATGCTTCCCCTCACTACAAAGTATACTGTCTTTATGTTCTAACCACCCTAGCTTGTATTTTCATCCCTCTGAAGAATAGTTTCCTTGTAAATCATTAATATTCTCAAAGTTGCTACATCCAGTGGCTTTTTCTTAATCCACATCTTCCTCCTTGATTGTTTAGAACATTTGACATTATCAAAATTCTGTTCTCTATTGGATCTCCTACTCCTTCACCTCTGGATTTTCCTGGAATCTTTGCTTGCTCCTTCTTGGACATTTTTGTGGTTTTTCTGTTCCCACCCTTTTCCCCCAAATGTTATGGCCTAAGGCTTTATCCTTGACTTTTTTTTCCTGTTTCCTATACTTTCTCTTCTAATAACCTTATTCATTGCTATAGTTTTTTTTTTTTTCTGCAGATGACTCCTAAATTCCTACCTTGAGTTTTGACATTTCTTGTCTGTGCTCACTTTTTCAACTGCCTTTGCTCCTTTCTATTTAGATATCCAGCTAAAACATTAAACTCAAACTAAAAAGTCTTCATCTTCAAAACCATGGGCATTTATTAATGTATTTTTTTTAACCAATGGTACCATCATCTTACATTGAAGCAGATTTAAAACCTCAAGTCAATATTTTCTAAAAATTTTTAACTCTGGCCCATGGTAAGAAATAGATTTTATATCACAACTGGTATACATACACATACAGACACATACACACATGTAACTGAGTAACATTTCATAAAATAGTACTTACCCTCACTATGTATGATGCTCTTTAATCTATTTTATTCTAATCTATTTGATTCCATTTTAAAAAGTCTGATTGTATGACCCATTTAATTTGATTTCATGACCCACTAAGGAAATACTGCAGTTTAAAAAATATTGCTTTTATATAATCTTCGATTCATCTTTCTTTTTAAACTCCCAATCTAATCAGTCATTACGTAACGTTTATTTTCAAAATGTCTTGCATATTCAATCCACTTTTCTATTTTGTCTCTGACTCTGTCAAACGTCCCCTTCCTTGGGAAGGCTTCCCAGGTGTCCTCAGCTCCGGGCACTCTCACCCTCCTCCAAGCAACTCTGTTTATTAAATAAGTATCACACCTCACAACGTTCTGTTTTCTTATCTTAATTTTTTTTTCTTAGCCCTTGTCACTTGACAGTACGCAATGTCTTTATATGTTTATTTATTTTCTGCCCTTTTCACTAAATTGGGAGTTGGAAGATTTGGTATTCCTAGCCCTGAGAACCGAGTTGTGCTTGGCGCATAGACCAATAAGACTAGGTTGGAGAGAAGAATGAATGAATGACTTCCAGCAGCAACAGGAATGACTGTTTCCTCCAGGGCCAGGGAGAATGAAACTCCTACAACCTCCTTTTGTTTTTAATTTTTATTTTTAAAATCTATTTTAATTGATTTTCAGAGAGGAAGGGAGAGGGACAGAGAGGAAAAAACATCAATAATGAGAGAGAATCATTGATTGGCTGCCTCATCCACATCCCCCACTGAGGATTGAGTCCACAACCCGGGCTTGTGCCCTTGACCGGACTCGAACCCAGGACCCTTCAGTTTGCAGGGCAACACTCTATCCACTGAGCCAAACCAGCTAGGGCTGTTTTTTATTTTTTTATTTTTAACCACCTTGGATCTTGCACCACCCTCATGGCCAAGGTATGGACATGGGCATATTGACTTAATATCTCCATTTATTGCCCTGCCCTGGATCATTCATTGTGAATGGTTCCAATCAAGGCCCACCTTACAGCCAGGAGTGGGTTGTATTCAGCCAAAAACCCTGGGTGTTACACTGTAAAAATGGGGGAGGAGTTGGAATGGATGTTGAGAGGAAGTCAAAATGCCCACTACAAGGATTCAGAGGTGGTCTAGCAAAAACATTTACCCTCAAAACTGACTTTGCACTCCAACTTGCACATGCTGAACTGGCTACTATACAAAGTCAATGAAATGACACATACTTTCCCTTCCCCAGACCTGCCTCTCCCTGCTCCTTCCAGCTAAATCTTTTGGTCTACAATATACTACTTGTCATTCTCCAAAATACATAAAAAAAGATACACTGTCACACTGTTGCTTTGAATGGAATGACAAAAATGAATGATTGAGTCGGTGGTTAAAATTTCATACAAACTAATGATGCACTGATAGAAGTGGGAATGGTGCAGAACACTATTCTCTACATTCAAAGATGCCCCGGAGGAGGGATGTGGAGGGACATTCAGAGACATCTAAAGCACTGCTGGGAACTGGTTAGGAGGTCGTTTCTGTAACTTATAGATGCTCTTCAGCTGGCAAGGCCCATTTTCTACAGGAGTCCCCTGAGCCAGGATGGGACAGTGGATTCAAATCCCCTGAGATCTCACCATGCTGACTCCTTGGTACCCACCATGTCTTCCTATCCTATCTAATAAAAGAGAAACATGTAAATTGACCATCCCATGTAAATTGACCATCCCTTTGCTACGCTCACCAGCCAATCAGGGTGAATATGCAAATTAACCCAACAAAGTTGGAGAGGGTGCAGGTTGGGCTGAGGGACCCCCCTCCCCACCCCATGCATGAATCTTCATGCACCGGCCCCCTAATATATATATAAATAAAAGAAGAAAATCACCCTCATCTCCTTTCTCACACTCTGAAGTCACTCTTAAAGAGATAGAGCCAGCTACTGTAGTTGAAGCTCACAAGAGGTCTCTCAGTTAGTGACGTGTGGGCATCTCTAGTAGGGACAATGTTAGCACATGCTGACACATTGATCCTCGCTGTTCCTTGTGGCTTCCATAACCCTTAGCAAACCCAGCCAGGGGAGGGAAAATTTAGTGAGTGCCGCAGGCTCTGCAGAGACTTCATCCATCCCTGCTGAGAGGACTCAAAGATGTGGACATTAGTAGGCCAGTGAGAGGCAGACCAACTAATCTGCACTATAGAAGACCTCAGATCCCTTTCTGTTGAAGTAATCTTGCTCATGAGTCTTTCTGTCATCAAGACTTCTCTTTAAGCCCTGGCCAGATTGCTCAGTTGGTTGAAGTGTCATCCTGCAACCACAAAGGTTGCAGGTTTGAACCCCAGTAGGGGCACATTATGAGAGGCAACCAATTGATGTTTCTCTTCTCCCTCTCTCTCTTTCTCTCTCTCTCTCTCTCTCTCTCTCTCTCTCTCTCTCTCTCTCTCTCTGTCTCTCTCTCTCTCTCCCTCATCAATGGAAAGTATCCTTTGGTGAAGATTTTCAAAAAAAGTTGCCTTTAAGCCTTTCATGCTGATCCACCCTCTTATGCCACTGATTCCCTTTTATTTACTTACTAGAGTCCTGATGCATGACATTCATGCACTGGGGCGGGGGGGGGGGGGTGCGGGCGGGGGTCCTCAGCCCGGCTGTCATGGAGGGGGGAGAGGCTCCCACCACTGCCACTGTGCTCATCAGCTGTGAGCTCAGCTTCTGGGTGAGGAGGGCTCCCCTGTGGGGGTGCACTGACCACCAGGGGGCAGCTCCTGCATTGAGCGTCTGCCCCCTGAAGGTCAGTGAGCATCATAGCAACCGGTCATTCTGCCGTTCGGTCAATTTGCATATTAGAGTTTTATTATATAGGATATTTGTCTTTGAAGGTCATTTTAATCAGAATTAACTTGTATAAAAGTACAATGCAGGATCTGGAGATAATAGGATGGTCAAGGGTGGTGTTCATTAGTGGAGTAATCTGTGGGAGTGGGAGCCATCTGTCCACAAATATCCAAGAGTGTAAAAATCCAAGCTTAACTACTTTTTTGGATCAAAGTTCAAAGATTCTGATACAATCTGAGAGGATTAACACCTCAACACATGGTCTGTTATCAACCACTAGTCTATTAGTAGAGATTGGCTTTCTTAGATTGCCTAGTCTGTTCTGATACCAAATCAGGACAAAGCTTTATGTATACTATCTCATTTGATTGTCCAAACAATCTTCTGTGGCAGATCTTATTTTACAGATAAGAAATTTGAAGCCTGAAGAGAATGTGATTTTATTCATCCATCTATCTACCTCTCTGTCCAGCACATTTAATAAATGCCTGCAATGTAATAGATAGTGTACTGGAAGCCAGGATACCAAGATGAAGTATATAAGACCTCTGACCCTGAGGAATTCTCAATTAAGTAGGACAGATAGTGAATTCTTACTGGTAATCCTACCTGGAGTCATATATGTAGCTGGTTAATGGATAAAGTGGGATCATGACTCAGGTCTCAGAACTCCCAATCTAATATTTTTTTCATTGCATCAAACTGTCTCTTTCATTGCAGCAACTGATTTCCTGATGTGTGAAATATAGCTAATGTATGAAATGTGGCATAGATAATAAAAATGATTGCAGTTCACCTCTTGTGGAAGACTCTTTTGAACGGCCTTAATGAATCATATGTGATAAAAATAATAACCAGAATACTGTAAAATTGTCACTGGTCTTTCTCTAGTCCTAATCACTCAGTGATGCCTCCCCCAATGGCAAGGGGTATCCATGGCCTAAAGAACCATGGTGTAGGTACTGTGATTCATAATTTTGAATTATATTAAAATTCTTCCTTTTGCAGAGTAGCATTTCTTTCCCAGCCAAACTAATTTCATGGCCTTTGCTAATCTGCATGGCTCTCTAGCTCCATTAGAGGGGCAGGCAGAAGGAAGGACTAAGGAGATGTCACTTGTCCAGAGCATTGAAGAGCAGCCTGAAGCAATGCCACAAGAAGATGACAGTAATTCAGAGTCACTGGTGATAATACCCTTAGAGTCGGATAGGACCTTAGAGATCATCTAATGTGCCGTGCCAGCACAGCCAAGGGTTCGGTGAGCCTGAGGGGGGTCAGGGGGCGGCGGCGGCGGCAAAGGATGTAGAAAAGACAGACAAAGAGAATAAGCTGGGTCTAATCTAGGTGGATCTTCCTGTGCCTGGCTGAGGCCACAGAGAGAGATCCAGAGGCAAGTTGAGCCTTCATTTTATAGCCAGAGGTAAACAAGGTAGTGGTCACCATAGTTAAAGAATGTTCTTGTGAGTTTCACTTGTTTTGGCAGCACTTGCTGCATGTCCCTCAGCCCATTAGCTACCCAGATAAGATCTAGGGAGTGTCATAAGATCAAGCTTAATTATGCTAAGAGGGCTGTGTCCTCTAAGCTGGGACCTGTTTGTGGCTTTGCCAACAGGTCAGTCTGAGGCTTAACCCTATAGCCTCTTCCTACAATCTAACCCAACCTTTGGGATGTAATGAGGCTCAGAGCAGTGGGAGGAGTCATCAAAGCCTCAGAGCAGGTGAGTGTCTGAGTCAGGACCAGGTGGAGTTTCAGTGTCCTAATGCCCAGTCCTGATCCTGATGCTGCCTTAGCAGGGAGAAATAAACTGTGTTCCTTTGGCCAACACTTTGAGAAGAGATAACCCAACAAAAATGAATGAAGCTGCAGCAATTTAGGAATCAATTTTACAGTTACTATTTTGGAAAGTCATTGAACCATGTATGTCAAGCTATCTGGGTTACAGCTGTGGTCTGTCCTTTTGAATCCAAAAGATCTTTTACCCATTAAAATACATATTCTTAATCTTCTCTGTGGATGGAGGTGAGCTGTGGCTCTCTCAAAGAAGTGATGAAAGCTGTAGACCTTTCCTTCAGATATTTGTATATACAGTCATAATTTTACAAACATTTTCATGGGTTTTATGAACTTCTTGAATCTTACTCATGGGACAAGCATGGGATTCAGATAGCTCTAAAGAGACTCCAGGGCTCAGGGAAGTTGACAAGATATGACTATGACTTATTTCACCTGTTTCCAGGAGTCTCTTGATGGAGGGCAAGAAGGAATTCTGCCCACAGACTGTCTATAGACTCAAACTGCACACTTCTTGGTTTTATTTTTTGGAGAATCTTGACTGGTACAGATTTTCCCAAAGGCTACTGATGTTAAAATTGTGGCAAAAAGGAATATGATGTCCAGAGTGCACCTTGTTTCCTGACAGTGGTAGCTGTGCATGCCTCTGCCAAGGTGGCAGATAAAATGTGTGCTTGTTCCAACTGATAAATCTTACAACTGCCCTTTGAGACTCATTATTTTAGAAAAGTGTAAGCATTTATGCACTTTCAAAAGCACCTGGATGGTCTAACAGAATAAAAATATCTGATTCTTAGAATCTAGTTTATGGAGCAAGGCATAGAGTGATCAGGCCAGTCAATAAGACTGGGCCCCAGAACAGGATTAACAGACTGATTGAACTACTTGTAGTTGTCCAAAGCCACCATGTGGCTTCATACCTCTGTGCCTTTGCACATGCTGTTCCTTCTGCCTAGAATACCCCTACTCACATTGTGTATTAGTCAGGGTTCTCCAGAGAAACAGAACCAATGGAAATAAACAACACAACAACAAATATATAAATATTATACATACATATAATATTTATACATATTATCTATCTAATAATAGGGTAATATGCAAATTGGTCGAGACACTGTCATTTAATGACCGATCAGCAGGCTGCATGTGCAGCAGGAGCGGGTGGGCAGGGACTTGCACCGCCCGGGGACATGAGGCTCGCGTCCCCAACCCCGGGAAAGGGAAAATAGCAATATTAAAATATTTTCTCTAATTAATTCCCTTTTAATGTGCACAAATTTCATGCACTGGGCCACTAGTATGTGTGTGTATATATATATATATGCAGTAAGTTCTCATTAACTATGTTGACAGGTTCTTGGAACTGCAGCGAAAAGATGTATAATGTAATTAATTTTACCATAGACTAATTGATATAAACAAAAGTTAAGTTCCTACAGCAGGCATCTCATCAATGTTATAACAAAACAATGTTATTCAAAGACCTGCTGTGTGCGTGTGTATAAAATATATATGGAGTACATATATATATGAAGAGAGAGAGGGGAGTGGGGGAGACAGAAGATAGGTAGATAGATCTATTTTAAGAATTGGCTCACATGATTACGGAAGAAGGAAAATCTGTAGGATGAAGAGATGATGCTGCAGTTCAAGCCTGAAGGCCATCTGTTGGCAGAATTCCATTCTTCTGGGGAAGGTCAGGCACTTGTTCTATTCAGGCCTTCAATTTATTGGATGAGGCCCACCCACATTATGGAGGGCACTCTGCTTTACTCAAAGTCCACTATTTTAACTGTTAACTTCACCGGAAACCCCTCATGGGAACATCCAGAATGATGTCTGACCACATATCTGGGCACTGAAACCCAGCCAAGTTGACACATAGTTTGCCTGGAAACTTCTAATTTTTTAAGGTCCAGCCTAAACATCTTGTACTTTGTTCTGCCATTGGACTCTGCACATTCTTAGATTCTAATCTATATTCCACAGTATTGTAATGATTTGATTGCATGCCTGTGAGCCTTTCGAGGGCAGGGACCGTGGGGTCTATTGGAGATAATATTTCAAGATGATATGCTAGGCCTTACCCAATGCCCAGCATAGACGATTGCTCAATGTAATTTGTGGAATAATGTGATGAATTAATGGAAGGATTCAGAAGCTAGAAATAATATTAGCATTAAGTTACTTAATCTTCAAATAATGATCTTTTTTTTCTTTTCTTTTCTAGAATATTTGGTGCATCAGCCATGCAATAGAGCTTGGTCACCTTGTCTCAAGAACACATATACTTACTTACCCATATTCATTTTGACAGACCCTGGAAAGATGTCTAAGGTCATTAGAGGTGGGTACAGTGATTAGCCCTTTCTGCCTTTCTCAGAGCAGAATGAAGCAGAGGGAAGACCCAGGTTCGTAGATTCAAATAGATTTGCCTTTGATTCATGTAGCAGCCCTTTGTCAATTGCCTGAACTTGGGCATGATTCACATATTCTCAAATCCCTGTGTGTGTTTTTAATCAATTATATGTAAATAACAATAATAATACCTAAAACACAATATTATTAGAAAAATGAAGCATCTAGCTTCTACAGTAGTTCCCCCTTATCTGTGGTTTCACTTTCTGTGATTTAAGTTACCAGCAATCAACTGTGGTTCAAAAATACTAAATAGAAAAATCTCAGAAACAAACAATCGTTAGCTTTAAATTGCATGCCATTCTGAGAAGCATGATGAATTTTCACACCATCCCCGCTCTGTCCCAGCGGGGAAGTGAATCAGTTCTTTGTCCAGAGTCTCCACCATTAGTCACTCAGTAGCTGTCTTGGTTATCAGATAGACTCTCATGGTATTGCAGTACTTGTGTTCAAGTAACCCTTCTTTTACATAAAAATGGCCCCAAAGCACAAGAGTAGCGATACTGGCAATTTGGGTACACCAGAGAAGCTATGAAGTGCTTCCTTTAAGTGAAAAAGTAGAAGTTTGGTACTATCTGTGGTTTCAGGCATCCCCTGCAGGTATTGGCATGCATACCCCATGGATAAGGGGGACTACTGTAGTAGGTCCTTAGTAAAAGTTGATCCTCTTTCTCTCTTCTTTATCTATGTTTGAATTGATATCTAGAATATAGTGCATTAACTATTGAATAACTAAGAACATGTTGATGAGTTCTAAAGAGAGTCTTAATGTCTTTGATGTTCTAGGCTCCCTTTTTGTCTTCTTTTAATTTTTGACCAAAAGGGAGAATGTGGAGTGTGTAGGAGATGGTCCCATATGAAAGAACAGAGGAGATGGCTGGTGTTAGTACCATTGCATTCTCTATTACAATTGGTAATTTCTAGTCTTTTCTGGGATACAGGCATCTTTGAGAATCTTTAGAATGCTAAGGATGCTTTCTCCACAAAAATGCACATGCAGGTGACATTTTGCATATAATCTCAGGGAGTTCATGGATCCCATAGACTCCACATTAAGAATCCTGGGTTAAAATATCATTCTCTCTCTCTCTCTCTCTCTCTCTCTCTCTCTCTCTCTCTCTCTCTCTCTCTCTCTCCTCTGCCTCTACATCTCTGTTTCCACCTATATTTTCATCTACTTCACTAATGTGTTTAGAATTAGGATCTGGATTTTGCATGAAGAAATGAGTGAATGGATAGGATAGTAGAGGGCAAGAAAAAGCTATGCAGTTAGAATGGTTCCTTCCCCCAGCCCCTTCCCACTGGAAATTTCACCTTGTAGATGCTGATCTATTATAGGCAGTAGGTTGTAATGATTAAACTCATAGCTTCTGAAACTAGACTGTTGGGTATAAATCCTGGCTGCGTGTGACTTGGGCAATTAATTCTGTCAGTCTTTCAGTTTCCCTGTTTTAAAAATGGGGTAATGATAGTGCCACCATATTGAATTGTTATAAGAATGAAATAATCTAAGATATATGATTTTAAAATAAATTTTAGTAAGTGCTCAGTAACTGTTAGCTGCTACTATTATTAATTTTGCTTATTATATATAAATCAGCAATATTATAATTACTTATATGCAAAGCATGACATACTACAAATAACAAATTCAACATCATTAAGAGAAAAACTGCAACTAGAAAGAAATACTTCTTTTGCAAAAACAGACAAACAACTTCCCTTTCCTTAAGGTGACTTACTCTTAAATAGGAGATAACAGGGTAACAGGGATACCATCCTGGGTTTTTTCCTGAGACCTAGTGAGAAGTGGGGTCCATTGTTCATAAGGTGTTTTTTCTCTAATAACTAGGTTTTCCT
This sequence comes from Myotis lucifugus, assembly GCF_000147115.1. NCBI lineage: Eukaryota > Metazoa > Chordata > Mammalia > Chiroptera > Vespertilionidae > Myotis > Myotis lucifugus. Next base: position 12,223,906 of record NW_005871058.1, read on the forward strand.
ATTGGGAGAGGAACCCCAATAGGTTACTCTAGAAGTCTACTTCTAGACATCACCAGGATGGTTTATGTCTTTTTGTCTTTTACTTAGGAAGGGGTCTCTGGCCTGGTAATTATTTTTATGCCAAGACAAAAAGGTATACTATTATATCAAATTATAAAGCTGACATTTTCCCATGAGAGGTTGCTTGAAAGCAAGAAAAAAGAAAAAGAAATGTAAATGTGCAGTCATCACTGTTAAGGCTTCACATTTTTAAGGTAAAAGGCTGTCTAGAATGGAATTTATTTTTCCTAATAGGTCTTGTTTACATTTGGCCCTTCATTCTTCTCTTACAACATGTGCCTACTTGCTTTTTAAAAGGAAAAGATTAACTATTGCTGTCCTGCTGCGGATCTGTCCAGTTTATGCAGTGCTACCCAGAGGGGAAGAACGGTTCATCCTGTCCAGCTCCTGGCACCCCACCCCGCTGCGGAAGGGGAAGCTGCAGTTGAGTTTGCGTCCAGAAGGTGGCGCTGCCTGCGAACCGTGGGAGGGGCGGGGAAAGTCGGGTCGTGGAGGCGGGGAGCAGTCAGTCACCAGGGGAGATGGGAAAGCAGGTAGGAAGGAGGAGAGAGAGAGGAGGAGGGAGGGAGGGAAGACTGAGCAGTGGCAGTGGTCATTGTTCTGATGGTTCCAGAAGTATGAACTGTGACTTCTAAAGGGAGGCAATTTAATTCTAATTGTAATTGAGGTGGGAGGAGGCACCTGCTTTAAGTCAGACAGGTGTGGGAAGGTCTAGAAACAGGATGAGCCAGCTCTCCCAGTAGCCTATTTGCCTGAGATTTGAGGCTCCTTTGGGGACAAACTCATCCTGAGGGAAGAAGGAGGGGTGCTGAGCTTGACCAGTAACAGTATGTTCTTAAGTGTTAATTGTGTGAATGGCTTGAAAATTGTCGGGGGTTGGGGGAAGGAGAGAGGGAGAGAGAGAGAGAGAGAGAGAGAGAGAGAGCAAGAGCTATGTAAATACCAGAAGAGACCTTTTACTAAAAATCCTACAAGGCACTGAGGTACAAGCTGCACAACCCTGGGACTCTGGGCAGAGTGTAACACCAGTGACAGGCCCAGAGCAAGCCCAGGTGATGGACTAGGTACCATGCTGTAACTTGCTGGTGGGGATGTTACTAACAATGGCCACAATCACCATGCACCCAGAACTTATTTTCTTCCAGGCCCCATGCTAAGTGCTTTGTAGTTTTCTCTCATTTAGGTTTCAAAACAAATCTAGAAGGTAGCTTCTATTTCCGGTCTCATTTTACAGAAGAGGAAACTGAGGCTGACTTAGCGTGTGGACAGAGCTAAGAAGCTGCAGAATCTGGGTTTGCAGCAGGTGGGCCTGGCCCCAGGGCACATGGCTGCTGCCATCATTGCCCTTGGTACCTATTTCAACTTGTGCTAGTCACAGGACTTGCCCACTGGATGTGCCCAGAGGACAAGATGGGTCATGGTGGAGGGCTCAAAGCAGTGCTGAGTGGCATTGTCTTGAGGTCATTGTGGTACTGCTGGAGTTGAGCCAGATCTTGGAGGCTTGAGTTTGGGAAAGAATCAAGCATTTTAGGAAGGGGCCTAGAAGGGAGAAAGGAATGAGGCAGGGGCGGGCAAGGTGTGATCAGGGACAGCGAGAGGCCAGTCTGACCAGAGGGGGAGGCAGTGGCATGAAGCCTGTGTAGGAGGGGTGGGCTGGAGCTGGCAGGCTGGAATGACATATCAGTGATGCTGACACACATGGGCACAAACAAAACACAGTGAAGGGAGGGTAAGGTGGGCTCTACATTCCTATGACCCAGAGGCTAGGTTGTCTTCTGTCTGCAGGCTCTCTCACCCAGCTTTGAGTTCTTGGTGCTGACCTGAGGGTATGAATTATTTATGGGTCCTGGTCATCCCAATGTGCAGTTGGCATCAGAAATGAAATATTTTTTTTTTCCTGAAGAAGGTTGCAGAGATAATAACTTTATTGTCAATTCTCAATTATCTGTGAGGAAATAAGGTTAATTGAAATCTAGAGATTTCAATAGCTAATAGCTTTGCTTTCCTTGGTGATCCATCTTTCACCACTACTTCCAGAAAATAGCAAAATTGACTAATCAGATTTTCACTTTTCCTCTTTTATGTCCGCCATCTGAAATGTTAATAAGCAGTGAAATGACCCAAATGTGGACAGCAGAAGCGAGAGGAAGGGAAGCAGGGGTCTGGATAAATGCCCCCCTAAATGTTAAGTTCCCAAGAAACTGGGAATTTAGCTTTGAAGTGCGTTGGTGCCAACGTCATTGTTGTTGGCCGCTGATGGAGATGGGATGTGAGGGGTATCTGAAATATAATAGCTACAGATATCATTGAAATTCAGAGTTCAAGGGCTCCCCACACAGCCTACATGTCCTAAGAAGTTTTCTTTTTTCTTTTGTTTTTTTATTGCTTAAAGTATTACAAAGAGTATAACATATGTCTCCTTTTTCCCCCCGCCCTGTCCTAAGAAGTTTGACAAACTATCCTGTTAGGGAGGCTAACATGGCGGGGGGGCATAAGGTAAAAATTGGGGTGAGCTGAACTGAGCACCAGCTGGTGGGGTGAAGGAATTCAGTGAACAACTCCATGCCCCTCAGTTCCTTTCCTCCTCTGTTCTGTATAGTGGTTTTGTGTGGTAAATATTTATGTAACATCTGAATTATTGGTGATGTCATACATGCCCTTGTATCTTAGAGCACATTATGATTTAGAGTTGAAATTCCTTCTCATCCCCATTTCTCCTGAGGAGGATTTATTCTTGATGTAAGGATGTGGGACCTTGAGAACATTTATGTCTGAGAGAAAAGACCTTGATGTGTAATCTAAAAGCATCCCTCCTTTCTCTCATAAGCAGGGGAAATGGGTTTTGGCTAAATAAGGAGGTTGCAAGTCGGGGAAGGGGGCAGCGGACTAGAGAGAGAGAGGTTACGTATTTTCCACCTTTCTTGACAGTAGAGTAGGAGGCAGTAGAGTAGGCAGTAGGAGTAGGAGACAGTAGAGTAGGAGACAGTAGAATAGAAGGCAGATGCCTTGGGGTGGGAAGAATCAGTCTTTAGCCTGGGGATGTGGGGAAAGAGAGTGAGGCAAGCTGGCAGGAAGAAGAGGCAGGGCTCGGTGTGGCTGCAGCTTCTGCTCAAACCCTTATCTACTTTCCTGACAGAGCTATACAGAGAGAAGAAGATGCTGCGGCAGTTCTTTTTTTCTTGGTGTGCACTGCGCTTTCTTCTGTGGCCTATGACTTCTCCCACCTGACAGCTGCTACTCTGGCCTCTTGCAGCTCAAGAGCCCAGGAGCAATGCCTGGCCTTTGCAGCTTCCTGCCATGCTGGGCACATCCTCTGGAGCCTGAACTTCAGAGGTCTGTAGAGCTTGACGGGGATTCCCATGGGTTGGGTGTGTGGGGCTACATATCTTCGCACATCAAAGCCTAGGAAAGGGGAGTAACACCCTCAGGGAAGAGAATCTCTGAGGATGAATACCCACCAAGACTCTTCCCACACCTCTGGTAGCATCCCATCTTGTTACAGGATGTGAGTGACTATGATGGTGAAGAGAGGAAGTTGGCCAGGAAATCTGAGTGCTGTTATAATATGTAGAGGGGATTTCTCTATATGAATTTTGGTAAAGTTTACCCCCGTGAGATCTCTTGAGTCATTGTGTTGCTTACTTTCAACGTGAAGTAAAACCCCCTGGGATTCTGGAAGCAGATGTTCTCTGACCATGATCCTGGTGACTCCTGGGAGACTGCACTCTCTTTTTTTAAAAAAAACAACCACACACACACAAACTAGATGTAATTTTTAATATTTTTAAAATTAATTTTATAGAGAGAGGGAGAAAGAGAGAAACATTGATTTGTTGTTCCACTTATTTATACATTCATTGGCTGCTTCTTGTATGTGCCCTGACCAGGGATCGAACCCACAACCTTGGCATATCAGGGCCATGCTCTAACCAACTGAGCTAAGTTGCTGGTGGGAAGTCTCACAGCTTATTTACCAGATTGTCAGAAGACTTAATTTTTGTTTTCGGCTCCATGAAGGGTTAGGTGTATTATTTGGCCATTAACAGTACAGTCTTGGAAAAGTCACATCATCATCCTGACTTCAGTTTCTTCATCTGAGAAATGAGGGGGCTGCATAGCCCTGGCTGGATAGCTCAGTTGGTAAGAGCGTCATCCTGATATGCCAAGGTTGCAGGTTCAATCTCCAGTTAGAGCACATACAAGAATCAAAGAATGAATGCATAAATAAGTGGAACAACAAATTGATATTTTTCTCTCTCCCTCCCTTCTCCCTCTCTCTTTCTTCCTCTCTCTCCCTAAAAATTAATAAAAAAATATTGACTGGGTTGCATAGATAATGTCAAAGGTTATTATTCACCCTTAATAGGCTTTTATTCTAAATCTCTGGACGAACAGCTTCCATTTCTGACTTTATTTCCTTATCCACAAATGGGGATAATAATATCCGCCTTTACCTTGTAATCTATGTGAAAGCACTTAGACCTCTGGGGAAGAAAAGCGTTATTTAAATCCAGAATAGAATAATTATTATATTCTATTTGTTCTCGCTCGTCATTCATCATTGCTGTGCTCTACAATTATGGCCTGGGGTGAGTTATGTGAACAGTCACACCAGGCAAATTTCTTGGTGATGGAGCATTCAGATTGTGCCGGTGGAAAAGACACCAAGAGTCTTTTACTTATTGTTATTTATAGTAGGATATGGTTATGTTATTTTAGTGTGGAACTTGCTATCTATTGAGAACATAAGATATGTGGTTATTTGGCCTTTGTGGTGGTTTTCTTGCCCTTGAATTTCTGTGGGAGTTGTTTTGACCAGTCCCGACCTGGGAAAGCACAGCATGAGTCCTTTTTGGCTCCCAGCAAGACCTTGCTAAGGCCCCTAACTGTGATGTCACCTGGGGTTTAGAGCATAACCAGGGCCCCCATGCCTGGAAAATTTGCACAGCCGAATGTGCATAAATAAAGGCAAACCTCACCTAGCTAAACAAACCACACAGGCTTTATAATTGCTTTTGTATTTTCCCATTGTAGCCACCAGGGGCCTCCCAAATTGTGGTCGATTTTAATGTCAGTGGAAATCTACTGGGAATTAACAACAACAAAAAAACATTTTAAAATTAAATACAGTGCCTATGAAAGTTCAAAGTCTGTTACCTTGTTCATTCAACATCGCTATTCATGCAAAATGTCATGCAAATCAGTCCTTATTTACTGAGTACTTTGCTTCAGTAACCAAAAAAATGCAAAGAAAAAATTGCTTATGTTTAGCCATCTATTTTTCCAAAAATAGGACTGCAATTAAAGTAGTACCACATGATGTGACTGATGATATCAGTGTAGGAAAAGAACCACATTTTGGTGGCTGGTGCTCAGGGCTGAGCATCTGTCCCTCATCAGGGGCTGGGCAGTGTGTCTAGTAGAAAAATCCTGAAGCACCAGGGCCATGGGCAATGTAGATGCTATGCTGGACACAGAGTGATGAAAGTATTCTTTGTGGTGAATAATCACAACAACTGTGCCTTTAGATACTCTTTGGAGAACCTGATTTCACCTCTGTGGTGTTCAGTTATTTTTTATATAAAAATGAGAGGTTTGGGCAATGGAATTTCTGAGTTCTTAAGAGTTTCTGAGTATTTTCAAAAACAGTTAGGACCACGTATTATGCATCTGTTATATGCATTTGCAATACAAGGTAATTTGCAAACGTTTTCTTACTTAACCCTCATGACCATCCTTTGAAGTAGGAATAGTCAGTTCCATTTTACAGATGGTGAAATTAAACCCAAAGAAGTGAAGTCACTTACCAATGGTCACACGGGTTGTAAGTGACAAAGCTAGGGTTTGCATGCAAATCAGTTTGATTCCAAAACTTTTCTCTGCCCCATTCTAATACTGAGAGAATAAACTCAACTAACCTATGTGATTTAACTCTCAGGGAATAGCATTCATTGCTGGTTGCTAGATCAGTTAATTGCACTGATGGTAAGCAACAGACCAGACAAATAAATAAACATGAGTTTATCCTCTTACATAAATATGGATATAGGCTGTCTTTGGCAGGTATTGTGGCTGTGGAGTCACCAGTAACCTCAACTCCTTCTATCTTTCTGCGTAACCATATCCTAGGATGTAGTTTTCATCCTCAAGTTTGACTTATGGTCCAAGATGGCTGATGGAGATCCAGCCATCACATTTGGGTTGCAGGCTGGAAGAAGGAGGAAAGCAAACGAATATAGGTGGCAGGTCTCCAAGTTGAGTTAGCTCCATTTAAACAAGATTTCAAAAGTTCCACGTGGCCCCTCTGTTGAAAATTAGTGAAGGATAAAGAAGGCTGTTCTTAGGAACATGGTTCATGGAGGCCCTTGTGACACAGTGGTTGTCTCCAACTTGTTCCCAGAGATAATCAAATGGGATGGGGGCAGAATTTAAAAACATGGACACACGTACTGGTGAAAATGTTAAGCTGACAAATGTAATCTTTATTATGAATGGCAGACTGCCCAGTTAAACACCAGAGTTTATACTGCTAAGGAAGAAAGGGAAAATGGGTATTGGGAAGCAAACAGCTGTCTTTGTCCTAATTACCAACTCCACGGCTATCCCCAGCGATTTCTGCTATTGGAGCTCTGAGCTTTTGCAGATTTTTGCCTGTCCCCAGCCTCTCAGGTACCACTTCCTGTGCCTGTGGTTGCATGTGATTAGGCATGTGAACTAGTTTTGGACAACAAGGTATGAAAGGGCTTGTGAAAAGGTTTCTTTGCTCCTAAAATGTGAAGCTTGGGAAGAGAATGACTTTCTTCTACTGGACATTGCTGTGTCTGGCAATGACACCTGGAAATATAGTAGCCATCTGTGTAACCTGTGGGGAACCTACTTCTGAGAACAAAGTTGTACATGGAGGATGGCAGTGGGGAGATAAGGAAAAAACCTGGGCACTTGAGCATAAATTGACCAACTCTGGAGTTGGCCTACTTCTGGACTTTTCATGACATACATTTCCATGTTGTTTAAGCCCATTGAAACGGGGTATTTTCTTACTTGCAGCCAAAGGCATCCTGAATGATATGCAGGAGGAAGGAAGGAAGGAAGGAAGGAAGGAAGGAAGGAAGGAAGGAAGGAAGGAAGGAAGGAAGGAAGGAAGAGGCCCATCTTTCTTTCCCTCCTGATGGCAAGCTAGACACCAAACTATGTGTATCTTAGGACTGTACCCTGTATTGCTCTATTTCTTATAAGAGGGACTCTTGTTTTTGATTTTCATAGAAAGGATACCTTTACATAGAGTATTTAATAGGCTCAGGTTAGAATCAGAATATTTTAGAATTGCAAGGGACTTAAGACTCAAAGAGAGTTAGTGATTTCCCCAGAGTCACACACCTAGTTAAGGGTAGAATTGGGGCTGGGGCCAGGCCTTCTGGAGACTTAACAGAAGCACTCTTCTACTGCACCATTGTCCCTCTCCCCTGGTCTGCCTCCATTCCAACCACTGGGTCTGACATTCTGTGGGGCTGACATGCTGTAGATCTGTCTTGGTTATGGTTAGAGCTCTTCCTAAGTGTTGGCCTTGCCTTTCTGCCCCTTCCATATGACCCCTCTCAGTTCCAGGCTTGAGGACTGGCAATGTTGGGAATGATGACTTACAATTGTAGGAAGGAAGTGTTTTTCAGTGTCAGTTGTTGCCAACCACATCAGCCATGGCTATCGCCCTTCCTCTCTCACTCCTCTTGCCAAAGCATGCTGGAAATCATTAAGATGACCATGTCTCCTTCCCTTGAAATCAGACCCCAAAGGGTTTCTGTGCACTCAAGCCCCATCTGCTCTTCATTCCAGACCATGTTATGTCACAATTATTCCTAATCATGTCTCATTTGGCCAGTCAGCATGCACCTGACTGGGAGAAATTGCCCCAGTGAGAGTCAGAAGTGTGTGCAGCTGTACAGGGCTGTGGGAGAGATGCTCCGGGACCTAAGTGACAGGCTCAATCATGTTATGTGGAAATTTTCCAAGAGAGGCAGCGTGACAGTCCTGGGCTCAGCAGTCAGACCCAGCTCAGCCACCTACTAGTTGTAAGAGTTTGGACAGTCTATTTAAATTCTCTATGCCTCAGTTTCCTCACCTGTAAATTGAGTATGATAATAACCTACCTTGTAGATTTTTAGTAAATACTAAGTGATATACACAAAGGATCTAGCAAACCCTCAATAAACAAGAAGGTATCTAGTGGGCATGCAATAAACTATTAACTAAAAAATAAACTTTTATCGTGCAGTTACAATAGCATTTAGGCTTTAATTTGTGTTTTGTTTTTTTCTGAATTGATGCTCTATACTCCTTGCTTTGACTTGATACTTACTGGTTCCCTAGAACCCAGGGAAGAGGTTAAGTGTCTCTCATCCCCAGTTATAGATTCTTAGAGTTGAAGGAAACTTGGAGGTCTTTATCCTGATCTGCTTGGTCCTGGCCTCTTATATATTACTAGAGGCCTGGTGCACAGATTCGTGCACCAGTGGGGTCCCTCGGCCTGGCCTGCAGGGATTGGGCTGAAATGGGCTCTCTGATATCCCCTGAGAGGTCCCAGATTGTGAGAGGGTGCAGGCCAGGCTGAGGGTCCCCACGGTGTACGATCAGGACTGGGGAGGAACTGTAGGAGGGCTCCAGGGTGTGTCCGCCCCATCTCACACAGTCCTGATTGGGGTGATGGGGGCGGGGGAAGCTGGGGAGGGATACCCAGAGGTTGGCTAGCTGGGAGGGACCATAGGAGGGATCCAGGGCATGTCTGCCCGTCTAGCCCAGTCTCAATTGGCAGGACCCTAGTAGCAAGCTAACCTACCAGTTGGAGCATCTGCCCCTTGGTGGTCAGTGCATGTCATAGCGACTGGTCAAATGGTCAGATGGTCGAACACTTAGCATATTAGGCTTTTATTATATAGGATTGCTAAGCAAATAGGATTAAGACAAAGGAAGTGAATGCAACAGGTAAATCCTGAGTTACTATTACCCTATGAGTTACAAGCAACTCCCCTCTCCACCAAGAAGAAAATACTTTCAAGATACTATTGAAGCACCAGAAAGAACAGCACCCTATTAAGATCTCATGGTGGAGGACAGTCTGGCTTTAACCTGTCCCATCTTTGCCTATCCAGGCCATTCTGGGTCTACTCCAATTGGGGTTGCTGCCTTTCCTCTGAGGTTCCCTGGATCATATGGTCTTGCAAAAGGTAGACAAGCCTAGAGAGAAGGCATCCCCAGATATTGTCTGAATCACATTTAGCAAGAGATGGAACTAAGAGATGTACCAGGGTGAAAAACAGAAATGGTAACTCTTTTGCTCTGTCCATTGAGAGCACCAACTCCTGATATGATGACCAACTTCATGTGACCTTGAGAATGTAATATACCTTTGTATTTACCATCCTCCCTGGAGGTAGAATGAGGGGAATTTAAGACCTTGAGTTATTCCATGAGTCTTGGATTTGATCAACAATGACCTCTTAATAGCTGGTAAATTTGGTTAATTCTATTAGTGTTCTCTCTTTAATGGCAGAGGTCATATTAGCTTTCTGTTCACCACTTGCTATTGGTTTCTTGTCTGTACTGATGACCTAGGGATGCAAACTCCACTGTGATGAGCATGATGTCTATATCGGCACAGGCGTGCTCACATCAACTTCACCATTATTCAGGGAATGCCTTTCATGTCTTCTAATAGAAAACAGACTAAGGAATAGTAAATGAAAAAAAAAGTTAAAGATGTTCTTAAGGGGAACGTTTGCTATTTTAAGATCTGAGTAGCTGGAGGATATTTTGTGACAAAGCCAGGCAGTCCTCCTATCATGGGGACACTTGAAAATTCCTCACAAGGCACTTGTTCTAGAGATTGGCCTGAATGCATAGGACAAAAGCTGCTGGGTCAGAGACTGCACTGCAGTGTCAAGGGCCCAGCTCCTGAAGACTTTTAGAAGACCCAGCTCTCTCTTGGCCATCTGGTCTTAAATACCAGAGGACATGCTGACAATTAGTGAAGGACAGAGAAGGCCATTCTTAGGAATACGGTTCATGGAGGCCCTTGTGACACAGTGGTTGTCTCCAACTTGCCCCCAGAGATAATCAAATGGGATGGGGGCACTGGCTCTGGATTGCACTGATGTTACTCCACACCTGCAAGAGCCCTGTCTTGTCCTCTGAGCTCCAACTTCTAGTGAGAGGCAACACAGAGGGCCAGGCTGCTTGGGTGCTGATTTCTCTATCCTTGGCTACTCACGCCCTCAATTCCTCTGTTGTTTGTCTTTTTCCCCCCCTTAATATGCGTTCCTCAGTGTAGCTCCTTCCTTTTTCATTCATTGTCTCTTTAATTCCCCACTGGTTTCTACATTCTCTAATTTTCAGCATTTTCTGGCCTCCCCTCCTTATCCTCCATTCTGACTTTCTTTCCTCAAGCTTTCTCTTCTGTATTCTACCCACCATTTTATCCTTCATTCTCTCTCCCTTGTTGTCATCCTACTTTCTCCATTCTGTTATCTTTTTCCTTCCCCATAAAGCATTCTCTGACATATTTTAAGACAGATGTTAGTGCTCTGATAAAAATAAGAGTTTGACACAGAAATCTTTTACTGAGAAACCCTCACTCTCTATTCATCTTTAGGCACTGTGGTGGCTCACATGCTCGTGTTCCATGTTGCTATTCACCATGCATATATTTAACGTACTATTTCACTCCAGGATAAGGCTGGTTTTTCCAAGATCAGTTATTAGTTTTTGAAGTAGGCCTTTATTATAGATAGGAAGTTAAATGGTTGAGCATGGTTTTATATAAAATACATAACAACCAAGCCGAAAAGAATACTCTGTCAGGCTTGGAGGCCAGAGCCTCTGGGTGGTCCTCCTTGACCCCCAAAAATAGATTAGATGCTCCACCAATGTGCTACTGTGCTGTGTGTTCTTCTGGAATGGTCCTTGTCAACCTGCCCGTGTGCTTGGCCATCTCCCCAACCAAAGCATAACCTTGCATAGTGTCTGGTATGCAGTAGGTGCTCAGAGCATGAAGTCCACAGAATACCAAGAGATCCTAGTGAGAGCATTTTCCCCAATCAGTTCTTTTCCAGCTCACAATGAAATTCCCATTGGTAGGTGAGACCAGAGAGCATTTCATTTTGAATAGGTATCCCAAAGAATGAGTCAGCATTTCTTTCCAACAGGCCTGTGCTAGGAAATATGGGTATCAGGGACACCAAAATAAATGAGCACGCCTGCTGTCCTAGAGGGACCAAGAGTCTAGTGAATCTTGAATTTGATTTTTCCCCAACCCCCAATTTTGGCTATCTTTACAGTTGTCTGAATGGGGAGCGTCCTCAGCTCTGTCCTTCCAGCCCCACTGGATGGGAGCTATGCATCTGCTGGTGTGGCTCATGGGACAGGATGGTGAACTCACTTCTGTGGGATTTTCCAATGTGTAAGTTTCCCATGTAAATGCACATGTATTTTTCTAACCAAGGCCTGGGTAGCATATGCTATCAGGTGTGTTGTGTGTTTTTTGGAGATTATTATCCCCACACGATTTTTAAAAAATTGTTTAAAGTATTACATATGTTTCCTTTTCCCCCTGATTGACCCCCCCACAACCTTCCCCCAGACAAGACCCCTCTGCCCCAGTGTCTTGTGTCCATTGGTTATGCTAATATGCATGCATACAAGTCCTTTGGTTGATCTCTTACCACCCCCCTGTCTTCTCTCTGAGGTTGGACTGTTTGTTCAGTGTTTCTTAGTCTCTGGATCTATTTTTGTTCATCAGTTTATGTTGTTCATTATACCCCACATATGAGTGAGATCATGTGATATTTATCTTTCTCCAACTGGCTTATTTCACTTAGCATAATGCTCTCTAAGTCCATCCATGATGTTGCAAATGGTAAGAATTCCTTCTTTTTTATAGCAGCGTAGTATTCCATTGTGTATCACAGGTTTTTTAAAAAAATATATATTTTATTGATTTTTTTTCAGAGAGGAAGGGAGAGGGATAGAGAGTTAGAAACTTCGATGAGAGAGAGACATCAATCAGCTGTCCTACTGGGGATGTGCCCGCAACCAAGGTACATGCCCTTGACCGGAATCGAACCTGGGACCCTTCAGTCCACAGGCTGATGCTCTAACCACTGAGCCAAACCGGTTAGGGCTGTACCACAGTTTTTAAATTCACTCATCTGCTGATGGGAACTTAGGGTGTTTCCAAATCTTAGCTATTGTAAATTGTGCTGTTATGAATATAGGAGTACATATGTCCTTTCTGATTGGTGTTTCTGGTTTCTTGGGATATATTCCTAGAAGTGGGATTTTTGGGTCGAATGGGAGTTCCATTTTTAATTTTTTGAGGGATCTCCATACTGTTTTCCACAGTGGCTGCACCAGTCTGCATTCCCACCAGCAGTGCATGAGGGTTCCTTTTTCTCCACATCTTCTCCAGCACTTGTCGTTTGTTGATGATAGCCATTCTGACAGGTGTGAGATGATACCTCATTGTCGTTTTGATTTGCATCTCTCGGATGATTAGTGACTTTGAGCATGTTTTCATATGTCTCTCAGCCTTCTGTATGTCCTCTTTCGAAAAGTGTCTATTTAGGTCCTTTGCCCATTTTTTGATTGGATTGTTTATCTTTCTTTTGTTAAGTTGTATGAGTTCCCCATAAATGTTGGAGATTAATCCCTTATCTGAGATAGCATTGGCAAATATGTTCTCCTATGCAGTGGGCTTTCTTGTTGATTTAAACGTTGATGGTTTCTTTTGCTGTGCAAAAGCTTTTTATTTTGATGTAGTCCCATTTGTTTATTTTCTCCTTAGTTTCCATTGTCCTAGGAGCTGTATTGGTAAAGATATTGCTATGACATATGTCTGATATTTTGCTGCCTAAGAAGTCTTCTAAGATTTTTATGGCTTCCTGTTTTACTTTAAGTCCTTTAACCATTTTGAGTTTATTTTTGTGTATGGTGTAAGTTGGTGATCTAGTTTCATTTTTTTTTTTTTTTGCGTGTATCTGACCAATTTTTCCAGCACCATTTATTGAAGAGACTGTCTTGACCCCATTGTATGCTCTTGCCTCCTTTGTCAAATATTAATTGAGCATAATGGTTTGGAACAATTTCTGGGTTCTCTGTTCTGTTCCAATGGTCTATATGTCTGTTTTTTGTGCCAGTACCAGGCAGTTTTGAGAACAGTGGCTTTGTAATATAGCTTGATATCTGCTATTGTGATTCCTCCAGCTTTGTTCTTCTTTCTCAGGACTGCTGTGGCTATTTGGTTGTGTTTTTTTTTTATTCCAGATGAATTTTTGGAGAGTTTGTTCTAGGTCTGTGAAATATGCTGTTGGTATTTTAACGGGGATTGCTTTGAATCTATAAATTGCTTTGGGTAGTATGGACATTTTAATGATGTTGATTCTACCAATCCATGAACACGGTATGTTCTTCCATCTGTTTATGTCTTCCTCTATCTCTTTTTTCAACGTCCTGTAGTTTTCTGAATAGAGGTCTTTTACCTCTTTAGTTAAGCTTATTCCTAGGTAGCTTAATTTTTTTGGTGCGATGGTAAATGGGATTGTTTTTATAATCTCTCTTTCTGAAAGTTCACTATTGGTGTATAGAAAGGCCATAGATTTCTGGGCATTAATTTTATATCCTGCTGCATTGCCAACTTCATTTATTAAGTCTAGTAGTTTTTTGATGGAGTCTTTAAGGTTTTCTATATACAATATCATGTCATCTGAGAATAATGACAGTTTTACTTCTTCTTTTCCAATTTGGATGCCTTTTATTTCTTCTTCTTGTCTGATTGCTATGGCTAGCACTTCCAGTACTATGTTGAACAGGAGTGGAGAAAGTGGGCATCCCTGTCTTGTTCCTGTTCTTAGGGGAAATGGTTTTAGTTTTTGTTCATTGAGTATGATGTTGGCTGTAAGTTTGTCATATAAGGCTTTTATTATGTTGAGGTATGATCCCTCTATTCCTACTTTGCTGAGAGTTTTTATCAATAAGGGGTGTTAGATTTTGTCAAATGCTTTTTCTGCATTGCTTGATATGACTATGTGATTTTGGTCTCTCAATTTGTTTATGTGATGTAGCACGTTTATTGATTTGCGGATATTGTACCATTCTTGCATCCCCGGAATAAATCCCACTTGGTCATGGTGTATGATCTTCCTAATGTAATGCTGGATTCAATTTGCTAGAACTTTGTTGAGGATTTTGGCATCTATGTTCAGCAGGGGTACTGGCCTGTAGTTCTCTTTCTTTGTGGTGTCTTTATCTGGTTTTGAAATTAGGGTAATGCTGGCTTCATAGAAAGAGCTTGGAAGTGTGCCTTCCTCTTGAATTTTTTGGAATAGTCTGAGGAGGATAGGTATTAGTTCTTCTTTGAATGCTTGGTAGAACTCCTCTGTAAAGCCATTGGACCAGGACTTTTGTTTGCTGGAAGATTTTTGATTACTGCTTCAATTTCATCGGTAGTTATCGGCCTATTCAATTTTTCTTGATTCTTCCTGATTGAGTTTTGGAAGCTTGTATTTTTCTAAGAATATGTCCATTTTATCTAGATTGTCCAGTTTGTTGGAGTAGAGTTGTTCATAGTATTTTTTTTTACAATCCTTTGTATTTCTCTGGGGTCTATTGTTACTTCACATGATTTTTGTTTACAAATAGGTCCACAGCCTCTCCCCGCCTTCCTGGAATTATTTCCAGAATTGTGCACAGGTTTAAAAAATCAGTTGCTTGTAAAGCTACATTCAGTTCACAAAAATGTCATTGAGCTCTGTCATAGTTACAGAGCCACTTTTTATCTATAGTCACCTTGCTTAGGAACTGGTCCAATTTAAGGGAATCAAACACTCAGTTGCCCTCCCAGGAAGAAACTTTTGAGCATGAAGAAACCTTTGGGCATATCCTGAGTACAGGGATGATTGATGGATGTCTATATGTGCCCAAACCTATCAAATAGTACATCTTAAATATAGGCAGTTTGCTGTATGCCAATTATATTTTAGTAAAGCTATTAAAAAAAACCCTCAGTGGACCCAAAATATCTCTCTTTTCTCTATCTGAAATTCACATTTTGTTTTCTTTCCTGTCTTGGGCTTCATCAATCAGTCATTTTGTTCTATAAGACTTTATGAAATAAATACTGCTAGGAAAGTAAAAATAGAGCCAGTAGAGTTTCTCATTCTTGATCAGTTAAATCAATTTACTTTTGTTTCTTTATTGATTAAGGTATTACATATGTGTCCTTATCCCCCCATTACCCCCCTACCCCCCACTCATGCCCTCCCCCCCCCTGTTGTCTGTGTCCATTGGTTAGGCTTATATGCATGCATACAAGTCAATTTACTTTTTAACTGGGGTTCAGAGCTATAAGTGTCCAAACTGGAGTTCAGAGGAGTCAGGGAAAGAGGGAAAAGTAGTTTGGGACTCTGGGGAAATTTGAAGGATGAGGTTAGGATAAAGTGACTCAACAGCCAACCAGATTCTGGGGAGGGGTCCCAGGAGATAAAAGTGTTAACTTGTGTGAATTTGTGTCAAGGGTCAACCCTGTTATTGATTGATGAACTTCCTCTCATTCTTCTATTCACTGGTATAAATGGTAAATCTGCTGAGGCTTTGAAATCAGACAAACATGGACCAGACTACTGGTCCAGCACTGATTAAATGGATGACCTTTGGCAAGTTTTTCAACTGACCTTTAACTTCAATTTCCTAGGGTATAAAAGGGCATAGTATATTAATCTCATCTGGGTGTTGTGAGGCCCAAACGGGTTAATACAAATGGAGAGCTGCACCTAGCATTTTGCATAGGTGAGGACTTATTTGCTTCCCCATTGCCCTCTAAATTTTCCTTACTTGTAAAAATATTTTATCTAGATAGATGACCCTTGAACAACACTGGTTGGAACTGCATGGGCCCACTTATGTGTGGTTTTTTCATCTTGTAAACAGACAACAGAAACTTATGATATCGATAAATACAGTAA
This sequence comes from Myotis lucifugus, assembly GCF_000147115.1. Lineage (NCBI taxonomy): Eukaryota > Metazoa > Chordata > Mammalia > Chiroptera > Vespertilionidae > Myotis > Myotis lucifugus. Next base: position 12,239,973 of record NW_005871058.1, read on the forward strand.
ATACTGTAAATGTATTTTTTTCTTATAATTTTTTCATAGACTCCCTCCTTTTTTAAAAAATATATATTTTAAATTTATTTCAGAGAGGAAGGGAAAGGGAGAGAGAGATAGAAACATCAATGATGAGAGAGAATCACTGATCATCTGCCTCTTGCACACCCCCTACTGGGGATGGAGCCCGCAACCTGGGCATATGCCTTTGATCGGAATTGAACCTGGGACCCTTCAGTCTGCAGGCTGACACTCTAGCTACTGAGCCAAACCAGCTAGGCTCTTCTGATTTTCTTAATAACATTTTCTTTTCTCTAGCTTCCTTTATTGTAAGAACACAATATATAATACATATAACATATAAAATATGTTTTAATCAGTTCTTAATATTATCTGGGGAACAGTAGGCTATTAGTAAGTTTTTGGGGAGTCAAAGTTGTACTCAGAGTTGTTCAGGAGGTAACTATCTTTCAAAACTTTATCGAACCCATTTTAAAAATGTGTATATACATTTTTTGCTAACTACAGAATTAAAATCCATTTTTGGAAAATGCAGAATACAAATCAATCACTGGGGGTGGGGGAGTCTCCCTCCCCTATGAGTTCTGAAGAGAAAATGAAAACCCCAAAATATAAACATTCATTCGGCTCCTTACAGAACCCTGTTAAGGGCAAGCAGCACTTTGGCTCGCTGGCTTATTACCTTTAGTCAGCTCTGATCTCATTTTGATTCTGGAAATCCAGGCTGACACATTTTTAGAGATACCATTGTCTTATTTTAAGCCAAAGCTAAAAGAAAATTTGGCATAATTTTAGATCACAAAGTTCAAGAATGCTTGCTCAGGGTTGAGAGCGGAGGGTGGATGTACCATGTGACCCAAAGCAGATCTTGCAGTTCTGCTGTTTCCTTTTTAATAAGGCCAAACCCAGAGCATCCAGCCTTACTCTTCACTTGCTGTTTTTTCCAGCATCCAAGCACAATAGAATTAGCCTCTGAGTTTTCACTGACCCTTCTCCTTCCCCTGCATCACCAGCTCAGTTACCAAACCATGCCTGGTCTCTCTGCCCTGCACATTCTGCATCATTTCTGTTGCCTCTCTGACCACGGCACTGCTCTTTACACACACAAAAGCTTCGACTCTTGCCAACTGCTCCACCTCTCGTGCCAACCAACCACTCCTTTAAATTCTTTATACCTTCATGTTATCAAGAGACTCCAGAAGGCATCTCATCTACCTCTGCTATTGCATCTTTGCCTCTCTCCAGGTTATACAGCTGGGCCATGCTGCACCTGCCAGGTCCATGTGGCCTGGACTGTCCAGGAAGGAGGGGGCCAACGTGGAGGAAGGAATCAGTTCATCTGTGGAGCTGGCCAGGATCACTCTGAAAGCAAGGGAAGGCTCAGGAGCTCCTCAATTTTGGCATTTTGTGTATCATATTTTTTTCCAAAATACTTTACCTGCTTGTGGTGTTCTTAACCTAAGACCCTCCTGCTCATTTCCATTAACTGGAGGTCAGGTTCAGTCCCCTTTGACTAATGATGAACGTGCCTCCCCCTGCCCCCACCCCCCCGCATCTGACACGGCAGCCACACAGCAGCAGTTTCCTGTCTACACCTCACGCCTTTGCACATATGACCAGAACATGCTCGGCCTGGGCCCTCCTCTGTGACGCCGTGCCTGCCTCGGCGGTCGCCCTGCATGTCATCATGATCCTCTAATAATCCTGACAACGGCAATAATAATGATAAGGACAACAATGGCAATGAATATTTATTGAGTATGGACCATGTGCCAGGCAATATGCTAATGAATATTCCTTATTCATTTACTTGTCAAAAATAACTTTATTATGATGCTTCTTTTAAGGAGGAGGAAATTGAGCCTTAAAGAGAGTTAGTCATTTACCCAAGGTTACAGCTAGGAAATGGCAGCCTGGGGCTCAAACTTCTGTCTGACTCCAAAGCCCAACCCCTAATTATGACATTGCCCCTCCCCACCAGTCCTTGAACCAAACCCAGGGACTTGGGTGGAGGTATGTACACCCGTGCCCAGGAGCCGCAGCAGCAGATGGTGCTGCTGCCTACGCTCTCCCTCCATTCCTGCCCTGAGCTGTGTGCTTTCATCTCCTCTCCTCCTCCTCTGAAGAAGCCCCGCGTTCTAGGAAGATGGCCAAGTCAGGCCACCAGTTGTCCAGCCGGAAACACCTGGCTGGTCAGAGACTTTCGCAAAGCTTTGTTTCCACAATTACCCTTTATTTCCCTACCCCCACCCTAGACTTCATGCAAGCCAACTGGTATTTCTTTTTAAGCAGCTGAGAACACCAGATGGATGGGTAGGGGGAGGTGGAGGCACAGTGAACGGCAGGAAGGGGATAGGCAGGGGCTGTGGATGAGGGGGAACGTTCTGAAACATGTGATGCAGGGAAAATGCCAGACAGGTCAGCAGAGGCAGAAAAGGAAAAAAGAACTGAAAAATCGAGCAGCCACCATATGTGTGCATGCACATACACGCGAAGCTTTCAACATACCACTGAAATAAAGAAAGAAACGTTCTGGTTTCCGTAGCAACAAGACCTAGTGGTACCTCAGCCAGAGAAACTTATGGGGGGAAAAAGGCATTTGCCTGTTAAGGAGCCTGATGAATTGGGAGATAATTATACAGTGTTCTGCCACCACTAAAGACAAGCAAATTGACTCCGGAAAATATTTTAAAGAGCATGGATTGTCACAAAGCCCATGAAGGCAGGGTGGGAGTGAGAGGCAGCAGGCAAGGAGAAAAGGCTACTGAAAAGATTGGAGGTGAACAGGCTAGAGCCAGCTCATAGGACAGTCATCAGCCATCTTGTGTGAGGCAAAGGTTTGACATATTTGTATTTGATCCGAAGGTGCTAGTACATTAAGTCCTATTCTTCTTTGTCCCTTCAGCAAGTGGGTGGTGGATCTGTAAAATCTAAATGATTAGACTCAATATGAAAGAGTTTGCTGACCAGAGTGGTGGCATCTGTGTTTATTAGGGCTGTGATACTAAAATGGAAAAAGCCACATGAATCTCATGAATCTCATAGTACATCTGGTTCTTCAGATGGGGTGGAACAAAAGAGGAGATGCTTTAAAGTTGAGCAGGGTAATGTAAAATCATTATTTTGTACTCCTCATAGCACAGTGCTGAGCATATAACAATTGCTAAGTATAATCTGTAGTGAATGAATGAAGGACTGAATGGATGAATGGATGGATGGTTATGTTGGTGAACTGATGGATACATGAATAAAGAATCATGAGTAACCTGGTCCCCATCTTCTTTCCTCTTTCTCATCTCACTCAGATTTGTCCTCCAGAAGATGGGCATGAAGTGGGCACACTCTCAGAGGTGGAGCTTTGAAAGAGAGTGATGCTTTGAGACAAATCTCTAGGTCCTGGGGCTAACGATGGACCGGCATCTTCAGGAGACTCTGTGAGGAGTTGGATTTTCTGCACATGTTCTTCCCCATCGTGGACGGTATACCCTGTGATGTTTCCTTCTAGTGAGACACCCTGAATTAGAGAGAAGAGCTCGCCGCCCACTTCATCAGAGCACCACAACCACTTTTTGTAGCTCTTGGGCCCTCAAGAGCTGGAGGAAGTATCTCTCCAATCAGTTTTCTGTCCTCTGATTTCCTAAGTGCTTGGTGAGCTTCTCATGTGACTCTTTACTACACAATTTAGAATCATTATTTATTATTTTTTTCCTATGTGTATGTCACATCTTTCCAACTAGCCTATGCTCCTCAGGGGCAGGGACCTCTTGGGGAACCTCTTCATCAAGTGAGCCCCTAGCAGAGAACCTCGCTTACACGAAGCATTGAATGCCTGCAATGCTGACACCAAGAAGGACATTGAGAACTGACTGAAGACAACAAAACTCCTCCCCAAGCTAGGATTAGCTCCATGCCAAGAAGCTCCTTGCATAGCAAACCCAGCTACCCTTTTGTGGGTGCTGTCTGGTCTGCTTGCATGTTCTGATGAGGTTTGAGGGCGGTGTGAACTGATGGGAAAGAGTCAGGGAAAGTGATGGAAGACTCATCCCCCTGTTCCTCACAGGCACTTGGCCTATTCTTAAACTGAGTGTATCACAGTCAGGTCACAAGGGGCCCCGCCAGGGAATGCAGACCGACATCAGAAAGCGTCTCTGTCCTGGGGGTGGAGATGAGGGCAGGAGTACCTTGAGCACCACGGCCTCCTTCCTGCCACAATCTTGGAGGTGCATGTTGCTTATACTTGTTTTCTAGACAAGGAAACAGAGGTTCAGAGAGGTTGAACAGATTGCTCAAGGTCCCACAGCTAGTGAGTGACATATGTTGGATTCACGTTAAGTGAATGTTGTCACATTTGACCCCTCCCTCCCTGATTCACGTTAAGTGTGTCTCAAGGGTCCAGGCTCTTCACTTCTGTCTTATGATGACTCTTGGGACTCAAGCTCATAGAAGGCAATGGAGAAGCCAAGTATGTTTCCTTTCCCTGAATAGATGCCTCTTCTAAAATACAGCTGGTTTGGGAATATGAAAAAGAAACTAGGATCAGAGCCCACTGCTAGTTAAAATGAAGATAAAGGAAGCAGAGTTCAGAGTACGGGAAAACGTATAAGTCTTATTTTGTGTAAGCATTATATTAAACAGATTCCATTCCAACCATAAACAGATTTTTCACATTACCACCTTCCCCCCTCCCATTCCCCTCCAGAAGCCCCCACCGTCCCCAACAGATTGTTCTCGTCCTTCTTGTTTAGATTACAAGTAAGCAAAATTGGCTTTCTTTTCATTCTCCACACTCTTTCCCGCCCTACACCATCTGGGGGAAGAGGGGGGGGGGGGTGCATATTTCCTAGCCCAGTTTCTTTTAAAATCCTCCCTTTGCATCCTGTCCAGCGGCCCATTTGCTTTTGAAACTCTGCGGAGACTTTCTCCGCGGGCCGCCAGGGGTCGCAGTCGAGCAGCCGGAATTGGTTCAGCGCAGGGGCGCTTGCGGGAATCGCAGGCCCATCTCCTGTATATATATCAGCGCGCAGCATTAATCAGGCTGCAGCTCTGCAGTGCTTTGCGAAGGGAGTGAGAGACCAGGGTTGGGAACGAGATCGGGCTTTTTTCAGGCCCCTGGAGCCTGGCCGCCTCAACTCTCCCGCCCCAGGCTCAGAGCAAACAGTGCTCAATGAAGTGGAGTGAGGCAAGCCACTCGCCCTGGTCCAGGGACTTGCCCTGCCCTTTAGGATTCTTAAAGGGAGCAGGAATCAGAAACCACACCGGGCCTGTGGGACTGCGGAGGTCAGTCCCCGCACAGGCCTGACTTCCTCAGGAGCCGAGGGGGACGGGGGTACAGGGGTAGCTCTTTCTAGAAGGAGCGTCATCTCTCCCATCCCTCTTACTGCTCCCCAGAAGTAAAGCGCCACTCTCCTCCTGCACACACATGGACGCTCGCTGTCACCCCGATAAATTAGGCCCAGACCCCCATGGTCTCTGTGTGTGCCTGGAAAGCAGGGCCTCTGCCAGGACTTTATCAGATGGAACGCTGGGGGCAGGGGCATGTGCTTCCTTTAGCATGAATTTTTCAACATTACATATCACCTCTCTGCTCTGTTTCTCTCAAGTCCCTCCCATTGCTCTTTTCAGAGATAGAGCTGCTTCTTAAAATTTGATTCAATTACTGGGCATCTAAGCTGGAGGCACAGGGGGAAGAAAGGAGGAGAGGGAGGAGAGGGGAGGGCAGGGGATCTGCCAGCCAGGATGCCAGTGGAAAGTCAATGAAGAGGAGCTGGGGGCTTGCAACCAGGCTGACCAGTGGTGGGAAGCACCATGGAGCATTTTTATTCAAGCCAGTCAGGTGCACTCAGAGAGGCCCAGGAGGCTTTCACCTTCCTCTTTCCTCCAGCCCCTTCCTGTGGTCCCTACTTTCCTTCCCTCCTTTCCTTCCTTCCTTCCTTCCTTTCTTCCTTCCTTCCTTCCTTCCTTCCTTCCTTCCTTCCTTCCTTCCTTCCTTCCTTCCTTCCTTCCAGAGGTAAGCAAAGGTGTAGACAAATGTACATGCATAAATACATGCTTATCATATGAGACAGACTTTTTTTAAAATAATACAATTTAAAGAAATAGGAGCTATGGGAAGCTACATTAATTGTAATGGAAGGATCTGGTAAGTTTCGTGAAATAAGTAACATTCGTGTTGGATCTTGAAAAATGGGTAGGACTTCTGCAAAAGGGAAGGGGCATGCCAGGTAGAAAAAGAACTTAAACAAAGACAAACAAGTGAGACATGTAGCAATGGGGGAGAGCAATGAATAGGCTGCAGTGGTTCAGCGACAGGTAGAGGGGAAGAAGATGTATTGATGGGGTGTAAACATGCAAAGGTAGGTTGGACCAGAAGATGGAGAACTCTGCACGCCTGGACGAGGAGTTTGAGCATTGTATAAAACACAGTGAAGCCCATCAGAGGTTTCCATGAATTTATGGTTTAGGCAGTGGTTCTCAACCTTCCTAATGCCGAGACACTTTAATACAGTTCCTCATGTTGTGGTGACCCCCAACCATAAAATTATTTTCGTTGCTACTTCATAACTGTAATTTTGCTACTGTTATGAATCACTATAAATATCTGATATGCAGGATGTATTTTCATTGTTACAAATTGAACATAATGAAAGCATAGTGATTAATCACAAAAACAACATGTAATTATATATGTATTTTCCAATGGTCTTAGGTGACCCCTCTGAAAGGGTCGTTCGACTCCCAAAGGGGTCGCAACCCACAGGTTGAGAACCGCTGGTTTAGGGGGATCCCTCCAAAGAATGGGTGGATAAAGGACTGAGGGGTCAGGGGAATGCTGGGTGTGAGAGAGCTTTTAGGAGGCCATCATGGTTGTATAGTTGGAGAGAATTCAGACCTGAACTAGGGCTGCTGTACTGGGAGTGGAAAGAGAATGGGAGAAACTGTAAGCCAGGCTTTATGTTTGCTCTTCAACATCCATACTCCCATCCCTTTCCCCTCCTCCACTCTCCATCCCAGCTGATGATCCCATCACTCTTCATTGGAAACTCTTCTCCCAACCACTGGGTCCATATACTAGTATGTACCTGTGTGTATCATTGTCACCCTCTTTCCTTCTCCTGGGATGCAAAGATTCTCCTTATCAAAGGCCAGCGGCTCCCCTCTGCTCTTCTAAAGGATTTCTCTTCTTCATTATTCCTTCGTCCTGAATCATCAGTCTCACCCTCTTTAATATTCATTTAAGTGTGCTGTATGAATCCCCATGTTTACTAAAGTTTCAGTTGATGCTGTGTTTCTCTTTACCTATAACCTAATTTATAGTAAAACTTCTCCAAAGTATTGTCTACACATACTGCTTCCATTTCTTCATCTACAAATTGCTATTCAGTTTGCTGTAATCTGGCTCATGGTATTGCTTTGCTAAAATTACTCTTCAATCTCTATAATTCTAAACACAGTGGGTTGTTTTCTGGTCTTATCTTGGTCTTTCTGTCATGTTTGGCACATTTGACCCCTCCCTCCTTCATGAAACACTCTTCTTTCTTAGTTTTATGACATCATACTCTTCTGGACTTTTTTCTTTATCACCAGCCTCTGCTGCTCATGCAGTTTTGCTGGCTCATTCTTTTAGTCAGGACCTCCAAGTGCTGATGTGCCTCAGGACCTGGTTATGGGGTCACTCTTGTCCTCTTCTCTTTCCTTCCATTCTTTTCCTTTCCCTTCTCTTTGGTCTCTTCTATGTACTCTCACGTCATAAATTCCATCTCTACAATGATGTCTCCATCCCAGAACTCCTCCCACGGAGCTTCCAGTTCTTATATCCAACTGTCAACCTGACATCCCCACCAGAATGTCTCATTGGCATCGTAAATTCAGCAAGTCTAAAACAAAACTCTTAATTTCCTGCTGTAATCACTGCCAGCTGGCCCTGTTCCTCCTTCTATGTCCACAACTCACGAAACAGCATTATCATCCACCTAGTTGCTTATACCAGAAACCCTGAGTCATCTTTGATTCCTCCCTTTCCCTCATTTCCATATCCAATCCATCAGCAAGTTCTAGCAGGGTTACCTCCAACATATATCTCAAATCGGACCATTTCTCACCACAATTCTGCAGTTCAAGCTGTCACTACCTCTTACCTCTCACCTGGTCTGGTGCAAAAGCTTTGAAGTTGCCTCCCTTCTCCACCTCGTGCTCCCTCCTCCTCATAATTCATTTTTTATGCATCCATGAAAGTGAACTTTTAAAACTGTAAATCAGATCAGATTCTTGCTCTGCTTAAATGCTGCCATTTGATTTTCCATCACACTTAGAATAAAATCCAAATGCCTTGGAAGGCCTTCAAGGCCCTTCATGATCTGGCCTCGGGCCCCTTCCCACCCAATCTAGTCATGACTACTCCCTCTTCCATAAGAACTGCCACAGAGGTCTCATTGCTGGTCCTTGGACATGTGGAACTCTACATTTCCCTGTAGCCTTTGCATCTGCTGACCCCTGGACATGGATTGTTTGCTCTTCCCTTGGATCTTTCTCTGAGATGTCTTTCCTGACCAACCTTATGCCCCCAATTGTCCACATCACCTGCTTACTTCATGGCATTGATCACACTCTGTGACACAATGCTTATTAGCCTATTGTCTGTCTCCTGAGAGTAGGAAACTAATCTGTCTCACTCACCCCTACATTCTCAACATGCAGCAAAATCCCTGGCTTGTGAATTAGTAGTGTTAAACATTAGGTAGAAATGAATTAGTAGTGTTATACCCTGTGTATAAATTTACATGCCACTATATTATATACATAAAACTTGTTTGTGCTGCTGGGGCCACAGTGGAGAACAAGACAGATAGTCTATTCTCCGCAACACAGAAGTTTATGTTCTAGTAGTGAATAGAGAGATGAGAGATGTGTAGTAAGAAATTTGGTCATTTTGGGGGAGCACAAGAGACTTGGATGGAAAGCTTGTAAGGAGGATATTCCTAGAAAAGGGAAGTGTGTGGAAGGCTGCCTGCCTTGTTTATCAGAATTCCGACTTAGGGGAAACTTAGGGGAGTGTCGAAGGTGGCACCCCTAATTATTCCTTGACCTTTCCAAACGAGTCTGTGTATGTGCAGACCCCCAGGTGTTTACTGGAATCCGTATGCTTAATCCTTGGATGCCCTTGCCTAGAGGACAATGTAAACACATGTGTCCTCCCAAGATTACTCACCCTACTGATTGTATCTAAAGATAAAACTTCCAATAAAAGCCTAATGAGGCAGGCAACAGAGGCTGCCTGGCTCCTTTAGCTAGGCCATCCCTTAGCCTGCTCTTTCACAGTGAAACTATGTTGGAGTAATCTGTTCATGCGTCGTTCAGGGGCTGCTGGTCAGCCCTAGCAAGGTGGTTCCCCATGTGAGGAGCCCCGGCAGGTCATGTCCAATAAGAGGTTGGCCTTTGCCTGCTCTGGGGAGGTAATGCAACCTCTAAACTCTTAAAATTCACTGAGTGATAGTTGTATCTTCGTTCATGGTACATGGCAGTGCTGCTAAGTTTATGCAAATGAGGTGGCTCACGGTAGACCCTTGGGGCTGCATGGTGTTTAGATAACTATAGGTTGAGTTCAGCCATGTCGGCAATAATTCAATCAATCATGCCGACATAATGAAGATCCAATAAAACAGTGGTTCTCAACCTGTGGGTCGCCAACCTGTGGGTCGTGACCCTTTGGGGGTCGAACAACCGTTTCACAGGGGTCGCCTATGACCATTGGAAAACACATATATAATTACATATTGTTTTTGTGATTAATCACTATGCTTTCATTATGTTCAATTTGTAACAATGCAAATACATCCTGCATATCAGATATTTACATTACGATTCATAACAGCAGCAAAATTATAGTTATGAAGTAGCAACGAAAATAATTTTATGGTTGGGGGTCACCACAACATGAGGAACTGTATTAAAGTGTCACGGCATTAGGAAGGTTGAGAACCACTGCAATAAAAGCTGAGGCCCAGGAAAATCTTCCTGGTTGGTAGTTCTCAGTGTGCAATGTAACACATCATGGCCAGAAGTAGGCGACACTGAGCATGATTCCATGGGGAGAGGATGATCACAAGCTCCACCTCTGGACTCCACCCAGACTCTTCCCTATGTGTCTTTTCCTTTGCAGGTACTAATTTATATCATTTTGCTGCAATAAATGTGACCCTGAATATAATAGCCTTCAGTGAGTTCTATGCATCTTTCTAGCCCAGTGGTCGGCAAACTCATTAGTCAACAGAGCCAAATATCAACAGTACAACGATTGAAATTTCTTTTGAGAGCCAAATTTTTTAAACTTAAACTATATAGGTAGGTACATTGTTATTAACTTAATTAGGGTACTCCTAAGGCTTAGGAAGAGCCACACTCAAGGGGCCTTAGAGCCACATGTGGCTCGCGAGCCGCAGTTTGCCGACCACTGTTCTAGCCAATTAGTAAAACTGAGGGTGGTTTGGGGAAATCCCTGCACTTGCAGTTGGTGTCAGAAGTCTCAGGCAGATTTGGCATCTAGAGGACTGTGTTCTAAACCCTGCATTTTGGCTAAGTCCAGGGAATAGACAAACAGAAAACCAAATAAGTGGAGAAATGACTTTCAGATAGTGATAAGTTCCTGAAGAAAATAATACAGAGTGCTGTGAAAAAATATAACAGGGGTGGTCTCTATGGACTGTGTTTTTGGGGTCTGGAGCTGAATTTTCGATGACAAGGCAAAGCCAGTCAGACAAAGATTTGGGAACAGAGCATTCCAGGTAAAGTCAACTGGGACACAGATGGTTTGAATGGCAGGAACAAACGAGGTGCTTTTAAGAAAAGGAAAATAGTTCAGTGTGGATGGCATGGATGAGGTAGAAAGAAATAGAGGTGGGGCTGGAGTGGGAGGGTCTAATCCTGCTGGACCAGGTCTGGCCTTTGCATTTTGTTGTTAAGCATGATTAGAAATTCACTGGAGGATTTGGGCAAGTGAGTGACATGAGCTGCTTATGTTCTTTAACATGACAGATGGAATTTTACATAAAAGGGGTCATACTATTAATCTTATTCTGCAATTTGCTATTTTTGCTCAGGAGTATGTAATTTCCAATTATACTTGTTTTGTATGGGAGTGCAGTGACATACATTTACAGAAGGAATGATGGGAGCACAGAGCAAGGCATTTTCAGCCTTAAGGAATCATGGACACTTTTCTTTGGAGAGATGCTGAGCCACGTCACAGAGATGAGAGGAAGCCAGGCTAATGAGGAGAGTAGTGAAGGTAACATCAGGCAGTGGGGAGCAACATATAGGCACAGAGGAGAGGAACACGTGAAGGAATTGGGAAGGTCACCTTGGTGGAACACTGCAAAAGGTAGGACAGAACAAAGAAGGCACTGGAGTCAATTTTTAAAAAATTGACACACAATCGACATGTAACATTATATTAGTTTCTGGTGTAAAACATAATGATTCCATATTTATGTACATTATGAAATGATCACTACAATAAGTCTAGTTAACATCTATCACCACATATGGTTAACACATTTTTTGTGTGTGTGATGAGAACTTTTAAGATTTATTAGAGTCAATTTTTTTGTTGTTGTTGTTAATCCTCACCCAAGGATATTTCCCCATTGATTTTTAGGGAGAATGGAAGAGAGAAGGAAAGACGGAGAGCCTGCAACCAAGGTACGAGTCCTTGAGCAGAATCAATCCTGGGACCCTTTGGTCCACAGGCCTATCCTCTATCCACTGAGTCAAACTGGTGAGGGCTATTAGAGTCAATTTTAAAGAGATGATTAGCAATCTTTAAAAGATCAGCTTCTGGCTGTTGTGAGGATGTGATTTAAAGAGGCATTATTGGATTACAGGGATAGAAACCACTCAACTAAATAGGGCAGCTGGTTATTTTAAAAATATTACAGACAGTCTAATAGATACCCAAGAATAGCACACATTGGGATTGGAACTAGAAAGTCAGGAACCAAAACCACGCCCACTGTTTTCCACAATGAGAAACTGATTGGTTGAGCTCAGTACATTACTGGACCTGTCCGCTCCAGGTTGACAATTTTAAAGTAAGTTGACAATTTTAAAGTAAGAAGCGTGGGTTGGGCAGGCTCCCCAAATATGTGTTCTGCAGCTGTTCTAATGATTAAGAGTACAGATTCAAGAGCCAGAATGTTTGGGTCAGAACCGCAGCTCAACCACCTGCCCTCTGTGTGATATCCGGCTCATGGCTTAACCACTCTGTGTTCAGTTTCCTCTCCTGAAGAATGAGGATACTAATGACAGTGCTTAGTGAACAATATTATTATGAGGGTGACATGAGTTAATACACAATATGTAAGCACTGGCAGGTAGGAAGGTGTTAAATATTATTTTTTGTGAATTTAAAAAAAATATATTTTATTAACTTCTTACAGAGAGGAAGGAAGAGGAATAGAGAATTAGAAACATCCATTAGAGAGAAACATCGATCAGCTGTCTCCTGCACACTCCTTACTGGGTATGTGCCTACAATCAAGGTACATGCCCTTGACCGGAATCGAACCTGGGACCCTTGAGTCCATAGGCCGATGCTCTGTCCATTGAGCCAAACCGGTTAGGGCTAAATATTATTTTTTAAGGGCCTGATGCAAGAATGAGAAAAATAGGAAAAAAGATTATACTGGGAGAAGTTTGACAACGAAGAAAAGGAGAGAAATGCAGTAGTAGTTTTCTGGGAAATCAGTAGGGATGGGGGATATATCAGGACACAGGAAGTATGTGTACTTCATTGGTTCAGGGAGCAGAGCCAGGAATGATGCAATATGTGACAGTGAGATTTTGAGCTGATGGCACAGTTGCAGAGGACATGCGAAGGTGTGGCATTAACAACAGAGGTGGAGAAAGAGCAAAGGGTGGTGGGGATGTGGAGGACATTGGAGTGGATAAAATTCATGTCTGGTGGCCATGCTACTGCTGCAGAGTCTTCTGCCAAGAGTAAAGGTCAACAGTATGTTTGGGTGCTTAAGAGAATCAATAAAATTCCAAAATAATTTAGATGTTCCTCCTCTATTAGATTAAAACACAAAACTCTCACAGGCATAATGAGTTCCTCTCTTCTTCAAGTACCAACAGCATATAAGACCTATCATATTTTATTTTAATGATTATCTGTTTGACCCACCTTCTTTAATGTTATCTCTGGATGAAGACAACCTAGAATAAGGGACACAGAAGTGCTATCCACTTGCTGAGCTCCCTTCTGTAAATTAAAAAAAAAAAAATCATACGCAAACACTGCTTTGGTGAGGATTGGTGAGTCAAGGATTGGTGAGTGAGTTTCATATTACCTTGCCAGTCTATATAATTGCATATTAATCCAACCAGTGAGTTTTGCAGCCTTTTTACACAAGCTGGTTCTCAGTCACAAAAATCATAAAACTGGAAGACTTGAATGGAAAACACATTCTTCCTCACCTGTCTTAAATGTCATTCATGTACTCATTCATTCATTCAACAAATACGTTTTAAGTGCGTAGAATGTGCTCAGCATTTCATTATCTCTTTTTCTCATTCCTAGTCGGTTCTATGTAAAATTCACCATACCAACATAATTTGTTTATGTATCCAACAGTTCTGTGGCGTTGTCTCTGTTTGTAATGGGGATCTTGTACCCACTTGGCAGAGTACACAGCTCTGATTGAGGAAACGCCCTGACCTTCCCTCTGGCAACTGTCCCATGTGTCTCTTGGCTCAGCTTCAGTGCCTGGCCCCAGCCCTTCTTCCCAGCCAGTTCCTCCCCTTACTTTTTTCTTGTGCCCCCAATGCAGGCCCCAACAGACTCCTTCCTCCCACCTTGCCTCTTGGCAATTGCTACTGTTTCCCAGTTATTTATCCACTTTTCTTTTGTTTGAACATCCCCCGAGGGAATGGCTTATTTTACTTTGAATGTCTCCCTCACACTCCTTCTGTGATATGTAGCCCAGAGTTGTGGGGTAGACAGTGGGCACTCAATCAATAAATGTTTTCCAAACTAGAAAAGAAGGTCTCAGTCTCATTCCACTTAGAAGTTGTTCACCTGATCTCCATTTATAACAATTCCTTCCACGACACACACTTATATTTTAAGAGACTACTTAACTTTCAAGAATACTTAAGTTTTTGCAGTTGAATTGGAAAAGCGTCAACTCCAGCTTCCAATCGGGGGCTCCTCCCCCAGCATTATAATCACTGCCTGGGGAAATTCTTTCACTGGGAGCTCAGAATGAGGTGGGCCTGTGGTACACTGGGTGTTCTAAAGGCACATGAATAATGAGAACTGTCAGGGGAGAAAAAGGTTTATGATTATTGGCAACCAAATAAAGATCACTGTGAACGCCCGCCCCCCCCCCAAAAAAAAAAAATTCAGTTCTACATTGTTGTGTTTCCATTTTCCACTTTTGTGCTTCATCTGTCAAATTAGCTAATGACACCTGCAGAACTTACCTACATTAGTTGTGATTTTACAAAATATCCAAGATGATGACATGCTTTGAAAAGTGCAAGGTCAGAAGTAAATTCAAGGTATTCTATTTATGCCTGCACACAGATTTTAAGGTTTTAGTTCTAACATATCTCTTAGCCAATGAAGAATACCTATGAGCCACTATGTGTGTGTGAAATACTCAGAAACACAGACACTTTAAAAAAAATCCAGGATAGGATTTATTTTAAAGAAAATGTTACAGGTACAGTTAAAATCCACTGGATATTCTTCCCAATCTCATGTCTCTCCTTTCTTTCTTAGAAGTAACCAACACACTGAATTAGCTGGCTGTTATTCCTATGCATTAAAAAAAAAACTTTTATTGTATATATAGTCATTAAAATATGTCAAATTGGCTTTCATTTCCTAAAATTTTATATAAGTGGTTGTATATTGTACATATTATTCTGCAACTTTCTTTGGTTTGCTTAGCAATATGTATATAATTGAAGAATAATTGCTATACAAAAAATTGCACATATTTAATGGATACATCTTGATGGGATTGGATATATATGTACACACCTGTGATACCATCACCACAATCAAGGTTCTAAACAGATGCATTGCCTCATGGACACTTTTAAATAGAGTCTACGGATGTGAGGGCGATCTGGCTGCGACATCTGTCACCCCATTGATCGCCAGGGTTGATTCGGCTGATCTGGCTGGCTAGGCGGGTGTCCCCCTCCTCCCTCACCGATCCATGTGCGTCCCTCCCAAAGCTGCGCGCTCGGTCGAAGAGGACGACCTTCCCCCCCCCGCCCCCCCCCCCAGGAGAGGACCAGTCTTCGGTCAAGGGTATACGAGTAGCTGCGCTCCCCTGCTAGAACCTCCAAACAAGCTCTTAAATAGAGTCTACATGTCTGCATGTGCTGTTTTCATGCCAGCAAGGATTTTTCAAAAAAGATCTGTCCATGGCAAGTGTATGTCAGGGATACCATGATAAGACATTTGTATGTTCAGGTTTAGTGAGGTAAACTTAAAGATTGGCCCTGAATATGGCCAGGTAAGTAATACACATAATTATGAAATATACTTACAGATTCAGGTATACCATAGGTCATGTGCTATCCCCTCTGAGCACAACAGGCACATGTTACCAAAGTCTGATTTCATAGTTAGCTCCCTAGGAGGTGTTAGTCCCATGCCTTGATCCCCCACATTTTGGAAGAATTTCTTCTGTGCTTTAGTCTTTGATTTTGGATTCATATCCATAAAGTGGCACTAATTTTTGAAAATATACTTTTCAGAGAACTTTTTATTTATCCTCTCTTATGAAAGGGATTACTCGTTAGCCCAAGAAACTCCCTATGCCTTGGTGGGAACTGTCATTCCAGGAAAAGGTCACCGAGCCTGGGTTTTATGAGAAAAAGTAAGAGTTTGCATTTCAAATCCTATTGGGAAACTCAGGTACACTGGTTGTGACTTATAAGCACTACAGGCTTATGATAAACAAAGATCCTATTTCACATAACTGATTGCATTTGACTGGACCTTGACCCCAATAAATGAAATTGTCAATTGCTATTTACAGAGGTTAGCCCAGAGCCTGTGGTGTGTAATTCAGACTTCATTAATTTAGAATCTGGGTTCCTTTAGCCATGATCACCCTTTACATTTATTTTTGTTTTAACCACAGAAAAGATTCTGCTATAAGAATTGGCAACTTGGAAAGTTATAGTGGAGATACATGTAACACATGTAGGCATAATTTAAACAAAATGAGATCTCTCCATGGTGTTCTCCTAGTCTGCATTTGAGAGGTTACAAGACAAAATGGGTGAGGGCTGAATATAGCAGCATTGCATAAAGATGGTAACCAGAAACTGTCAGACCCAAGGCTCCTTACTTGACCACCAGTTGCTTGCTCATGGCATCTCTGCTTCTCTCTGACATCTGCTCCACTTCCTTTCCTAACCAGTTTCTCTGTATGCCTGTAGTTACTGGGGCTTGACAATTTCAGTTGAGACCTGGCCACTGTGTTCTTATTGGCTCCAAACACCAAAAACCCAGTCTCTTATGTTATCTGTTCCAAATCCCTTACATGACTTCTATACAAGACTTCAAAGTCCATATGCTGTGGGCCAGACCAAATATTGATAAGCCTTGTTCTGATCAGTCTTCCATTGTTGGGAAAGAGTTGCATATTTCAGGTCATGGCCACCTTAGCAGGGAAATGTCTCTGGGCCAGTAGACAAGTCAGACATTTGGCAGTTGGTTGCTTTGGTCCACTTGTGTCAAGGGAGGGAAATAGTGTCCACAAAGGATGAGACTTCAATCCGAGGCACAGTCACACACTCACCTGGAAACCCTGACCTCCACTCATCTTTGTTTTGGTTTTGTGTAAAATTAAAAACTTTGACCGGGGGTCTATTTTGGAAGTGGGGCACAGGACCCCCAAGCCTGTGATACTTTCCATTGCCCAGTGATAGGTCTTTATCCCTCCTCTCTTCTTCAGGCTCCTCCTGAGAAATCTTTACCCAAGAATGGGGCACCAATCATCCCTATGATGACCCCAAATCTATGTCTCTCACTCAGGTTTTCTCCAAGCTCCAGAGTATTGTGTCCAATTTCTTCCTAGACATCTTATCTGTAGGTCCTACAGTCATCTAAAATTCACAGGTATAAGTCAAAACTATTATCCTTTCCTAAACTTCCTATTATATTTTCTAATTTCCTAAATTTTCCAATTTAGTAAATGCCAAAATCTTCTCCCCATTGTCCAAGTCTGAAAAGTCCTAACAGTCTTGACCTGCAGGTAGCTTCTTCTGGGCTCCACTGTGGCAGCATTGGGTACATTGCAGTCCTGTCTCCTAGTTACATGCACCAGCTGCTACCTCAGCACCTCACACTTTATATCTTTAATTTAATTATTCCTCCAACATCCTAGGGAAGTGAGGCAGACTCAGGTGTGAGTACAAAAATGGAGACACAGGGTCTTGAACTTTGCCACACAAGAGTCTGGGAGGGTCAAGAGAAGGGCATTACTGTTGACCCCCTGCTGAGGACTCTCTCCACTGGACTTCACGGATGTCCTTCCTGCCACTCACAATCTATCACGTGGTAACTGGGTTCAGTGGTGGAAGACAGACTGTGTGTGTGCGTGGGAAAGTCAAAAATGCCATCTAGAAGCCCAGGGGAACTTTTCAGGAGACAGCACATCTGGCAGGACTTCAAGCTCAGACTGGCCTACATTCTGTGATGTAACAAACAAACAAATGTGGTGGATGCATTTAACTCATTGAAACCTGGTTAGAGGTCTTCAATGACTTCCCACTGCTCTCTGGATAAAGTCCTAAATTCTTAACAAGATCCCACAATGCCCTACAGGGTCTGTTCCCTGGGTACCTCTCTCTTTCCCTCTCTCACCAATATTTTCCTGGCTCTCAACAGCTCAGTTAAGCTAGTCATCTTCCTGTTCTTCAAAGTGGTTATGGCCTGTGCTAATGTTATTTCCTCTCTGTTGAATGTTTCCCTTCTCCATTCCTCCTCCTTCATCTGGGTAACTCACTTTCCACCTTAGGTCTCTGCTAAATTCACTAGGCTAGTATTAGTTTGTATTCTCAGGAAAACAGAACCAGTAGGTTATAGATCAATATATATATACACTGATAGATAGATATAATACTTATTATAAGGAACTGACCTATGTGATTGTGGAGGCTGAGAAATCCGACAATCTACTGTTTGCAAACTGGAGACCCAGGAGAGCTGGCGATGTAATTCCAGTGCAAGTCTCAATGCCTAAGAGCCAGGAGCACCGAAGATGTAAGTCCCAGTCTGAGAAGAGGAGAAGACCGATGTCTAAGCTCAAGGGAGACAGAACTCTCCCTTCCTTCACCTTTCTTTTCCTGCTCAGACCCTCAACAAGTTGGATGTTGCCCACCCGCATGGGGGACAACAGTCTGCTTTACTCAGTCTACCAGTTCAAAAGCTTATCTCACTTGGAAAGAACATCACAAACATATTCATAAATACTTAACCAAATATCTGGGAACCCTATGACCCAGTCAGGTTGACACATAAAATTAACCATTATAGTTCCCTTTCCATTCATAACAATATATACTCTAATTTATTATTGGTTGCAATGTGATTACTATTTTAAGCCTATAAATTCCATAAGGAACTTACTTTGTTCACCACTTTACCCTCAGAGTATAGCATAGTGCTGGAATAGAGTTGCTACTTACTAAGAATTTGTTGAATTAATAGCTTTCCATTAAAATCCCATCCATTGCTAGGGAAATATTACTGAAGATATTGAGAGGTGGAGAGTTTCCAATTCTATTGCAAATTCTGAGGTAAAGCACTTCATCTTACATTATTCTTTCCCTCAAAGTTTTATCTCCCTTGTTCCTTATTCCTAAGTTTTAGCAACTATTGAACAAGTAATACTAAGGAAGAGAACTGATGGCATGACCGTGGTGGGGAGAAAACTCAAAAAAGCAGGCCTGGGTCTTGGACTGGGTATTATGTCAATAACCTATGAGATGACTCTGGGAAGTTGCTTAACCTCTAGGTCTCTCCTCTAGGCTTGGCCTGTGTCTCACTCTGCTGCCTCTGGGCCAGCAGCAGAAGGGCCTTTCCATCTCTGTGCTTAAGGAGGGAGAAATGGCGGACACATGTCTTCCTGCAAGTCTGCGTTGAGAAATCTTGAAATGGCTCCCCAACTTTGTAAAAATGCAGGGAGAAGTCAGTTAACTGAGGAGAGTAAACTCAAGTGGTTCGGACAAAGTGGGAAGTCAGAATGAGTACTCTGAAAAGTTGGAGCTGGTAGGGATCAGAGAGTTTATCTAGTTCAGGCCCATATTTTACAGGAGAGACACCTGCGGACCAGAGAAGCTCACTGGTTCACCCAAGATTAGTGACCAAGCCATGACTCAGATTCATCACCTTAGACTTCTTACTCAGGGTTCTCTTTACTCCATCATTTTCCTGTTCATTCTCATGTCTTATGCACGCAACTTAGCACAGACACAGATAAGAAATGTAATCCATAAACCTAGATAACCCAGGTGCTCATTGGGGTTCCCTTGTCCTTTGAAATGCAAAAAATACTGAGACCCTTATTCCATGGGCAGTGGAGATCCACCTTCCATCCCAATCTCTCCAGAGATACCTACTGAAACTTACTCTTCTGCTGGTCACCTCAGGCTTTGAGTTCCTGCTTCAACTGAATTAATACAATTTATGGGTCATCTGGGCAACCTGTGTACACCTGGCCTTTTCCTCACTAGTTACCACCTACTGGACAGGATTGCTTCACCTCCCCCAAGTGATACTATCAGCAAGTGAAAGTCTGGGCCATGGAGTTCACACTGCAGCATCACAAAATAACACACTCCCCTTCTTAAGCCTGCTTGGGCATTTCCTACTGTCCACAATTCTCAGCAAGGGCAGCCTTCAGCCACATAGTGCACAGGCCCCTCTGTTTCTCCTCTCCTCTCTCATTCTACTCCAAATTGTGTATAATTTTGTGCAAAAACATTTAACTGTGTCATTGACTCTCTTCATTTAGACCAAACTCTTGGGGCCCATCTTGGGCACTCCAGTAGACATATCAAGGTATTTCCCTAAAAAAGGGCAGTTCTCTTTCTGAACTGGGTCTCAGGCCAGTATTTTTTGCATTCCTGAGATGAATTTTATTTAGTGCCATCTGTGTGCATGTGTGTGTCTTGGTGTGTAAACATAGTAAACATATTTCTGCTTATTTGTGCTTCATATTTGCCTAATTTTTCTATTTGTTACTTTAGTTTTACATTCCAAAATACCTGTTAGAGAAAGATGAGAGCTGAAAGAATGATCAGGAAGAGAAAAATGGAAATGGCTATTGTAGACAGGTAAGGAGTGTGCTCTGAAAACCCTGGCCCAGCTCAGCCATGAGGGTCCTTGCTGATCTGACTTACCTGCTGGAGGCCTACAGCAGGGAAGTGATGCATATACTCAGAAGGTGCATGCTCCTAAATGTACAGCTCTGAGGACTGACACAGAGTAAACACACCTGTGTACCAGAACCCATCAAGAAGCAGAACTCGTATTCCATAGGAAAAAATTTCAGTGTCAGTGAATATTTAAAACAATTTCCGAAAGTGATGTGCTCATTTGTACTCCTATCAGCAAGGTCTGAAAGTTCCACATCCTTACTCAACCTGGTCCCACCATCTTATTCATTTTAGCCATTCTGGTGGATTTCTAAAGGTATCTCATTGTGGTGGTTTTTCTAAAATATATTTTTATTGATTTCAGAGAAGAAGGGAGAAATAGAGAGATAGAAACATCAATGATGAGAGGGAATCATTGGTTGGCTGCCTCCTGCTGACCCACACTGGGGATTGAGCCCATAACCTGGGCATGTGCCTTAACCAGGAATCGAACCCTGACCTCCTGGTTCATAGGTCGATGCTCAACCACTGAGCTCTGCTGGCCGGGCTGTGGTTTTAATTGGAATGTCTCTAATAATTAGTGAGGTTGAGAACCTTTTCCCATCATATTGACAATTTGATAGTCCCTTTTGTTCTTTTTTCTCCTATTGAGTTGTCTGCTCTTTTCCTATTGATTAGCAGATATTTTTTATGTATTCTGGTTACAAATCCTTTGACAGATCAGTCTATTGCAAATATCTCCTCCCACTCTGTGGCTTGTGTTTTACTCTCTTATGATATCTTTGCACAAAAGTTCTTAATTTTAATGTAGTCCAATTTATTGATTTTCTTTCTTTTATTGTTAGAGCTTTTTATATCCTATTTAGGAACTCTGCCTATCCCAAGGTCTTGAAGATATTCATCTATGTTGCCTTCTAAAAGCTTTATTGTTTTACTAGGGTATTGATTTTAAAAAAATGATGTTAAGTGTTTCAATTATGACAATAAAGAGTTGCAGTTTCCCTGAGAATAATTGCTAAATCTGTGTTAAAATGTTTTGTCCCCTTATAAACAAATCATGTCAGATAACCTCCAAAAGCACCAAATCCTAGCAATGGTTGAGATTTAAGGCTAATGGGTTTTCCCCACACAATTTTTACTGTTCAAGGAAGGTAATTAAGCAAGAATTCTATTGGGAGAGAAGGAATTCTCACTTTGTGTTTTAGCAAACAAATGGTATATATTAGACCTGCTTTGATTTCAAATGACACAAAGTCGACTCCAGGTAGCTTAAGGGGAAAAAAAGATGAGAAGGATAGAGAGGAGGTTGACCTAGCTGTAAAACCTAATAACCAGGAAGGAGAGGATGGGTCTGACTTCAGGTATAGCTGGATTTAGTCACTAAAACAATATACATCTTCTACCTATACATCTCTCTCTACATCTGCTTCTCTATGTATTTTGGCTTCATACTCAAGAGGAAGAAAGAATGGCCACTAAGAGCTCTATGTTTATCTATCTATCTATCTATCTATCTATCTATCTATCTATCTATCTATAACCCTATATGCAAATAGACTGAATGGCGGAACAACTGAACAACTGGTTGCTATGATGTGCACTGACCACCATAGCGGGTGTCGGCCATGGCAGGATGGTTGGAGCAGGTAAGCAGGGGGGCCAGACCAGGGCGGGGCGCTGGTTACTGTCATCTGGGCGAGCCTCCGTTGGTTACTGAAAATTCTTTGCTCCAGTGTGCTGCGGTCCCACCCTGCTGCCAGCACTGGCCCTGTTCACACCCACAGCTGGCACCAGAGCTGCCATTTGCACTTGCTGCCGGTCTCAAACTCTCAGCGCTGTCAGTGGGTGTGAGCGGTGGCTGCTGGCCCCGATTGCCCCTGAGGGCTTCTCTACCTTCTCCTGGTCCTGAGGGGTGATCGGGGCATCAGTCGCCATGCCACTCGTACCCGCTAACAGCACCGGCCCCAATTGTTCTGCGCTGTCAGTGGGTGCGAGTGGGGCCGGTGCCGTCAACGTGCAGCAGTGGTGGTGGTGGGAGCAGGACAGCAGGCAGAGAGGGGACCAGGGGCCACAGCAGGAGGGGCTGGGCAGGGGCACGGAGGATGGGCTGAGACCTGCTCCTGTGCTTCTCGGCCCACAGTTCCTTTCAAGGTGCACAAATTCATGCACTGGGCCCCTAGTGTTATAATTTACAATCTAGGCAGAAAGATCCTTTTCCTTCTTTTCATGTCTTACATCTCAGAGAAGGCTCTGATTGTACTTATTTGTGCTATATGCCCACCCTGAACCTATTACTGTGGGTTAGGAGATGGAATATTCTAAATGACTCACATGCCTACCCTATGACCAGAGGGAAAGAAGGACTGGGTCACTGTGAATGATAGCCTACTTTGTACACAGGTGGGTGGGTGGTTCTACGTAGGAATGTGAGGCAGTATTTTCAGACATCCACTAAACTATATTTCTACTAAAGTGGCAAGAAAAGGAAGAATCTTTTGGTGCCCAGGGGTTCCTTAGCCTTTCTCAGCACTTCTGCTTCCTACAAAATTTTGTGTGACAGGATCTGTGCTAGGTGCTGAGAATATAGACATTTTTAAAAAGCAATTTTCTGCACCTTTATGGTTCACACAATCTTTTTGATGGATGGGAGCATCAAAAGATAAATGTGAGACAGTGTGATGTTTGCAAATGGAAACCTACACAAGTTGCAATGGGCACATCTAACAGTATCTGCACAGTACTAGGTGAGGAGCAAATGGAGCTAACTCTTAAAGAGGTAAAGTTTTCTGGCAGATAAATAGGGGAAGGCAGGGGAGACTTCCAGGCAACAGCTGGCCAGGACAGCTTGGCAAAAGCAGAGAAGGACAATGGCTAAGGGTGTGTTCAATGGACATCCAAGTTCACTATCTGAGAACCTATTGGCACTGTGGGCTCCATCCAGGTCGGGCAAGGCATGGAACCAGGTATTAGAGGGGCAGGCAGGTGAGAGCATCTCTGTAGGCAACTGTAAGCCCAGGGGAGGCTTTTGTCCCTAGAAGTGGCTGCATTTTGGCCACACCAAAATGTCATCCTGTCCAGAGTCTGCTAAGAGCTTTTGGGAAGCATGCACGAAGAGGCTCAATCCTCCCAAGGCTTCTTATCAAAACAAGGTGTACCCTGTTGAGCTGCTGTTACTTTGAGGCACATTTATGTCTGATCTAAAGTCTTTGCTGCCCTTCACTGAGGTCTTTCTCTGCTCCCCCTCTTCTCTCCCCCTTTTTCTCTCATTTTGAAAGGCTACCTGTCCTGTGTCATGTTGACAAGGAGAAGATGATGAGCTGGGAAATGTTGCAGCTGAAAGGTCTCAAGGAAGACAACTCTGTCAAATGCCAACCAAATAGGAAAGATGAAAGCCTACTGGGGCCTGGGGAGGGAGTGACTAAGTGAGTGTAGGCGAGGGCTATGACCATTGGTGCCCCCAAGACTACCTTAGTGCTTGTTTCAGAGCAAGCTAAGGGCAGGGGCCTGTCATTAGGGAAGGGTGGAGTGAAGGTCCTTTTAAAATTCAGGACCCAGCCCTGCCAGCCTGGGCTCTGGGATGATTAGGGAGACTGACATATGAGTTTGGGCATGAAGGTTCTGTAGCCCTTTCTGGGGTCTGGAGAAAGCAGCTTCTTAACCAAGGACACATTTCAATCCTCCAAAGGGATTTTAAGTGCAGTTCATAGGTAGGCCGCGGCAGAAGTCAATAGGAAGCTATGAGTTAGACAAGATTTTCAGAACTTCTCTTCTCAGTTTCCATTCTGAATTCCCAGTAAACTTTGCCAGAACCTTGAAATTTTCCAGATGCAAATAAACAGTCACAGGTAGAAACCATAGTATCTGTGGTATTTGAACAGGAAGTAAGTTTGGAACATTTCCTGAGCCATATTGAAACCAAACCCACGTACTCAGCATGCAACAGCTTGGGTTCTATAAGAAGCAATGCTTGTGCTTTGGGGAAATAGGAAGGGTTTTTTTTTTCCCTTTTCTTTATTCCATGTAGTAAAGGGCCATTTCCCATTTCTTTCACCCAGGATCATGTCAAATACTAGGTTTACTCAATAAAAGCCACATCTGTCCTTATCTCTGTATTCCAAGTAGAAGGAAGCAGGTGAGTAGAATTCAGATACCAAAAAGAAGACTGGACCATCATCCTCTAACACACTGATGTGTACAAAAATTGCTTCCTTTTATTCACAGACATTCCCCAAATTCATGAAGTGCCTGATCACGGGAATAGGACAATGGATAATTTCTAATCATTTATTGCTTCACTTAATAGACATTATAAGATCTTATTTTGTTCCATGATAGGGGCCTTGATGGCATTCAGAAGCGGTAATACATGATCCCTGACTTCATAGATTCATAGAAAAAAGAAGAAATGTAGACAAATAATGATAATTCAATGGAAGCAGTAATTAGCATCATAACAAAGGGTTTTTAAATTGTTTTATTGCTTAAAGTATTACAAAGAGTATTACATATGTCTCCTTTTTTTCCTGCCCTTGACAATCCCCTGGCCTCCCCTACCCCCCAGTGTCTTATGTCCATTGGTTATACTTATATGCATGCACACAAGTCCTTCGGTTGATCTCTTACCCCCCCGCCCCCGCCCCCCAACCCTCCCCAGCCTTCCCACTGTAGTTTGACAGTCTGTTCGAGGCTGCTCTGCCTCTGTATCTATTTTTGTTCATAAGTTTACAATGGTCTTTATTATCCATAAATGAGTGAGATCATGTGGTATTTTTCCTTCATTGACTGGCTTATTTAACTTAACAAAGGTTTATATAAAAGGCTGTGCATGCCACTTCTCATTGATTAGAAGCAAATTATGGTCACCCCAAGCAAAAAGATATTAATTAGGATCCTGAGATAATACATAGACTAAGCTTCAAAAGGACAGAAATAAGGACAACTAAGAACCAGGCATTTAATTTTTAGAATGGTGCCCTAAACTCCAAACACATTTCATCTTGCTGCTCCTTTTCTGTTCCACTCAGATCAGCTTACAGCAGTGTCTCTTTCTCATGGTATCTTACCAGAGGCTTCCAGAAGTAGCCAAGACATTCTAGCATTTAAGCTTGGAAGGAGGTGGTTCCACTGCCACCCAGCCTTATCAGGTCAGACTATCCCATATTTTAGAGGAATGTCACTTTCACCATCTGATTTGCAGGAAATAATATCAAGGCAAGGTGGGTGAGGTACTATGCTTGGATTAGCCTGGATCAATACCTGGGGGTGAAGGTGGGATCCGTAAGGAGAAAAAAAAGGTGGAGGGGAGGATGCTCAGTGAAAGGACACCAAGTTGTCACTTACAAGTGAACTTGATATTCAAAGAGAAGAGAGGTTATGTCTACATGGTGGAATCATAGAAAGCTCTGAAAAGGATCTTGAATTTGAGCTGGATTTTTGATAGGCAACTTTTTAGGGAGTCTGCCTAGATCATGCCTTGCTGCTATGAAAATGTTTCCTTCTCAGCAACACAGATATATCCACACAGAAGTTCAATCAAGTTATATTTGATGACCATCACCTCCTTGGCCATTGCTGAGCAGAACGGAGTTGAGCTGAGAGTCAGTCCAGTGGGCAAGTCAATCTAATGACACGTCCTTCCCATGCATTGGGAATTGGTCTATACTACAGGAGGCTAGTCAGTTGGTCAGTGAGTTTGGAGCTGAGAAAACATGAAAAAGCCTTAGGAGGCCATGTTTGGTCAATGCATATGAATAGGTAGAGAAGGCAGACTCTGAAAGCAACAGAGACTCATGGGAGGAAGTAGAGATAGAGCATATTTGATTAGTGAAGGAGGTGGGGAGAATGGGAGAAGTAAATCATGGCTCTCTATGGCTTTTAGTTTCTATTTCCAGTTCTTCAATATAATCATACTTGATACTTTTGGTTTTCATGAGGTATCTTTCTATCTTTGCAATCAATTCTTTTTGAGTTAATTTCTGTCTCTTACTATTCTTGAAGGACAATGGGATGGGCACTTGCAAAAATAGGCCAGTTGGGGAGGAGGAGCATTGCAGGCAGCTAAAACAAAGCCTAAAGGTGGCAGAGTGTGGGACTTAACTAAAGAACAGAAAGATGAGGTCAGCTTGACTTGTTCATTTTGTAAACAAAAGCTAGGAGGTGAGATGGGAAAGAAGATGAGGCCAGACTGTGCAAACTAAGGAGTTTGGAAGTTTATTGGGATGTAGGATTGAGCCATTGGATTTTTGAGCTGGAAAATGGGTTCATCAGACCTGGTCTTTGGGAATATCACGGTTGAGTGGAGACCAGTTTTGTATCCAAAGGAGGTGCAGAATTCCTGCTTTCTCAGGAGAGGGGAGAAAATGCCTTCTTGCCTCATTTCCATAAGATCTGGCCTCAGACAGCTTATTTCATCTGGATATACACTCCCTTTTCACCCAAAACAGAATTTGAGATTCTTCTACTGTTTTCCACATAAGTCGTATCTAATCTGAACGTGAGAATGGGGAATGGGAATTATAAAAATCTGAACAGTCAAAATCTTTGAAAAGATCTATTGTCAGAGCACATTTCCTCTCAACTGTAATAAGCAGATTACACAAAAACAAGGCACTCTGAAACATTGTGGTTTGGGGAATATTGTTTGGATGGTTCCAAAAAGGCAGAGAAAAGATGCCTAATGACGAAGGTTGTTTATGACTTTTCCTATACTAATTGCACAGAAACACATCTTCCCACACCTCAGCTCATCTAGTCATGGAGAATAAGCGAAGTGTGGAACTGCAGTCTTGATTCCCAAGTGCCTTGTTTGTCACCACATGCACTGGCCTTTATGAGTCCTTTGTGATAGGAAGAGACATAAGGAGTACAGGAACAGTGAGTACCAACTAATTTAGCAGTCAGCCTGCTCTCAGCAGTGATGGCTAATAATCAGGTTAAAAAGCAGAGATGATTTTAAATTTAAAAAAAGATCACTGAAGGTGAGTTGAAAGAGTCCAATAATGGCTTAGTTAGGCAGGTGTGTTCCTGGGAAGCTGTGAGGGGCTGAGAGGAGACGCTTGTTCCGTTTGAGGTGGGGACTCCGTTTAGACAGGCAATGAAGAAATAAACCAGAGGGATAGGAATCAGGGTGTTGCTATGGCTGCTTGCTGGCTACTAGCAGTTTTGGCCAATTAGCTAGGGCTTCTCCCCACTTCTATGGCTTGCCCGCACTGCTAATGGTGGTGATGTCAAGAGGGCATCCTCACTTTAACATCCATCTCAGCACAGCCTGGCTCCACTTACTAACAGTCAGTTCTGCCATTGACAGTTCTCGGTGGCATCTGTAGAGGTGCCAGTAGAAAGGGCACAATCCCAAGAGGGAAATGGGGAGAGATTCAAGCAGTGGAGATGCTGGCAAGAAGCAGAAGGTTAATGGAGAGTTAGGTGTTCCATTTATCTTTGCCTGAGTTGTATGGAAATGGGGCCTCACCATGGCTCAAGAGAAGGTGCCCACCCTGGGCCTCAGTTCTATGGCCTATGGAATGTGGAGCTTGAAACAGGAGGCCCGCCGGGCTCATTTTAATGCTCACGAGCTGGGATTCTGTGGATGACTGAGCTCACTGGGGTTGGTTCTCTATCACTCAGAGAGGAAGTGAGAGGGGCATCATGACTGTGAATGAGAGATGTGGATCATAGATTGAAGAGGAAGCAGGCATGATAAAGCCCGACTGGTTTTCTGGGAGGTATGGACTTGCTGGGATTCTGCTACACGGATGAGAAAACAAAATCTTTCCCTGCCTATCTTTTTCAAGTGTGGGCCAACAGCCACACCCTTCCCTGCTGCGTGGGTCGACAAAGGTTGAACTCTGTATAACCACGGTATGTAGATCGGGAGGAGTATTCCACCTTCATTTATTCAAGGTTTGAAAATTACTGTTTCAAGTTTCTTTGAACAGTGGGTTCTATATCTCTTTGGCTGGTATGATTTAAATGAATGGTATATTTCAGCTACTCCAGTCATCTCAGCAATGCAGAAATCCTGTCTATAATTTATTTTTACATGCTTCCCTTCTCTTCTTCCACTCTGAGCACATGTATGTATTTTTAATTGCTCAGAACAGGGCAATAAGAATGGATAGAAATTCAAGTGGCTCAGACACCCAGTGCGGACAACAGCCATGTAGATACAACATAATATAAATCAAAGCAGGGTGTCTGGCACATGGTCAAATTTACTCAATAAATTTTTGTCTAAAAAAAGAAAGAAAGGAAGGAATACATCCTCAGTGGTTTTACTGTCTGCTTTTGGAGGAAGCCTTTTTCACCATGGAATAATCCTGTCAGTAAAGTCTTTCTTCCCTGGTTGAACTAATTTCTGTGTCCCTGTGTTTTCACCTTCTCTTTCTTTACAATCATCCTTTGAGAACAGTCTCAATGATCACTTTTATTTGCCTCTCCCCTCCAATCCTCCTCCTCTGCTGACCAGGGGAGTGACTGACATGCTCTTCGAGGTGCTCCAGAGGTGACATCTTGGGCTTGCTTGGCTGCCTTTGTGACTCTCCTTTACTGGGGTTGAATTCTGTGGAGGCAAAGGTTCAAAGACACCACAGCTTACATGGTCCCTCACTGGGCCTCCTGCACCTGAACCAGTACACACCACACCTGTAACCCTGCAGCCCACTTACAGTACATCTTCTGAGGGAAGGGTTGTCCTTTATTCTTACATGCACCAGAAATTCTAACCTGACAAGCTCAGGCATCATTCTTTGCAGTTCTAGGCTTTTAAGGATCCCATCAAAATTTAGGAGGAGTATGTCACAGTGTGTAAGCACTGCTGTGAAACTTTAAGATCACCTCTATTTGTCCCAGAGTGAAAGGGAAATGGGCACAGCATCCAGTTTAGAGCAGTGTTAACGGTTTGTGAAGGCATCTCAGCTGTGATTCCAATCTGGCGTGAGCATCTTTCTCTCATGACACTTCAACATGATGCAGACCTTTCTCTTCCAATTCATTCTCCTGGGTGGCTTATAGGCCTTTAGTAGAGTTCATGTCTGTTGTCCTGCCAAGCTCAAGCTTGTAGTCTGATTTTGATCATCTAAATTTCAAATTTTGTTCCCACCAGCCCTTGTTAGGGGTCACAAAGGTTTTTTAAAACTAAATCAGATGTTTTCAAGTTTATGAGGCTGACATTCTTTGGTTATAGATTGGGGATAATGGCGGTGAGAGGGAATAATTTTTAAAATGCTTTGAGGTATACAACAGTTGTATTTGCTGTGATTTCACAACCCGTGGGCATTTATTTCGAAGTTGTCATTTGATGCTGCAAGTTGGCCACTTGCATTTCCTCTATCTCAGAGTGACTGTCCCTGACAAATGTTTCTAACATAGCATTCCTTACTGTCTCCTTACTCTGCTATATTTAAAAACAGCATTCATCATAACGTTAGTGTAAATATTTATTTGTTTCTCTGCCTCTCCTACAAGAAAAGAAACTTACTGAGGGTAGAGTTTGTCTTGTGCACTGAATGAGTTCAACACCTAGAACAGTGCCTGAGCCCAGAAATCTTCCAATAAACATTGCTGAATGAATTACAAAAACATTATAAAGGAGGTCCAAGATTGTGTTTGAGGAATACATGGAGGAGGGGATTTGTCCCTGAATTATGTGGTGTTACTCTGCCACATCCATTTATTCAGGGCAGGATTCTTTTTGACACAATGTCAATATTTTTTGGCATGTGTGTGTTTTATTTGCTCATAAAACACAGTCTGTACCCCTGCAAGAGCATCTCTAAATTTTTCTTGATACGGCATGTGATGTTTTGATTATTTCTGAAGCCATTCTCTGAGCGGGTAACACATCTGTACCTCTTGTCTGCAGGTACTTTGAAAGCGGTAGAGTTGAGCTAAAAATATTCAGAAGTAGCTAAGCAGTCAGCGTTGCTTCAACCTTGTGCACTGACTGCTTTTGTGTCTTATTCTTGCATCTGGTACCAAAACAAAAACCTCTAACATGGGAAGACATTCTAGTCCTCCAGTCATCTATTATTGTCACAGATAATGAACAAGGCAAGCTTTTAAAAACACCCGAACAATGCTCTCTAACCTGTCCCTCCAGGCACCCACCTTGCTCCTACCATGAGAATGTCAAACTCAAATTTATACCAAATAGCCTTATTTTTTATATAATTTAGAATGATGATGATTTAAAAAATCTCACAGACAAGGTGGGGCAAAAGTAGGTTTACAGTTATTCATATGGAAAATAATAATTAATTAATAATAATAAAAAATAATAATAGAAGTATAAATTCTGTTTTGTGTACTCACAATTGTAAACCTGCTTTTGCCCTACCCTGCATTTGTACAGTGTTTGTCATTGTCAGAGCACTTCTACATCTCACATACTTCTTCTTTATATGTCAAAATAGGCATGGCTGCTCTCTTTGGACACAGGATAAATCAGGCACAGAGGTTTGTTGACACCCTTAAGGTCCCTTGGGTAACTAGTGATTGAGTCAATGCAAAATATCCAACCTTCTGTGCTGTACAGAGACCAACTGTTGGGATATTAGGTAACCTCTTTTTATTCCCAGTATAAGCTCCCTATTTTCTTTTCTTAAAAAATATATTTCTATTGATTTCAGAGAGAGGAAGGGAGCGATTGAAACATCAATGATGAGAGAGAATCATTGATTGGATGCCTCCTGCACACTCCCTACTGAAGAGCAAGCCCATAACCTGGACATGTGCCCTGACCAGGAATTGAACCGTGACCCCCTAGTTCATAGGCTGACACTCAACCACTGAGCCACACCGGCCTAGCTAGACTCCCTATTTTCTAGATTTGAAAACATTGTTAATAAGTTTAAAAAGCAAACTTAAAAGAAATACCAGTGTGCTTGGTAAAGCTGTAATACTGGGGTCATCTCGATTATATGTTCTTGTCCCTGCCCCATCACCATAATTATGAGAATAAAACCTGATGGAATAAAATGGGAACAAAAGGGCAGCATGAAATATGAGGGAAATGTGTATAAGGGGAGGAAAGCTTTGCTCAACAGTATACATAAAGTGAGAAAATAAGGACATGTTTATTAATGCTCTAGGGCTTTCTCTGCCAACCCTGTGTTTCTCAAGCCTCCCCACCCCCACACACAGACACATGGAGGCTTAGCTTTGCCCAGTACTTGAGCCAACTCTGACCAGGGTGTCAGTGGCCTCAGGCCTCCAGATGAAGAGGTTTAGGATTTGATGTCATGGATCAGGCGACTGATATGAGTAATGGGCTACCATATGCTCATAGAGTTCTTGCCTTCTTTTGGCCACTACAGTGGGTTTCTGTTTGAAGCCCTGGTCTGAGTACCAGACCATTTATCTGGGACCCTGATGCCTCATTTAGCCCTAACCAGCTCACACTCTGAAGGTATGAGGAGCTGAGCTTTGCTTCCTGTGGATTTAGGCACTGGTTGGTCATGTGAGTAAACTGATTATTAATAATGCTGCTACAACTGTCAACCCAGCTTTAAGCATGCCCTGTAGTATTCACTTCTGAAACCTCAGTGCCTTACATCCTACTTGGAACATGGTAGATAGTCCATGAACAAATGAGTTCATGGACTTCTTAGATTCCTGTGTCCATTCTTTCGAGAGAGCCTTTTAAAATAAAACATCTGTCTGGACAAAACCTGAATTCCATAAACTTTTTGGACCATGAAACTTGGGTTCCCCACATACACCCATGGGGCCCGTTTGCAGCCAATTTAGTATTCTCACTTCCAGACTCATGGGCACACATGTACCTTACAAGGGTCTCTGACCCACTGGCCCCTTGGTCCAAGATGCTACCCTACTCCCTACCATCACTGCTTGATAGTGCATGAAAGACTGCCCCCTAAATGGATTTTTTGAGGAGAAGGAAGGAGAGAAATCTCTGGCTCATGCTGAGGATTTTAAAGGCAAAATTAGATTTGGCAGTAGGAAAAATTCAATTCCATTTAACAAAGATTTATATATTTTTTTAAGTACTTTTATATGCCTGGAATCCTGGGGATGATAAAGAGGAGTTAGTCATCGACTCTGCTCTCTAGGGATTAACAACCTAGTGAATGAGGAAGGAGCAATCACTGTGGCATCACATAGATTCAGCAGGTGCTGGAGCAGGGCAGGAGTGGAACACCTGGGGGCTCAGCAGTTATCATATATTTTTGGGAGACAAGGGAAGAGAAAAGTCCTAAAATACTACAGCTTGTCCTTGGTGCCTTCCATTTTTTTTTTTTGGATCCTCTCTCTCAAGTTAAATTAAATTAATTAAATTAAAATGCTTGATTAGCTCATACATTCCAATGTTCAAAAACCCAAAGAATTTCATTAGACATATATTAAGAAGTCTTGCTCTCACCAGATTCCCATTCAGACCATTCCTTTTACTCCCATGTGCTGTAGGTAAGGTTTTGTGTTGGTTTCTTGTGTATTCTTCCAGGGCTAGTTTATGTGAACAAAGCAGGTAGGAATACATATTTTAATCCATTCCTTTTCATATACAAAAGTTAACCTTATAAATAGTTCCCATCTTGCTTTCTTCACCTTCACAATATATCCCAGAGATGATTCTATAGCCTATATAATAAAAGCCTAATATGCTAAGTGTCCAGTTGACCCATCAGCCATTCAACCAATCAAAGCATAATATGCTAATTATATGCTGAGGCTGCTCAACTGCTCGCTATGATATGCACTGACCACCAGGGGGCAGATAGTTGACCTGTCAACCAGTCGCTATGACATGCACTAACCACCAGGGGGCAGACAGTTGACCGGTTGACCAGTTGCTATGACATGCACTGACCACCAGGGGGAAGACGCTCTGACTGGTAGGTTAGCTTGCTGCTGGGGTCTGGCCGATCAGGACTGAGCAAGATAGGTGGGACACACCCTGGAGCCCTCCTATGGTCTTCTCTCCCCCTCCCCGCCCCCTGGCTGGCCAACCTCCTGCCTTCCTCCCCGACCCTGATTGTGCACCTATGGGGTCCCTTGGCCTGGCCTGCACCCTCTCGCAATCCGGGACCCCTTGGGGGATGTCAGAGAGCTGATTTCGGCCTGATCCTGCACGCCAGGCCGAGGGACCCCACTGGTGCATGAATTTGTGCACTGGGCCTCTAGTTAATAAATAAAGAGCTCCTTCATTCTTTTTAATGTTTAAAAAATAAATGCATAGAGAGTCTTGCAGTTTATTTAACCAACACCCTATAGATGGACACTGGGGTGTTTCCAACTGTTTGCTACTAAAAATAATGTTACACAAACCATTTATATACATCATTTCATATGTGTGCAGGTGTAGCCATAGGGAAAATACCCAGAAGTAGGACTACTCAGAGATTTGCTCTTTTTCCTTTTCCTTTTAAAATCAAACTCATCATTATTCCTAGTATCAAAGATTTTGCTTTGCCATAAAGACTCTCAAAGACCAAAGGAATGGATTTTTTATAATTGAATTCTGGTCCTATAAGGAGATATTCTCTGGGATCCTAAGACACTCTCTATAGCTTAATATATACAGGAATGCACTTATTTCTACATAGCTTACTTATATAAGTGAATCTATTACCAGATCCTGATTTCCAATTCCATCAATATTTGTTTTGGCCCTGTTAGTGGCTTGCTCTGCCCTCATTCATCTGTGCAGCCAATACATGTTTATTGGGTACCACTGGACCTCAAACTCTGATAGGTACTGGAGTTACAGTGGATTAATACGTGGTCTCTGCTCTTTAGCTCAAAATCTAGACAGAGATGTAAGCATCTAAATACACATTTAGTCTGGCAGGTATTGTTGTAAACATGTATATAGGTTGAACTTTGCCTCTAGCAAACCCAGTCTCTCTGTGTATGTTCTTGGCAGTTTATAGGGATCCCTCACTGCCTCTTGCCAGATGCTCTTCATAAAGCACATAAATTGAGGTCAGAAAACTTAGATTTTGGCTTAATCTATGCTACTTATTAGTTTGTAGTTTTTTAGAATTTCAACTTCGTCATCTGAAATGTGAGTATCAAATGATATAAAAGCTTGAAAGTGCTTTGGAAATTATTGTTTACATTCCCTTTTCTCCTAGAAAACAGCACTGTGAGAACAATCAAGGGCTGTAGGAATAATTTCAGTGTAATGATAATTGCCTCTGAACTGTCAGAGCCTCTCAAATACCTTCTTTTTTCCAGGTAGAGGCAGATATTAACATCCCCACAGCAGCCATCAATGCAATTTCTCTGCTCTACCTGGTAAGCACCAACATTGGCCCACCTGTCTTTGTCACTGTCAGTGTTGACTTCAGAATCACCATTGAGCCACTGAGCTGACTATTTTGCTCCCACCAAGGTCAAGGAGGGCTTTTTGAGATAATGTCCCTGGGAACTGTACCAGAAACTATTAGAGTTGTACCCAAAGTATTCCTGCATAGGGATGGCATGTCAGTGGCAGCACATGGTCAGAATCAGGCATCTATGACAGCTAGGGTGTGGTCAGGAAGAGAAAGCCCAGGCCAGGTAGTCCCACAGAAGAAATGTAATATGGGGTATGCATCTCAAAGGTTCTGGAGAAGCTGACACATCAACTTGGGGAGAGTGAGACAACTCAGATTAGTAACACTAGCAACCTGCTACCATCTTTAGGATGAGAGAGGAGCAGGAGAAGAGGTGGTATTACCAGAGCCCAAGAGACAGATCTGTGGAGGGAGCTGGATCACAGAGCAGCCTCAACTCATTGATGAGGCTGTGCCACCAAAACCTAAGTAGAGAGAGGGAGAAATTCCCTGTCTTCTTTCCTCCAGTCTCCTGCTAATGCCTTCCATGAGGTGAATCTAATGATAAGATAGTTGGCAAGGGAACCTGGAAAATATATTTTGTCAAAGAAAGTCAGGGAATGAATCTGAGAGCAAATCTCAACTCATTTTTTGTTTTGTTTTGTTAATCCTCATCTGAGGATATTTTCCCATTGTTATTTGTTTTAGAGAGAGTGGAAGGGAGAGGGAGAGAGAGAGAGAAAGAGAAACATCGATGTGAGAGAGACACATAGATTGGTTGGTTGCTTCCCACACGCATGGAATCAAACCCAGGACCCTTCAGTCCGTGGGCCTACGCTCTATCCACTGAACCAAATCGGCCAGGGCTCAACTCACTTTTAGAAGGTATTTCCTGTAAGTGGGGAAGGTTGTCTCTAACTTTCCTCTTGTTGCCAAGGCCAAATTCCTTAGTCTTGAGGTCTATTAGGTTTAAAATTCTTTGTTACTCTTTTTTTTTTTCCCCAGCAGGCCCACTGAGTCCTGTGCAAAGAGTCCTTCTGGCAGTTCCCAGCTGGGATGGTCAATATATATTATTCTACCCATTCCCCTTGACACTTACAATGTCTAGTCAGTACTTTCTGTAGTGGCTTGGTTGGAAGCAGAAGTAGGGAAGGGGAGGGCCAGGATAAAGTTTATCTAAAAGCTGAAGTGCATTAGCTCTCTTTGAATCATAGAGAAGTCAGAACCTCTGAGAAAGAGCAAGATAATTGCTGAGGTTTCATGTTGGTTATTACCTATCCCTTTTCCAGTGGGTTAAAGGGAAAACCTCTCTAAATAACTTTACCTTTAGCCACAATCTTGTAGTCTTGATTAGAATTATAGAATTTTAGAGTTAGAAATGTTGTTAGAAATAATCAATTTTAACAGTTTTTTTTCTCCTTCATTTTATAAACAGTGGAAATGAGGTCAGGAGAGGTTAAGCAACCGATCAAGACCACATAACAAGTTAGTGGTGTGAGCTAATTTTAAAACATTCCTTTTCCATCTGCCCATGTCAATTTCACTTAAGTTTCATATTGATTTGCCATGGTAATACAGTCTTCCAAAAACATTGAAACAATTCCTCTCCAACTACTTCGGATTTCTCAGTGTTGACAATCAGTTTAGGTCATCTTCTGCGTTTCTTTTGCACGCCACTTTCAGCAGATTTTTATTTTTCCCTACTGCCTCCACCCCACCCGATACAAATTATTCTGAGCTTTGACATTTATAAAGTGAGCTCAGGTTTGAATTGGCCTGTGGCTTGCATCATTAGAAGGAAGAGTCGTGTGGCTTTCCCTTCTCCAATGTGGTTTGTGGTTCAAGCGCACTAGGGCTCTTTCTGTGCGAAGTTCTATGATTTTATTACTAGTAAAGTGAAACGGAAAACCAATACTATCGTTTTCATTGTAGGTTTTATTTCCCTGGTGACCCATGAAGAAATTGGTTTGGTGGAGAGGCCCGCGATACGCGTGGAAATATGTAGACAGCAGGTCCACTAGAGAGGGCGTGGAGTCAACACAAGGAGGACAGTCTGATTTGTGGTGGGAGGTTCACCCGCAAGGCTTCTCACTAGCTTTAGGCAGCGGCTTTCTGTAGTTTCAGTTTTATCTCAATATGGGAGGAGAAAAAAACAAAGAAGCCAAAAGAATAAGGATGAAAAGAAAGCAGTAGGGAAGGCACAACAGACAGAATAAAGAAAGAAGGAAATGAAAGAAAATGCTCCATGGGAGAAAGACCATGGGAGAATAAGAATCAAGAGGGGGCAGCCACGTGTCACCTAAAAGTGCATTTAATATGTGTGTGTGTGTGCAGGGTGGGACAGAAGTAGGTTTACAGTTGTTCATATGGAAAATAATACAATAATTACTAAATAATATAAGAATAAAATCTTTCATGTGCTCGCAACTGTAAACCTACTTTTGCTCACTGTGTGTGTGAGTGTGTGACACTTTTTCTTTTTTGTCAGCAGAAAAGGGTTAATTATCTATTTTTTTTTTATCAGTGTGAGACAATCAGACTCAGCTACATTTCTTTGTCTGCAGAGAAATCAGAGTGATCAAAAGACTAGACCAGTCTAGTTTGTAGCTGCAGGGACTAATGATCTCATGTGGGATGAAAGGTGGGAATAGGGAGGAGGAAAGGAAGAAGAGGCGGGGCTGTCTTAATCTACTGGGAATGGGGGTTTGCCCATACCAGGTGCTGGGGACACTCTTGTTAAACTTTCATTTCTCCCTTCCATTTGTTTTGATGCTGTCATGGTGACACCAACTTAGAAACAGTACAAAGATTGATTCATGCTTCCTGCCTCCCCAATTGTTGTGGCCAATACTTGATTAGAGATTGGGCATTAGCAAGTTTGGGAGGCAGAGGAGGAATGGGTGGGAGGGAAAACTTCATGGGTTAACACAGAGGTGGGAAGGTGTTTGCTTTTCTGGGTGGTGGCGGAGGAGAGGGAATCTTCTAGTGTGGGCTGGTGCCAGAGGGTTGTATAAAATGAAGAACATCTGCACTTCAATCAGCTGGCAGGAAAAAAGGGATAACTGCCTTGATATTCTCAAAGTTCTTGGCAATTATGTTTGCTGGTGGGGCTACCAGTCATGATGCTCCAACTGGACTCTCCCTGGAACTTAGCATCATCAGCAGATGGAAAACACAGTTGGAGCTAATTTGTCCTATGGCTGCACCCTCACAAGACCATCAATTGACTCCTGTGTTCTGGATTCCTGGAGCTGCACTGGCTCCTGACCCTCTCAAATCTGTTTGGCACCTTTATGCATTGCTTCAATTTTGGCAGCCACCATAAACTTGAAAAAAAAAAAATCTTGCAACTTAAATAAATAAATAAATAAATAAATAAATAAATAAAAATTAAACAACGCCCCCCCCCAAAAAAAAACCCAAACAAAACTTAAATTAGAAAGAATTTCTAATTGCTTGAAGTCAAAGGACCCTAATCCAACCAATAGATGCTCTACATTGCTACTAAACCACTGACTTCTCCCACTAAACCTTTTGAATCTCTAGCTTTTCCAGTAATTAACACTTTATAGGCCTAAGTAGACCAATGTTCTTTCAGTTTAATGGTAAATCTAGTAAGACCTGGCCTC
Source organism: Myotis lucifugus (assembly GCF_000147115.1). Classification (NCBI taxonomy): domain Eukaryota; kingdom Metazoa; phylum Chordata; class Mammalia; order Chiroptera; family Vespertilionidae; genus Myotis; species Myotis lucifugus. Next base: position 12,278,296 of record NW_005871058.1, read on the forward strand.
TCTTGAGCCCCTAAATGAGCATTCTACTTTTATATCCAACTGAGGGAGGTTTATAAGCCTCTGCAGATAAACACATGGATCAGACTAGGAAACACAGCAACATGAGAAGTGAATTCTAATTCTGCGACTAACTACAAATCACTTAATCTCTCTAGGCATAATTTAGCTTCCTTCTCTGTGACATGAGCCTCACAGGGTTGACAAGAGTTACTGAACTCACATATGTCACAGGTCACATAGCACCTGGCACATAATGGAACAAGTCTCTATATTTCATCATTGAAACAGAAGTGCCAAACTCTTGTGCTTGGGGAAACACATTTAGCAATGTCCACGTGAATCCAGACTGGGGATTTCATAATCCTTGGAAATGTGGGTACTACCCACAGTTGTTGAGATCAAAGCTTCTAAACCCAGGAGAAAGAAAAACACCCAGGATTTGAAACACAAGAGAAGGTCAAAGAGGCAGAGATACAGAGATTAAAAGATTAATGAAGGGAGGACCCTAAAGAGAGAGAGACAGATTAACAAAGAGAAAACATATTCGAGGAAGAGCACAGGAGAGATACTGAAACTCCCAGATAAAATGTGTCCTGAGTTTCCTCTGTTTCCAAACTCTGAGTTGTTTTATAACCTAACACCTAATGGCCAGATTATGAGAATATTGAACCAGAGCACCAGGCATGAAGCTGAAACCTTCTGCACAAGCTACAATTTCTGCAAACTACTGAGGCTCTCATTAAGCAAACTGTAATTTCTGTGCGTTCTCTCCACTGTACCTTAAAATAAATGTATTCTTTATGATCTGGAGAGATGCCTACTCTTCTAATTTGGAAGAAATATAAATGCTGGCAGGATCATCTCTGGAGAATGTTACTACCTATCTTCATTAAGGGAGAAAGTAATGAGAGAGCAGGAGATTAACTAGTTAGTTGGGGAATCTACTAAAAAAGGGAATTGACACTTTAGGGCTTAATTTTGAAAATTGTTTTGGCCCAGACAGCAGCACACTGAGAAGAGGAGGAATGGGATGGGGAATGCAAAAAAATAAAAACAAATGAATAAAATGAAATAAAATTAGGAAGTGCTAATCAAAACATAATAAATATAAAGTGCTAAACTATCTTAAATAACAACAGTTTTGCTATAACATCTGTGTTCAGTCACCAGTCACATGCTACACTTATTAAAAATGCTCTGTGTTCAGCTGGTGTGGCTCAGCGGTTGAGCTTTGACCAAGAAACCAAGACGTTGCTGGTTCGATTCCAGGTGAGGGCACATGCCCGGGGTGCAGACTGGATCACCAATGTGGGACATGCTGAGGCAGCCTATCGATGAGGTTTCTCTTTCATTGATGTTTCTATCTCTGTATCTCTCTCCCTTCCTCTCTCTCTAAAAAATAAAATAAATTTTAAAAATGCTGTCACTCAATCTGCTTCAGCACTTGGGGCCAGAAAGGTCAAAGTGTTTATGGAGAAGAGTGTGAGGGATACAGAAATAGTGGTGAAAACAGAGACTCCAAGAGTTAAATTGTTGATGGTTGCAGCTAAATTCCTCCTATCTCTGTGCTATGTGGGATGCTATTCTTGATGACAGCAACCGTAGCTAAACACGTCTCTGAATTGCAATTTCCAAAGGGCTCTTTCCTGGGTTCATATAACTTATTTAGCATTTTAAATCTCCCCTGCTTAATGAAATGTCATCTTTTCATAGCTGCAGACCAATTGTTTAAAGTGAATCAGAATGTGAACTTGATGCTTAATTCATTGTGATACTCATAATTATGTCTCAGGCTAACTAAAGGATGTCACATTGCAGGACATGTAACCTTTCACCACCCCACACTTCACCAATTACAGCACATTCCCCTTTATGCAGAGTAGTTGGAGATAGGTAGTTTCAATTTCCAGTATTCTGATTAGCTGGGTATTGACATATAATCCAGTTAACAGAGAATGAAAATTCATCTTCTTGAATGATGGCCTCAGTTTTTTTACCTTTCTGTTCCTTCTAATCTCTTCAGGTTAATCTTCTTCTTTTTTTTTTAAATATGTATTTTATTGATTTTTTACAGAGAGGAAGGGAGAGAGATAGAGAGTTAGAAACATCGATGAGAGAGAAACATCGATCAGCCGCCTCCTGCACATCTCCTACTGGGGATGTGCCCGCAACCCAGTACATGCCCTTGACCGGAATCGAACCTGGGACCTTTCAGTCCCCAGGCCGACGCTCTATCCACTGAGCCAAACCGGTTTCGGCCAGGTTAATCTTCTTGAAGAGTAACTCATGTTTCCCCAGCTGAAAACCTTTAGTAACTCCCATAACCAAGGGGATAAAGCTGCCACACAAGGTTGTTCATGATATTCCCAAAGTACCTATTTTCACCCCTATTTCTGTGCCCCTCACACATTTCTCCATAAACACCTTGAACTTTCTCCATGCTCAATGTTCCCTCTACTTAAGATTTTCTTCTGCCCTATTTCTCATATCAAATCCCACCCTTTCTTGAAGATTCAGGTCAATTCCCTCCTCTTTGTAAAGCCTTCCTCAATCTCTCCCTACCCCCACCTCTCCAGAAATCCTATATTCTTGATCTCTGCTTCTCTAGGGAAATGCCTTTCTCCTTTAGGCCATTATAATTTATATCTACTTTATCTTACAATGAATCACAATTTCTTAGAATGTGTTATCTGTGACAGATATGTCTCCATCAGCCCTCTAGGTGCTACCACATGCCTTGCACAAAATAGGTGTTCATTAAACGAATGAACCAATAGAACCATAATTTCATCACTAAAATGGGTCAGAAGGTGCTTTTTTCTTTTTTAGATGATTCATAGAACACTTCAGGATCTCAAAGTGCTTTTGATTTATTATGACTAACACAAACCATCATTGGAGAGGCTGAAAATAAATCTGGGTATTTGAATTTCCTGGTTTGGATTTCTGAACAAAACTGAGAGAAAGTACATTTAGCAACCAGGGGACTGACAGAACCTAAAGGAAAAATGTAAGTGTTCATTGACTTACATAAAACGTGGTAAATGGCACAGGGAATTAGGAGAAAATTAAATCTATCTAGATATGAAGTGATTTTATCTGAGGGAATCTGATTAGTCATGTAAGTGTGTGATCAGAATCTCAGTGTTAATACCACCTACCCAAACCTCCTCCCTGAAGAAGACTTTATGAAACAGCCACACCAAGAGACAGCTTCCTTTGTCAATCGCAGTCACAAAAGGGGATTGAAAATTCACTGTGATTCCCTGCTCTGAGGGCTGCAGGGCAAGGCATTCATATCAGAGCTGGCATAGTCACTGCCCATGATGCCATGCCTATAGGCTGTCAAACACCCATACAGAGGCATGCACTCACAGATAAAAACGGGAAATACGCCAGTCACCACGCATGGGTGAGAAAGAAGGTCCACAATGCCAAGACATGCTGTGATCAGGATCAGGTCAAGGTATTTAAGGATGAAAGGAAAGGGGAAGTAGAAGCTCATGGAAGGAAATGATCAGAGTAGCAGTGGATCAACTGCCAAATAAGCTAATGGAAATCAATCAAAGAGAAGTAGATGTCAGGAAAAACAGGAAACCAGCCCAGGCAAAGAATCAGCTTCTCTGTAATCTGCAGAAATGGAAGGAACAAAGCAAGATGGGTTGTCAATATGAAGCAATCTTGTGCATTGTGGAGTTTTCCTCTCCAATAATGAGGTGTTGCATGGTCCAAGCATCCCTTATATAATGTAGATTCCTTATATAATGTAGATATGTGAATTTTCTGTTCTAGCCCCAGCTTCATTAATATGGCCTCTCACCATAGTGAAAGCCATTCTGAGGTCTCCTGTTGTTGAGAGTTGGTGGGTGATGATCCCTAAAAGCTGATGTCAGGAAGTGTTGGGGTGATCACTGGAGGTGATTCTCCAGGCAGAATAATCTTCCCAACACAGGTGCACACCATTGTTTGGAAATGGATTCTCTCTGGAGCATTAAGCTGATCAGGACATCTACTAGGACTTCCTTTAATTAAACTTTTATCTGATCTCTCTTCAGAGGCTATGGGAACCCAGAGTTCACTTAGAATCCTCTCCAAGCTCTCTATGTCTTGGCCTTTGACACTGACCAACATTGACAATGGTTCCCCCCATAGATGGTTATAGTGTTCTGGTGGCAGCTGGCAGCAACAGGAGCCAGGTTCATATGCCTTCCCGGAGCAGCCCAAGCCTGTCCCAGAGTAACTTCCAAATAAGTGCAGTTGGTTATATAATGCAAACTTCTGAATTATCCTATATAATAAAGAGGTAATATGCAAATTGAACATCACTCCAACACACAAGATGGCCACCCCATGTGGACACAAGATGGCCGCCACAAGATGGCCGGCAGGGGAGGGCAGTTGTGGGCTTTCAGGCCTGCAGGAGAGGGCAGTTTGTAGGGGTGACCAGACTGGCAGGGGAGGGCAGTTAGGGGTGACCAGACTGGCAGGGGAGGGCAGTTAGGGGTGACCAGGCCTGCAGGGGAGGACAGTTAGGGGCAATTGGGCCGGCAGGGGAGCAACTAGGTGTTGATCAGGCTGGCAGGGGAGTGGTTAGGCCCTAACCATTAGGGGGTGATCAGGGGGTGATCAGGGGGTGATTAGGGGGTGATCAGGCTGGCAGGCAGAAGCGGTTAGGGGCAATCAGGCAGGCAGGCAGGCAGGCAGGCAGGTGAGCGGTTGGGAGTCAACAGTCCTGGATTGTAAGAGGGATGTCCGACTGCCCGTTTAGGCCCGATCAGGCAGTCAGACATCCCTCAAGGGGTCCCAGATTGGAGAGGGTGCAGGCTGGGCTGAGGGACCCCCTCCAATGCACGAATTTTGTTCACCGGGCCTCTAGTGGACTCTATAATGTTAAAACTAGAAGAAGACAATTTTTGTACTTTACAGAGACAGAAGCAAGCTCAGAGTGGTTAAATGATTGGCTTAACGTCACAGTGTTAGAACCAGGAGAAACCAGATCTCCTGAATTCCTGTCTATTAAATCATATCCACATGACCATCAGGGACCACATCAAATCCAAAAAGTTAAGCCTTTATGTTCCCATTTGATTAGTGAACAGGAAATTCTGGTCTATCTTCCATGCAGTGAAAATGATTTTAAAAAATGATTACCACTCTGAACTCCAGCCTGTCTATTTGGAAAAAAAAATTGTTGTAGAGATTAAATGGATAAGAATATAGATACAGCATTGTCCTATTGTTATACAAACAAAAAAAGTTTCAAGAATGTTCAGTTTTAGTGCTGTGTGTTTCATTGCATTGTGCATCTTGGAGCTTAGTTAACTCCTGCAGGTATTTTGTTTTTGTTTGTTTGTTTTACAATGTTCTTATGACTGGAAAGAAGCACAGTATTTGAGAGGAATATGTATTTACAAGACCAAGAATCAAGATATCTATGTTTCAGTTCTAGCTCTGCTATTTGCTAGGTAGGTAATTCTGTATAAACGATTTGATTCTATAGGTAACAGTTTCCTCCTCTTTAAAATTCAATAATAGACTGTGTTTTCTATATCTAACTTATAAGACTACTGTGAAAATCAAATGAAGTAATAGATGAGCAAGTATTTTTACCATTAGCCAGTGGCTATGTATTGGGTGTGTCAGTTTGCATCAGTCATTTAATTTTCACAATAACCCTTTGCAGCAGACATAGTTGGCTCCATCTGAAAACTGGAGCCCAGAAAGACATCCAGTGACTTGCTAAAGCTTAACAGTTACTGAGCAAGAGAACCAGGATTCAAAACCAAGCCTCTAGACACCAAGCACTTTTCTCACTATAGCATTCAATCATATAAAATTTGCAATTTTTGTAGGTCAAAAAAAATTGAATGTCAGAAATTTCATATGGTTTAACCTGATAAAACACATCTGTATGAAGGTTAATTGAAATTCAAGAGAGTAGAACTATTGAACGGTAGCCTAGTCTCTGATTAGCACCATTCAGGAGAATGTTCCTTTATTCCATGTAGATATACAATCAGAAAGGGCTCATAAATTTTGCATTTCATCCAAACCAGAACTGGCAGAACCCTGGTCTGGTTAAGCATATTTACATGATACTTCAACCATAGCTCATGCATAGAAGACAAGCTCTATCCACAGCGCCGTCCTTAACCAAGGCCCTGATATGCTACATTGTGTGCAACATCTACTCATCATATTATAGAACATTGTAAATTGATGATGAACCTGAATTCAGGTGTAGACTGAGGGACCAAATAATTGAGTTAGTAATGTAAAATGTGTGTCTTTAGCAAATGTGCTTTTATGATGTTGAGATTATTTTTTAATGTAGACATAGATTGGATTCTGTCCTGAAAATGTGTGTTTAGTAGGGTAAATCACCAAGTATTTTCTCATAGGATGTGGAGATTATTATGAGAAATGCTAATTTGAGCATCTCTGCGTTCATTGCTGGAAAAAGAATGTGGATGGGTTCTGGGATGGGATTAGTCTAGTATCACCTATACTGAAATCTTGATGTCCTCCATATGGTGTCACACAAGATTGGACCGGTGAGCTCTGGGGAAATGTATACAGAACATCATGAGTGCCTTGTCTGGAGCAGTAAGGCCAGATTATACCCCATGGATAAGGGTGGGGATTTTGCTGAAGATGATAAATATTTCTAATATTGGTCATCCTAGGGCAGGGAAAGAGGAGGGCTTTGGACCAGGGAAGGGGGAATCTTCTTTCTGTGGATTGAAAGGGAGCTAGGGGGCAGGATTTTGAGGTAGAGAGAAGTTTGAATATTCCTATAGAATTGAATTCAGCCAGCTACTTCCAGATAGTGGCTTTGTAGTGTAGCATTTAGAGAATTCTCTCTTGGAGTTGTATATCTCTTATACTAAGCCCTCAGAACAATTTTACTAATTGTTTGTTACAGATTGGTTTCTAGGTAAGATAACAGGTTGACTACATATATTTACTTTCACTTCCCCTAAACCCTACTAAAATGATGGAAAGGGGATTTTTTTTTTTTAAAAAGTCTTTGTCCATAAAGATAAAGAATAGGAGAGGACATAATGACAATTAAATTTTGGAGGTTGGAAACCAGATGGATAAATGATAACTGATTTAGCAGACCTGAGAATGTGTGAGAAATGAGTGGAAGAAACTGAAAAGTAATTGGAATTACATTGAAGAACTCCAAAATTAGTGTCACTATGGAAGTGGGTGTGAAGATGGGATTGATAACAGGGAGGCTGGTTGAAAGTCTATTTAAGAAGCAGAAAAAAAGGAGGCAGTTAACAAGCCAAAATGCTTGCTCCCACACAGTGCAGCTAGACTACTGCCTCTTTTCCACCTTGGCAGAAGATGAGAGAAGGTAGAACAAAAGTCATGAAAATGAGGGCACACTGGCAGTTGAGAGTGGAACTCATAGAGAGTGAAAGTATTAATGGGAGGGGGTTGTCATCCAAGCTAATCCTCTCCACAGTAAACCCCACTACCAACAGTCTACCCAATAAGTCAGAGCCATTAGTCGGCATTTTCAACCTCTACTCTCACATATAAACAGACCACCAAGGTTACCATACACGTCAGAGGGAAGCCCATAACATGAAAGCAATAGATAAGGTCAAATACAAAAAGAAAATTGAAACACTTGGAGATAACAAAGGTTACACAGGCACAAGAACACTTAAAATATTTGATATTTTGAGACATAAGGGAGGACAATAAATCTATAGAACAAGATTACAATATTGTATAAAATAAACACTTTCAGAAAACAAGTAAGAAAGCTCTTGGAAATTAAAAATGATAGCAGAAATTAAAGACCTGGGAGAGGTGAAATATAAAATTGAGAAAATCTCCAGAAAATAGGACAAGAAGGCAAGAGATGCAAAATAGGAAGAAAAGAGAAGAAAGTTATATAATGTCCAACACTCACAATAGAAGAGCTCCAGAAAACAACAACAATTATTATTTAGGAAAAAAATAGTATTAAAGAAAAACATTAAAATAAATTTCACAGGCTAGAAGGATATTAGTTTCCTTCCATCACTCCATTTAAGTGGCCCACATCAAGGCATATTATATAAAGTTTTGTCAACAAAGTCAACACCCCACATGCCTACAGTCTAGGGGAAAAAGTTTATATACAAGGATACAAAATCAGGATGACTTTAGACAGCTCCAAAAGAATACTGGAAGCTGGAAGACAATGAAGAAATGCCTTAAAAATTCTGAAGGGGAAATGATTTTCAACATAGAATCCTATGCTTCACCAAACAATAAATTTAGGGTGAGGGTAGAATAAAGACATTTACAGACACATTTCTTAGCAAATGATGTGTTACGATTAAACAAATGACTAAATCCAGAAAGGAAGACTGTGGACTCAGAAAACTAACAATCCATCATGGGACAGAAAAGAAAGAGAATTCTTAGGGTAATGGTGCAGAAAATTTCACGCTGACAGCTATGGACCAGTTATAGAGTTATGAGTCCCTATTTGAGCAGATCAGAAGACTCCAGGAGAGATTTCTTCAAGATAAAATTGTTGGAACACTTGAAAAGATACAGACTATAGGTCAGTGATGGCGAACCTTTTGAGCTCGGCGTGTCAGCATTTTGAAAAACCCTAACTTAACTCTGGTGCCATGTCACATATAGAAATTTTTTGATATTTGCAACCATAGTAAAACAAAGACTTATATTTTTGATATTTATTTTATATATTTAAATGCCATTTAACAAAGAAAAATCAACCAAAAAAATGAGTTCGTGTGTCACCTCTGACACGCGTGTCATAGGTTCGCCATCACTGCTATAGGTGGAGGGCTTGAAGCTGAATTAGTGGTAATTCTGTGGAAAAACTAAACAAAATAAACAATTATTGACTCCAAGAAAACAAAAAGTCATGTTCAAATGTAAAAGTAATACATTTCATAGCTCATCTGTGCATAGTATTACCATATCCACAATAGTATAACAACTGAATATTAATATAACTAAAATTAAATTTATCTACATTGAGAAGATGGTAAGATGAGAAAAGTGTATGGGATAAGGAGGTAGAAGATATAGGTGAGAGTTAAAGGGAGCAAAATATTCTCTGGTAAATTAATATTTGTATTTACATACACATATGCACATAAATATATATGCATAAATATATATAACATATAAACCAACATATATTAATATAAGCATATTATTAATATACAAGTGACTGCCTATGGGTAGGAAGAAATTGATAAGAGAAAGTGGGGCAAGTAGGGGTTATTAATTGTAATAATCTGCTTTTTAGTATTATTTGGTTCTTTAAACTATTTGGTATATATAACGGATAAAACAAAATTCAAATGTTTCAAGACCATTCTTAGCTGTGACTAGAGAGATTCAGAAGAAGTAGTAGGGCCATGGAGAAGTCAAGTACCAGGCAACGATAAGTTAGTTACCAGCAGGGAGGTTTGCCCAAGGGGTCAAGGACTAAAAAGATAGATTTTTAGTAACATGTGAGCATTTTTTAAGGCTGCTGGGCAATGACATGGAGAGGAAACCCAGTTGAAGAATGAATTTCTGAGTATGCAATATGGTGATATTCAGAATGGATACCCAGGCAATTATCATTTGAGAATTAGGAAGGGAACCCATGAAGGCTAGAAAACATCTACACATCTGGATTACATGCCTACTTAATGATTATTACCTAACATCTAATTACACCATAAACCACACAATAGGTTACATGCCATGCTACCTTACATTATGCTACAGGGCCTATCTTAAATACTTGTGTATATAAATGATATTCTGTATGCAAATCCTCATGCTCTTCACGGTGGTGTCCCGCCCCCCAAGATCCATGCCACTCAGTCTATACAATGCTATTGATAATTTTCCTTATTGATACAGAGGAGATTTTGGTTGTTCATCAATTACTATTTAAGGCAGAGTGTATTTTATGTAAATATTATTTAAATCCCAGTCAACTCTTCTATTTCAGCATGGAGCTATTTATGCCAAAATATTAACATTCTATAGGGCAGAGATCCACCCTGGTGATACAGGGCCAAGCTACCTAGCCTGGGAAAAATGCGTGTTACATAGCCTTGAAAATAGATGCCCGGGGGTTAGCTGCTTAATGGAATTGCAACCAGGCTTCAGCCTTTACAAATACTTAATTGGAGAGTAAGGCAGAAACTTGTGTCTGTTGGGTGGGCTAAAAGGCAGTTCTCCTCAATCTAACAAGAACAGGAGAATCAAACACATGATAACACAAAGCAATGCATCAAGGTATTTCTTTAATGAACTTATTTGCATATCCCATGATGTCATCAATTCTCAGATTCCTTTTACTAACAGCCTTAACACGCCAAACTGGACTTTAGAAGACTGGGACTCTGTTCCTAGTTCTGCCATTACCTTGCTGAGTCAGAGTAAAATAAGCTGTAAGTGTCCAGATGTTCCTTTCATCTGTGACAGTCTATGAACCATGTCCGTTCTTTCCTTTAAACCTCACAATAACTTGGACTTAGAAGTTAAAAGACTTGCTTAAGATCACACAGTTAAGAGCTGAGAGGCAGAGCGGATGCTAGGGCCAAGGTCTTCTGACAACTGAACTCTTCTCATGGCACCCTGACCTTACAGAGAAGGAATGGTAATTAAAAGACACACTTGCCTATTATACACCTTTTCGTGCCTTATTCAATGGACATAGTGTCAAAGACATAGTGTGCAAGGGTAGCAGCAGAGGGCTTCACTCATTCATTGAAAATGTACTCAATTTAAAATGTAGAGATTGGCTACCTATTACAATTTGGGATCATACTAGGCCTACACTTGGACTCACAATTTAGTGAGGTGGACAGATAGGTAAATAGTGTGATGAGGGCTGTGATAGAGGGAAACATAGGCTGCTGGAAATTCTGGATTTCTTGGCATCTCTCTCAGGGGATGTCATATGCTGGAATTTTTTAACTGATCAAAGGCAGTTCTGGTGGGGAAGCTTACAAGCCATGAGCACAGAAGAGGGTAGATCCTTTTGTGACCCACAGCTATTACAGGGGATGTTGTCTGCCCTAGAGGCTCCCCAATACATTCCACATATCAAGGTGTTCCTCACATCATAGTTTGGTCCTAACTTGAAAAAGGCTCTTCTTGGGTGACAGAGGGCTGGAAAAGCCTTATTCCCCAGAGCCATTGTGCATAGGTCAAAACAGGCTGGGTTGTGCGATAGTTGCAAACAACCTTCAACTCTCAGTGGCTTAACAAAACGGAAGTTTATCTCTGTGTGTTGGCCAGGGGCTCTACTCATTGTTAGACACTCAGGAACTGGGGCTGGTAGATTCTCCATCTCTACATAGTCGTCCTCAATTCCCAAAGCAGGAAAAATGGGATATATAAACACACATTGTCTCTTAAAAACTTTCACCTGGAAATGATACATCCCACTTCTGTTCACAGATCATCGGCTAAAGCCAGTCATATGGTCATGTCTAACTTCTAAGAAAGCAGAGAAATGCAATCCTACCCGGTGCTGGGGAAATGAGGGGAACAAGGGTATTTGTGACTATCCCTAAAACGAGCAGTGTTTTAAAAGTCTAAAGCAAAGTCTTTATCTTTTGGGATTTCACACTAGCCTGTGAGCTCCTGGAGCCAGAGCCTGTGCCTTGTGCGTCTCTGTATTCCAAGGGCCTAGCACAGAGCAGGGCATGGGACAGACTCCATAGATACCTCTTGAATGAATTAATATGTGAACAGACAAGGACTCTTTCCTAAAAGAAAGACTCTTTCCTACTGGTGACCAGAAAAGTCTACATCCTTTACATATTTTTTAAATTAAGTGTCAGGGACTAAATCTCACTCCTATTTGTGCTTTCCTACCATAGTGAGAAAGACACCCTGAAGGCCTGTGCTGCCCTGCCAGGAGGAACAAGCTCAGGTAACTGTATTTTGAGCCTCACTGGTAACTCTTGGGAATTACAGCCAGTGCAGCCCCTTTGTGCAAGCCTAAGGATGATGCTAAGGGAAAGGTGGCCCAACAACCAAGCAACTTCCAGATGTGAGAAATGATGATTGGAGCACAGCCCCATGGGGGACCCAGATTATCCTCCCAAACATTGATGAAGACGGTGGCTAAATCTGCTGAGAACAGAGCTCTGGCTCCATTTGAATAGATGCCTTTAGAACAGCGGTTCTCAACCTGTGGGTCGCGACCCCTTTGGGGGTTGAACGACCCTTTCACAGGGGTCGCCTAAGACCATCGGAAAACACATATATAATTACATATTGTTTTTGTGATTAATCACTATGCTTTAATTATGTTCAATTTGTAACAATGAAATTGGGGGTCACCACAACATGAGGAACTGTATTAAAGGGTCGCGGCATTAGGAAGGTTGAGAACCACTGCTTTAGAAAGACACCCAGAGCAGGTACCCTGTTTTCCAAAGTAGCAATGCCAAGTTTCTGGGCCTGAAGGAAAGGCCACGACATCAGATAATATAACTACATTCAGAAGACAGCAGTGTTGCTGGATGACTGCTAACACGTCTCAACAGTAGCCACAAAAGTCAACAAACCAGGATGGGTAACACACAGGCTATCATCTGATATGCTGCTCATTTATCACTGCCTTTTCTCTTCCAAGATGTTGGTGCTCTGGCAGTGATCTCTATCTTTGCTGTGCAGCTGTAGACAAAAGGATTAGTGATGGCCATGGGCGACATGCAACAAGATTGACAAAAGGCTCAGCAGTAAGAACAGCGTCCACCCAGTGCTGGGTGCAGAATGTGAACCTGAAGACAAGGCAGGGAAGACAGGGTGGTATGTCTTTCCTTGGGGATGGGGATTGGTAAACATAGAACAAATAATGCAGGCCTTTTCCATGAGAGGAATTTGGGGCCACCCCACTGCCTGAGAGGTAGGACAATTTGCAGTTATCCTTTGCTGCTACCAGGATCTGCAGCCTTCCCCAGTGTAGGCTCCCCTGGTGTTATGCGCCCTGCTTAGCTTCTGTGTTTGCACACAGGCCTGTTGTGCACCCTGCAGGGGCTGGCCAATCAAATGTGTCTGAAGTATGCTGTAATTATATAGGATGTCCCAAAAATTTATATACATACTTTGAATAATTCTAAAGGCAGTGTTTATTAAAATACATTTCATTTTCACCCGACCGGCATGGCTCAGTGGTTGAGCCTGGACCTATGAACCGGGAGGTCATGGTTAGTTTCCTGGTCAGGGCAGATGCTCCGGTTGCAGGCTCAATCCCCAGTAGGGGCTTATAGGAGGCAGCTGATCAATGATTCTCTCTCATCATTGATGTTTCTCTCTCCCTATCCTTTTCTCTCTGAAATCAATAAAAATATATTAAAAAATACATTTCATTTTCAAAATTGAGCTATCAGCCGTTAAAGTGTGTATACATTTTTGGGGGATACCCTGTTTTTGGGGTGGTCAGAGGGTCAAGGTGGTGCAGAGATATATATGTGAAATTACAGGACTTTTGCTCTTTCTTCCAGTCACTTTCCCCAAGCTGGATCCAGGGTGCTGGGACCTCTGCCACCTGAGGCTGAAGGCACATCAACCCAGGGTGCTACCCGCAGACCTTCTCCCAATAGGTTTGCCTCAGCTGCCCGGGCAGACTTCTGAGTGGTGGCCCTTCCTTATGCCTAATGCTCAGAAGGTAAAGACATGAATTTAACTTTGGATCATTGGAGATCAGCAGCTTGTGACTGAGGAGTTGCCTGGAAATTCTGCTGATGCTACAAAAGCAAGAATAGCTTTCTAACTTTATGAGCCATCAGAGTCTTAGGAAATAGTGGGAAATTCAATTTCTCCTGGAGAAGGATAATCTGGCTGAACTGACCTGTTTTGAATGAGTCCTTGGAGATGATAGAGATTCTCAATCCAAACCATCTTATGAACATGATACAAGAGTTTATTCTCTACATTTCCTGAAAAGGGCCAAATAGTAAATATTTTAGGCTTTACCAGACACATATGGTCTCTATGCTCCTCCTCCTCTCCTCTTTTCTTATTTTTCCCTATTAGAAACTATTCTTAGCTCAAGCACCATAAAGAAACTGGCCTTGGGCTGGATCTGGCCCACAGGCCTTGGGTTGCTGGTCCATGCTCTAGCATTAAGTGAAGAAACCCATCTTGTATCATACAAGGCATGATGACACTTAATCTGGTTCCCCAGATTAAGAGGTGAGTTAAGAGGGAGCGAAATGCAAGACAGGTAGGTGGAGATGCCTTGTAGACCAGAGCATTTTGGGGTCAGAAATGGGGCCTTATCCATCTTTATGTCCCTGGTGATTAGCACATGCTTGGCACATATGCGCCCCCCAGTAATGCTTGTGAATGAATGGCTGAACGAATGAACAAAAGAAGCAGAACATTATGGTATTGCCACACAAGTATATAGAGAAACCCTTTGGGAATATTATTTATTTTTGGATCCTTTGAAATTTTCTCATTTTCTCAAAATGACCTTCCATTTTCCCCAGCAGAATGCTCACTTATATTCCCAAGAAGGCTTTTTACTAGATTCTCCTTATTTCTCCTTCCTTTGTTTCTTATTCTCTTATCATTGTCCTTCCCTCATGACATTCACTGCCTGGTGGATTCCTCATTCTTCTCCACACTAAGCAGTCAGGCTTTCTGGGAAAAAGAGAGGCACTTCCTGCAGCTCTTTCCCCTCCTACTTCCTGAGGACTGAATGTTCCTCATTATCATACATGACAGTATACTCACAACCAAGGTATGGCAGGGTCAGCTATTCATATAACAGAATCTCATTAATTTCCATTTCTCCAAAAGGCTTTTAGAAGGCAAACATGCTATACACAGAAATGTGTCACCCAGATGGGGAGGCTCACAGGTACATGTGCATGACAGCTCAGAGCCATGTGGACTCACCCTAAGTGACACGTGGCAGCCCCTAATATACACTGACACAGACCTCTGAGCTTCTCTTTCTGCCTTCTCATAGACTTCTCTGCAACCCCAGGGCTTCCTGGTCTTCCTCATCCACTTCAGAGCTACTTTGAGCCCCCTCATTGATTTTCTCTTTGTATACTTGAGCCAATTTCCCTCTTCTTTTGCAAATCCATACTGAGATAAAAGCACAATTGCTGGTACTCTTTAACTGAGCTCTGTCCCCCATAATTTATTAAAAGGTAACTATGCACCCCACCACCTTGACACTGTACTTTTCTATGGGCCCCCTTTTTACTGTAGTCTCCATGATGTAGACATACTGTTTTATAGCCTGGCTCATGACTTAGGCAGGCTCATGACTCCTTGAAGACAAAGACTAATAAATAGTGACTCCCAGAAGCTTCTAAACAGAGCTAGACAAAGATGGCTAGTCTTTTAAAATAAACATTTTGTGGCTAAACTCCATGTAAATATAATGCTCCCACAGGCATCTTGAATTAGTCAGGATGATCTAGGTTATGCTGTGGTAAAGATTTGCCACAAATATGCAGCAAAGATTTCTTCCTCACTGATTCTACTTGTCCACAGAGGTTGACTACACTCTGCTCCATGTCTCCACTCTAGGGCCAGGCCAACAGAGCAGCCTCTGGCTGGAACACAACAAATCTCATGACAAAGGAAAAAGAGATAATGGGGACACATAAGCTGGCTCTGAAGTTTCCATCATATTCACTCACATTTCATCAGCCAAAACAGAGTCATATGACCAATCTGATGGGTAATCTGGGTGAGGGTCAGCAAATAATTTCATTGGTAATATAATTTATCACATATTGAAAACTTAAATTATCCTCTGAATAATTTAAGTTATGCTCTGAGTAATAATATAATTGATAATAATATATAGGGGGGCAAACATTGATTTATAGTTGTTTGCATGGAAAATAATACAATAATTAATAAATAATAATACAAGAATAAACTCTTTGTTTCACCTGTAAACTTACTTTTGCCACACACTGTAATTAATAATAATTATCCTCTGAATAACAATAATGTCCTCCTCTTCTTCTTCCAAGCCATCTCTTCATTCATATTTGGGTATATGACATTAACATCTACTCTGTCATATTTCCCCAGGATGCTGCCAGAAGTATCTCTCTGATCCATAAAATGAATCATATCACACCCCTATTGAAAACCCTTCAGTGCCTGTGTATTGTTCATGGGATAAAGTCCCAAGTCCTTCGGATGACCTTTGTATTTCCTCACAATAGGGTGCCTGCCAAACTTTTTAAGTGAAATTCTTAAAAAACAACAACCTTAGGTTACTTAGAATTGATGCAGCAAAGGGTGTTAAGGGGAAAGTATAGATGGAGATAAAAATTCCACTTTAATGGCTTCATGTTCATTTTCCTGATTTTCCCTCCTTCAAAACCTGGTCTATTCTTCCTGTCATCCACCTAGAATGGTCTTATTTATCGTTCAACAATCAACACAAATTTCACCTATAGTTTGTGTTCCCCAAAACCACCACCCAGGTTAAACTGGCAACTATTTCCTTCATACCTTATTATATCTTATAGAATAGTAGCTTTTACACGTCTTTGACTGTGCCCTCTAATATATTTGACTAGAGGCCTGTTGCACGAAAAGATTCGTGCAATAGGCCTGGGTCCCGGGTGCCGGAGGAAAACTGGTGCTGCTCCGGCCGGAGCTGCCTTCAGTCTTCGCTCCGCCGCTTCGCGCCTATGTATGCAAATTAACCACCATCTTTGTTGGCGGTTAATTTGCATATCTCGCTGATTAGCCAATGGGAGGCATAGCGAAGGTACGGTCAATTTCAATCTTTGTCTATTATTAGATAGGATATCTCAACTGGAAACACACACACATATATATATATATATATATATATATATATATATATATAACACATATATAAAATATGTATGGGTGTGTACACATGTATATATGTGTGTATATATATATACACATATAAAAGTGAAAGAAGACTATTAGGGAATAATATCTACCTTTGTGATTTGTGATACAATTTGTTATTTTCTATTCTTTCCTTTGGGATTTGCATTTAGGGCAACTCCATCTTCCCCATTTGCTTAAAGCTCTCCATTCTCAGCAACCAGTTCAGCTCACTTTAAGGGTAGTGCACGGTAGGGAGGGTTGGTGGGAATAATTCGTGAAGATTTCTTGTGAATTCAGTCATGAATTACAGAGTGTGTTGTATCTAGAGTCTAGCTGTTTGGTAGCAGAAGGTTTCTTCCAGGGTATCTGATGAGCCATATTGCAGAAAGCAGCTTTACACAAATCTCTCTCCCCTCTACAAGACTGAGTTTTCTGAGCAACAAACACGCCTATACATATCGGCACCTAGCACAGTGCCTGCATTA
Organism: Myotis lucifugus; assembly: GCF_000147115.1. Lineage (NCBI taxonomy): Eukaryota > Metazoa > Chordata > Mammalia > Chiroptera > Vespertilionidae > Myotis > Myotis lucifugus. The sequence continues at coordinate 12,295,641 of NW_005871058.1, forward strand.
TGATAGGCCCTCAAAATATGTTTGTTAAAAGAACATGTGATACAACAACACTTTGTTCCCTCAAGACAATACCAAAGCAATCCCCCCACCTAAACACCTAGGATGCATGCCTTAGTCTGAATGCTGTCTTTTATTTATTTATTTATTTATTTATTTATTTATTTAATGTAGAGAGAGGAAGGGAGAGGGATAGAGACTTAGAAACATCGATGAGAGAGAAACACAGATTAGCTGCCTCCTGCACACTCCCTATTGGGTATGTGCCCGCAACCAAGGTACATGCCCTTGACCGGAATCGAACCTGGGACCCTTCAGTCTTCAGGCCGACGCTCTATCCACTGAGCCAAACTGGTCAGGGCTGAATGCTGTCTTTTAAAAGGATTTGCTGAATTTCTACTTTAATGGTGGAAAGGGAAGGACGACTCATTGGAGCTTGTTTTAGGTCTAACCACCACTCCTGTCACTCAACTTCCCATCCCCCAAGAACAGGAGATGTTAAGAGGTGGTGGAAAACTTTTAATAAAGTTCAGTCAGGTGCTTGGGGATGCTTGGGGGGTGCAAATGGTGTATACATTCTAAATACGTCACTCACACTTACCACTAAAGGTATGCAGAGTCCCCTGGAGTTTCCTAGTTCAGGCATTCTGATCGTCCTGCATTCCCTGATCCTCAACAAAGCAAGGACTTCCCGTAACTAAGTCGCAGGGATTGGCAGAATGCCAAGGTGGTCTTATTGCCAGGCTAATCGTGCTTAATAATCAATTAGTCTTACTCATTAATATTATTAACCCTCTCCCCCCAGCACCACCTGCAATCAGTTACATGATGGCAGACAGATGTTTCCCAGATGCTCAGAAGGCCAGTTTTGTGCGTTTTCTTCACTCCCATCAGGCAGGCTGTGAAGATGCCTGAGGAGCAGAGAAAGGGACTGGAGGTGGGGGCAGAAAGATGCTGAAAGCAATGAATGAGCATGCGTTTTCAAAACCCAAGCTGTGTAAGCCAGGTCGGCTGTTAATTAACCTTGGGTTTGTTGAGAACATGTCATCCAGGCTGTGGCAAACAAAAGGTGCACCCCATCTGTGACTAGTCCTGGCCAGGGAGGGACTGGTTGCAGGAAACAATCGCTCCCTCCTTGTCCCCCTCCCACTGCCTGGCGAGCACATTCCACCCCCACATAGTGGAGTGGTGGTGGGTTCCCAGGTTCTGAGGTGACTCCATGCACTTTCCAGTGTCTGGGAAGTAGGGATTGTGAGAGTCTGAGTCACAGTTGTATCACTAGGGACGTAGGGACAGCTTTTCTAGAATGTGAAAACTGAAGATTCTTACCACAGCAACTTGGATAAAGTACATCTTGCTGATCAAAAACACTCTGTAGCAGTGAAGGTATCTGGCCTGGTGAGGACGAGTCCACAGCCTAGATTTGTGTCCTGCTGGTGCCTTTTGGCTGGTGGAGCCCGCATGTCAATAGGGGCGGACTGGGCAGTGCTGCACCCTTTCCACACCCCACTCTGCAGTCAGAGCCCGGAGGCTGCCTTTCCCGAGGCTCCCCTTCCTGGCCGCTGTGGAAGCAGCTGGAGAGTGGGAGTAAGCAAACAGCTCAGGCAGCCTCTGAGCCTGGGTGCTGGACTACTGTAGTAATATATATATATGCAAAGTTGCAAAGTGTCCCCTTGGGAGTGAGACCAAGAGACTGGGAGTTCGATCGTTTGCTATGATGTGCGCTGACCACCAGTGGGCAGCGTGGAATGAAGGGAGGCCCAGCTGGCAGCCGGAAGGCCTGATCAGCCCTGATCACCGGCCAGGCCTAGGGACCCTACCCGTGCATGAATTTCATGCACCAGGCCTCTAGTTATAATAATAAAAATAACTTGTCACCAGTTATTGAAGGTGTGCCAGGCTTGCGTTTAACCTCACACAATCCCAATAAATATGTGGCATCACTGTCCATTTT
>NW_005871058.1:12297924-12351344 GCF_000147115.1 Myotis lucifugus
TAAAACTCACCATTCTTGACCTTAGATTGTTTTTTTGGTGATTTCTGTAGTGACAGAGATTTAATACAATCTTATTCTAGTAGGAGGTGCTCAGAGTTAAAATATGGTATAGTCAATGGATAAAAATTCTTTCAGGCTAAGAACTTGTGAGTCTATATTGTGTGAAAAGAAAATTCAGAGAGCTTTACTTGATAGGAATATTTTATTGGGCAAGAACCAAACCTTTTGCAAACGGAGACTTTGAATGTGAAACTGATATGAAGCTCAGAGGCCTGACATCACAGGATGGCTTATAAAGTGCAAATAAGGACATTGTTTAACCTTTACAACGATTGGGTATTACAGTAGGGGTTTCCAGGTGGTGGGGATTGGGTTAAAGTGATTATCTTTCATCATTTTAGGAAGATGACTTAAGTTTTGTTTATGATTGTCAGGGACATTCACAAGAAATAACCTAAGTTAAGTTTTGCTTACGTAATGAAATGAGCTATATTATTTTGTTTACATGGTTTAACTGGTTTTCTGTGCTTGGAGCATTTTCAAGTCTGGCCACCATCATTTTATTTATTTTTTTTTATTTTCAGAGGTGGGTTTAGGTAAAAAATTGGGGGAAGCATGTTTATAGATGGCACATATTTTTTAGGATTTAGACTAGAAATAGAACAACAACACACACACACAATCTTTGCAACTGAATAACTGATTTCACCTCCTGCCTTGTTTGCAGTGGTGCCTGGGATCAAGATGGCCTATGAGAACAGAGGGTTCAAACATAAGAGGGGAGAGTGTCAGGAGAAGCATAGGCAGCCTGGAGACAAAGCCCCGGCCTCCAGGCTGCCTTTCAGGCTCTCAACCTGGGGGAGCTCACCCATTAGTTCCCTGCAGAAGGCCTATATGGAGAAGGCCCAGGGCAAATGTACCACCAGGCTTCATTCTCACTGGAAAAATCCCTCATTTGTATTTATAACAGTGTCAGTGGGAAGTACCAGTGCCTGGAGGGCTGTGAACTCAGATGCATGGAGTTGCTTGACTGAAACCTTTACTTGCTATCTACATGGAAGGGCCTGACTGAGGGGTACTGAATGCTGAGCTCCCAGCATCCTTGCAGCCTCTGGGCCACAGGCACTCCCTGAGACAGATATTCATTGGAATGCCTGACTTGCTCATTTCTACATCATTACCCTTAACATGGCTAACACATATTAGGCACTGATAAATGTTGACAGAATGAATTAATAAATGGGCAACTCATTCTCTAAGCAAGAAGACAGAGATCAAGCTGCAGGAAAACATTTCACACCATATTTAATTACATTATTCATTCAGTGTCTATTGAGCTCCTTTTATAGAGAGAGATCTGTTGCAAAGCATCGTGAGGAATACAAAAATAAAGCATATGGTTCTTATCCTTAAGGAATGGAAGCTCTAGTGAGGAAAGAAAATGATAACTGAATATGCTCCCCCTTTCCTAGTTCCTTTCCCCTTATCTTATGTCTAGACCAGTGGTTCTCAACATTGGCTGCACATTAGAATCACCTGGAATCTTTTTTAAATCCTGATTTCTGGGCTTCATTCTCCGGAAATTCTGTTTCTTTGTTACTAATGTTGTGGCCTCACCCCATAACAAAGAAACAGAATTTCCGGAGGACGAGGCCCAGAAATCAGGATTTTAAAAAGATTCCCAGGTGATTCTAATGTGTAGCCAAAGTTGAGAACCACTGGTCTAGAGTCTTGCCATCCGTCAATACCCTGCTCGAATGATGCCTCTTCCATGAAGCTTCTCCTTCCTCTGTATTCCCAGAGTGCTTTGCTTCTATATATATGTTTAACTACTATTTTAGGCTATAAGCTTCTTCAGAATATCATTGGAATCTGAATCACCACTGTATCTTCTTGTCCTAGAGCCCGGTGTAAACTTAGAACATAGCAGAGTCTCAATGGTTTTTAAATGAACCAACTATTGGACCAACAAAATACACTAACAAAGAAAACAAATTTTGAGGATGACATAGGAATGGGGGTAAGTGGAGAGGGAGGGGATCCAGAATGCTAGAAAGGAGTGCTCATTCCATGGAAAAAGAATAAACCATGAAGTCTGTCTAAGGAGGGGATGAGTTCGCCAGAGAGCTCTCTGATTAAACAGCCTTGTGATCAGGTCATGCTGCTTCATAAAAGAATGAGAATCTTAAGGTCAAGATTCTAAAGGAACTTCAACATGGATTTGGGGGCCAGCAGGAATGTAGACAGGAGTAGAGAAGAAAAATGTCTCAGGTGTTTTAGTGTCTGGGATAGAGCTGGGAACCTGATGGAAAGGGGACATTGAAAGAGTAATAATTTGACAAGTGGAATGGAACAGTTGAGAAGTGAAGAGGCTAGTTAGTGGTCTGGGACTAATAGTGGGAAGGTTAGCTCTTCCACAGGGTAATAGAAAGCAGAAGGTGTTCAGAGAGAAATAAATAGGAGGGTTTAATATACACTGAAAGGTTAATTATATATTTTTCTTGGCAAGAAGACCCAAGATGAAATTGATAAGTAGATTTAGACTATAAAGGGGTTGAAGAAATTTCTGGCCAGGATGTCATTGAAAGGTCACTCTTTGATGCTTTTCAGTGACTTTCAGTGACACATAGAAAATAAAAAAAAATTTACAAGGCACAGTTATCTTCAAACACAGGATAAACATCTCTGTGCAGCATAAAGAAAACAAAATGGGCTGAAACTGGGAGCCTGCTGGGCTCTGGGTCCAGAAATAGTCAGAGACAGGTAGGGGTTTCAGCTACTGCAGAGTAACATAGACAAAAAGGTCCCACTCCAGGTGAGGGACCAAAGTCTGTGGTGGTGGAGGAGCTGCCACCCATAAAAAGAGGCTAATAAGACTTCATCTGAATGTTTCCTGGGGATCTGGCTTACAAGGTGTGAGGAAGCAGACCTAGACTTTCACTAGAACCAAAGCCAGGAAAGTCTCTGATCCAGGACCTGCAATGTGAGTTCTAGTTCCATACTGGAGCCCTTAGGAGGCTGCATGGAGGCAGCCACAGAACTGCTAGACAAGGAAGGATTCAGGAGAGAGAGAGAGAGAGAGAGAGAGAGAGAGAGAGAGAGAGAGAGAGGAGAGAGAGAGAGAGAGAGAGAGAGAGAGAGAGAGAGAGAGAGAGAAGGAATGAATAGAGAGGATTGAAGAGCGGGGGGGAGGGAGAAGAGGAGGAGGAGTGAGAAAAACTCTCAAAATAAGACTGCAAAATTCCCAAAACATAAAGTAATGCCGAGAAAAGGAGAAAACAAAATAAAAAACTGGAAAATGAATATATACCAATGAAATGGGAAAAAAAAGCAACCTAAAGAGGATTTAATGCATGTGCACTCAGAATCTTTAGAGAGATAAAAGAAGGAAAAATAGGCCCCCAAAGAACAATACATTATGACACAGTATAGTAAGAAATAAAGTAAGAAGAGAAGTTTATAAAAAGAAAACTGGAAATCCTGAAATCCCACAATGTTTGAAGTGGACAAGATAAATCCCACACAGGACATAAAGGGAGATTCAGGGAATTGGAAGATATTAGTAAGGAAGCCACCTAGAATAGAGTAGATACGAAAGGGAGGTTAAGAGATGTGAATAATGGCCCATGCAATAGAAATTCTAGAGGAGGAAATAACGGAGAACCAGTGTTTAAAGAGATAACAGCTAAACATTTTCCAGAATTGAAGAAAGACATGCATCCTCAGACTGAAAATGCATATAATGGGCTAAAAATAAATCTACACCTAGACACATTGTGATGAAATAGAAGAATACAAATATAATGGAAACATTTTTTGGATCTACCAAAGGGGAAAAAAAATAACTCACATTAGAAAAAAAGAATTTTTCTTATACCATCAGCAGGCCACTCAGCAACAATAGGAAAGTCAGTGAAGTAATATTTTCAAAGTACTGAGGAAAAACAAGGGTTCCGATGGATTAAAACGAATCTAGTTTTAAAACAAACAAAACAGAAACAAACTCATAGATACAGAGAACTGATGGTCACCAGATGGAAAGGGGGGTTGGGGGATGGGTGAAAAAGGTCAAATGGATTAAAAAGTATATTACCAGATATAAAAACAGTCATGGGGATGTAAAGTACCAAATAGGGAATATAGTCAATTGTAGAGAGCGCCTGAGAAAGCACATGGACATTTCTTTAATCATTGTCAGCTGAAGCCAGTGGCATCGGCAAAGCCACATCCTGGAAACACGTCCTTTGCCAAAAGGCAGGAGTGTTGTCAGCTTGACCTTCAGCTCAGGTGCCAGGGAGTGGGTTTTGTTATTTAAATCCAGCCAAGCACCAGGAATGAATAGGACTCAGGCCCACCCAAGAATGCACATAATCTCCTTTGTCTTGACTTTTAGTAAAACTTACTGTTTTTTGCTGTATAAAATAAACACGCTGTATTTGCTCGGGGTCACTGTCCCTGTCCCTGTCTCTCCATCAGAGGACAGTGGTCCTACCTGGCCCCAGCTTTTTTCTTGCATCTCTGTGTCTATCTCTTTCTTTTATTTTCCCAATCCCCAGCCGCCCCTACTCAGGAACCAGACCGCTCTCTAGCCGCGCTGGACTAGGAGAAGAGAGACATATTTGCAGTCAATAATATTGTAATATTGTAATAACTATGTATGGGTGTCAGATAGGTCCTAGACTTACTGGGGTGATCATTTGTAAGATATATAAACATCTAAACACTATGTTGTACATCTGAAAATAATATAATATTGTATGTCAACTGTAATTGAAAAAAATAACAAATTTAGTTTTAAAAATTTAATGGAAGGGCAAAATAATGATTAACTGAGTTTATACTATACCTCCCCCCCATCCCCAATTCCTTGATCCTTGCTAGCAGGACTATTGTCAAAGCATTTCTCAGATATGTAGAATAGTGGTCCTTAATTGGGGGAAATGCTGCCTCTCAAGGGACATTTGGGAAACTGTGGAGATATTTTTGATAGTCATGACTAGGGGCACGCTCCTTGAATCTAGTGCAGTGGTTCTCAACCTTCTGGCCCTTTAAATACAGTTCCTTATGTTGTGACCCATAACATTATTTTCATTGCTACTTCATAACTGTAATGTTGCTACTGTTATGAATCATAATGTAAATATCTGATATGCAGGATGGTCTTAGGCGACCCCCGTGAAAGGGTCGTTCGACCGCCAAAGGGGTCAAGACCCACAGGTTGAGAACCGCTGATCTAGTGGGTAGAGGCCAGGCATATTTCTGAACATCCTACTATACATAGGACACCCTGCCATAAGAAAGAATTACTCAGTTCAAAATGTGAACAGCACCACTGTTGAGAAAACCTTAGCTGGAAGAAAGCAAGAAACAATTTGAGCTCAAAACCAGTCAAATATATTGACCAATTAACTGTGGATTATTAAAAAGCATTAACAATGTATAAGAAAGGTGGAAATAAATTCTAGCACTGAGGTAATTTTCAATAGTTAGTTAATGCATGGTAAAGTCTTTGTCTTGTTAAAAAGGCCAGAAATAATAACTTCAGACTTTATTAAAAATGTATAATTAAGTATGTTTGCTAAAAATTTTGGGATAACAGTAAATGATTCACTTGAAATATAAAAATATAAGAAAATAATAATCTATAAATTTCAAACCAGCAAATGAGGAAAAGTAGGACTATAGACAACACTATTAATTTAACAAGAGGCAGGAAAACAGAGAAATGGAGCAAAAAAGTATGGAAAAATATATATAAAATAAGATAAAAATAAGTTCAAATATATTAGTAGATACAAAAATGAAAAGAATTAATCTCACCCATTATAGATCTCAAAATCATGAGGTTGGGTGAAAAAAGCAAGTTGTATAATAATATATACAGGATGATGATACTATTTATGCAAAGATTACTTATTTAAATGAATGTTATGTATGGGTAAATGCATACACAGTAAATACTTAAAAATGTGAATGGAACAGATACATACCATGGTCTGTTCTGGGAAGGGAGAGAGAGAAATGAAACTAGAACAGTAGAACATAGGGAACTTTAACCTTTTCTGAAACATTTTGTTTCAGTAAAAGGAAAAATTGGAAGCAAATATGGAGACACATTATCAGCATTTGGGTAGTGGGTACACAGATGTTCATGTTATTAGACTTCAAGCTTTTATGAATAGTTGAAATATTTTAAAAATTCATTATAAATGAACTGAAAAATGGAATAAAATCTGTCTCAAGAAAAGATAACAGATGACAGCATTCTGATAGAGTTTCAGAAGTAAATCTGCATTTTTCATGATGATGTTTTCTTGCAAATCTGGTTTCATTACTTCTTAAAAATGTCTAAGTAATAATTATTTTACTCTTATATTAAATTGCATATTTATTCCCTTTCGATCAGATAGTCATAGAACAAATACTATAATAGTTTATATAAAAGAAACCAACTAACAAATAGGTAAATAATTGAATTCATAAATAGGTAAATGCATACATTAAATATATCAAAGTTCTCCCATAGAAGGAGGCAGTGCCTACAGGACATAGTGGAAAGAAATTATAGACATGACACGTGTAATAGAGAGAAGTCTGCTCCTGTCCCAACTCTGCCATGGGGGACTGTGGGCAAGTCATTTAATCACTAGGAGATCAGAGTCTTTGCACAAAATAAAATAGGTTAATAATACTTGCCTGATATGCGTGAACTAATAAGGAAGAAATTACTATGCAAATTTGAACAGGCAAAGTAAGATATCTGAAATAGGAGAACCGAGATGAGCTGAGTTGGTTGTGAAAATTCAGGTACAGGAAATGGGAATAGAAAGAGGATGCCCCAAATAGTCAGGTATGAAGAGGGGAGATGCCAGTAAAGTAGAGGAACATTTTCACTCTCTACTCAACAAGTACTTCCGACTAAAGGGGACTAAGACTAATTCTAAGTAATCCATCCCAGAGGGAGTCTCCTACCTGCTTCTTAGAATTGGGTAAAAGGCAATCGTGCAGGATAGGTCAGTAGGAAATCAGCACTCACTGGAACAGTTGGTTCCAGATGGGTCGTGCGCTTTCCATATATATGTAATAAAATTGCCATATGTATTAGTAAAAAGTATGTTGAGAAAGGTAATTGCTTTAGAGACCACATTTCCAAATATTGAGCCAACCTGGAAGTGTTAGCATAACCCTTGTCTCCTGATACATGGGGAGGTGGTAGGCAGAGTAGCCATAGGCTAAATGTGTTGCTGCAAATTTTCTGGTCCCCATCAATCTCGTAGTTACTGCCATGCTGGTCCCTGTGGCAGTTGGGCAGCAAGTTATATTGGTTTAATATAGTTTGGAAATCTATAACACTTCTCATTTTCCCATGCATACCAAAGCATTTAGTGTTTAAAGAAATGAAGTCAGAATTTTCTCAGGACTATAATTGGAGCAGCAGAGAATAAAAAGAACTCCAGTAGCTACAATGGATATTGAAAGAGGCCACATGGAAGTCCCCAGGGGTCCATGAAAAAGAGGCCTAAATAAAAGCCTTTATCATTCCCCCAAACAACAACAGTAATAACAACCACAAATAGCATTTATTGAGTGATTACTATGTGGCATGCACTTTGCTGAGTGCTTTATATGGATTACCTCATTTAACTGCACAACTCTATCAGTTATTATTACTTTGATTCTATAGATGAAGACACTGAGGCTTATAGATTATGCAGCTAATAATTAGCAGAATGGGAATTTCAGCCCCAATTTATGGATCCTTAGAGCCTGAGCTCTTAAACATTATTTTAATGTTTTTTAAACCCCAGTCAGCCAAGTAACTTCATGACTTTTGCCAAATCCACCTGCCACTTGAATAATTATCCTATATAATAAAAGCCTAATATGCAAATCGACCGAACAGAAGAACGACCGGTCGCTATGATGTGCACTGACCACCAGGGGGCAGATGCTTAATGCAGGAGCTGCCCCCAGCCCACAGGCCTCAGGCCAGCCAAGGCCAATCGCTCCGCCGGTTGCCCCACAGATCAGCCCTGATCACTGGCCAGGCCTAGGGACCCTATCCATGCACAAATTTCATGCATTGGGCCTCTAGTTCATTAAATATTTGTTAACTCAACTCTCCATCCTCCTCTCCAACTTTAAAATAACAGTGTATAAATGAAATACAGATAGGGAAAACCACACAAACAAATATATGGATTAATGAAGGCAAACACCTTTGTAATCCTCACCCTGGTCAAGAAATAGAACTTTGCTACTCTAGCTCAGAACCTCCTTCATATGCCCTGTCTCAATCAGAAACCCTTCCCTTCTTTCACAAGAAACCACTATCTTGACATCTTATTATAGTTTTATCACCCCAACTTGCATCCCTGGACAGAGTAGTTTAGTCTTACTCTTTATAAAAATATTGTATGTCATTTAAGCATATTTTTAATCTACAGGTTCTCCCTCCATTCTTTTATTTTACTTATAATTCATTTGTCAGATCTGGGCTGTTTGCCTTATAGAGTGTTACTAAGGCTGGATTTTGTTGATTGCATACTCATGGTGCAGTTAACATATTCCTCTATCCTCCACATTTTCTGTAAATTTGCAGCTGGATCAAGAGGCTTGATTAGACTCAGGCTCAATCCACTTGGTGGATTGATGGTGGTGTGCTCTTTTACTGGGAGGTGCATGATATATGTCAAGTTCAAAGCCTACATCCATGAATTCATTAGGTGATAAAAAGTGATGATATTCTTATTCTATTATTTCATTCTTCAAAAGTGACCAATTAGTTTCTTTCTACTATCATTATAAACTCATAAATTTAAACATATGTAAAGGGTTTAAGTTGTCTATTGCAATTATAATACTTAATGAACCTTGAAAAATATCCCATCTTTGGCCTATTGTAACCTATTTAACTTGGCTCCTTTGTTCTTTTGTGATGACCCTAGTAGTGTTTGATACCTTTCTTGCCATCTGGTATGAAAAATATGCCAAGATTATTATGTATTTTATACCTTAGACCTGAAATCTGCCATTTCTTTGAGAGCCTCTGTTTGTATTAGTGAAAAATCATATTTTAAGACCATAATATGGCCTCTAGGGAAGCTTATTATTACAAAATTGATCATAGTTTCCAGGCATTTTCAGTGAACAGAGCTAGGAAATATATACATACATACTGTTATATATTTTAAATTATATATCAATATGAACTATCACATGACTTCATACTGAAACTTCCAATTCAAATCCAGACTATAGAGATTTTGCTTAATCTTTTCTATATTAAATTTTTAAATCTTGTTTTTTCCACACTGAGAACTCTGTTTTCCAAGGACACAGCAGATGTTAGAATTAGAATACATCATGTTTGCTTTAGCTCACATCACACACACAACATATCAGTGTAATGATGAGTCTGAGTCTGACTCTCCTTTTTTAAAAAATATATTTTTATTGATTTCAAAGAGGAAGGGAGAGGGTTAGAGAGACAGAAACATCAATGAGAGAAAACTCATTGGTTTGCTGCCTCCTGCACGCTCCCTACTGGGGATTGAGCCTGCAACTTGGGCATGTGCCCTTGGTCTGAATTGAACCAGGGACCCTTCAGTCCACAGGCCGATGCTCTATCTACTAAGCCAAACCAGCTAGGGCTGAATCTCCTTTTGATGTTTACCTGCTGACAGCTTTCAAGCTCCATTTTTCTTCTTTCCCTCTTGCCTCACTTCTAGGTAAGCCAATAGCAAAGCTTGTATGTTCCCTCTCTTAGCACAGGTGGAAAGTTCAAACCATGCAAACCCAGACTGTTCATGGGAACCCCCAGCCCAGCTTCACCACCAACCACAATAAAACTATAAACTACAATAAAACCTTAATCTCTCAAGACATTTTTGGATCTGTAGGGAGCCAGCCCTGCAATTTCCAGAAAGGCTCAAATGTGAGCAACAAACTTTTTAATACCCTTTTGGTGCATTTGTGACATCATCAGTATTGACACCTGACCTACTAATTGGAGGGGGGAGGGTGTCCATCCATCCTATCTCTGAGCGATGACCTAAAGACTCAGAATAATAATACTATCATCATAAAACTGATTGTAATCACAAAATTATTATGTATATAAACTACTCATTTCCCTCCCCCACAATTTCTGTAATTATATCTACATTGTCAGCATTATAGCCATGTTATACTATACTTTTTCTTTCTCAGCCCTTATTTAGGCACAATTGTTTAATTATATATTTAATGTCATAGTCCAGCATAAAAGTTGCTCTGGTCATTTTGGTTGTCTGAAACTTGTTCTGTACTAGATTTCTTAGGAAGTTCTCAGGAGAACACTACCCCTTGAGTTTTTATATTGTACCAATAATTTGGGCTCCTCATCCTTGAGGGTTAGTTTTGCTTGATATAAAATCTTTGGGTCATATTTTCTTTCTTTGATTATATTACTAATGTCTTCTACTAACTACATTTTTTTTGAGTTAAGGGTTTTTGTTGTTGTTGTTTTTTAAATTAGGCTTATTGCCCTACCTGGTTTGACTCAGTGGATAGAGTGTCGGCTTGCGGACTGAAGGGTCCCGAGTTTGATTCCAGTCAAGGGCACATGCCTGGGTTGCAGGCTCGATCCCTAGTAGGGGGTGTGCAGAAGGTAGACGATCAATGATTCTCTCTCATCATTGATGTTTCTATCTCTCTCCCTCTCTGAAATCAATAAAATAAAAATATTAAAAAAATTAGGCTTATTGAGGTATAATTTATATATAATAAACTTCACCAGTTTTAAGTTTCTTGAATTTATTGGAAACATTGCATTATTATATGTCACTTTGCATATTGTTTTCAAGATGTTGGGGGCTAACTTGGGTATCCATTAAGTGCAAATGACTTAGTGTTTATGTCTAGAGTCCCAGAATTTTTTTATTCATTATGTTTAGTGTCTTAATAATTTTACTAGACTATGTCCTAGTGCCAACCATTTGGGATCAAATTCTTCAAGGTACACCAGAGGCTCCTTCGATATGTAGATTTAGTTCTTTTTTAAAAAAATTTTAGAAAGCTTTTTTGCATCATAGCTTAGAAATTTTTATTTTGTTCTCTTGCCTTGCTTTTTTCTGTGGCGATCTCCAATTATACACATGTCAAATCTTCCTTGCTTATCTTCTACATATCACTTTCTTCCTAATACTTTTAACCTACGTATTGTAAAATAAAGTTTGTAGCTTTCTTTTTATATCAGTAAGCTATTACCATATATAAAACCACTTAAATGGCATGTAACAACAAGCATTTATTTCTTGTTTATCCATCTTTGAGTCTGTTGGGGTTTAGCTGATCTAGTCTGGGCTTAATTACAGACTGTGGTTTGGGCTCAGGTCTACACCATGTTCCTTTCATCCTCCTTGAACTTGCAACTATGCAAGCATGTTATTTTTATGACATAAGACAAAACTGCAAAGAAGTAAACCCCTCTAGGAGAACACATTTCAAGGCTGTATTTACAACACATTCCATTGACCAAAGAATGAATCCAACATCAATGGGGCTGAAAAAATTGTTTTGCCCATGGAAGTTGGAGCAGATAGGAAGTAAATGTATGTTGAACAGTAATCTAATTTACCACAGGCTTCCCTCCTATTCATATTCACATGTTTAAAATATACTCAGTCCCATCCCAAGAACCCCCAGAGTCTTATCAAATCATCGCATAAGACTAGAAAGCCAGGATCTCATGACTTACATCAAAGATGGTTATGGCTCTTCTTTTTTTAAAAAAAATATATTTTTATTGATTTTTTTACAGAGAGGAAGGGAGAGAGATAGAGAGCTAGAAACATCAATGAGAGAGAGACATTGATCAGCTGCCTCCTGCACACCCACCACTGGGGATGTGCTCGCAACCAAGGTACATGCCCCTGACCAGAATTGAACCTGGGCCCTTCAGTCCGCAGGCCGACGCTCTATCCACTGAGCCAAACCAGTTAGGGCAGTTATGGCTCCTCATGATTTAGAGACCCTTGAACTAAGAAGACAAATTGTTATCTATCACTACTCCATATGGAGCCAATATACAATAGTGGATCAGAAACAGGTTAACTGCACTCTGAATACTCTAACTGTAGGAATAGTTTTAAGTTTGTTGTTCCTAGTTATTCTTGGCTGTACCCTTTGGGAGTTTCTCCTTGTTTTATTATTTGATTTCTGTCATCACGAGTACCAAAAGTCACACATATTTTTTCTTTTTGACATATACCTCTCCCTTTCTAGATAAATTGCTTTTATGAGATCATGTTCTCAAGCTTTTTAGTTGTCCTTTAATTTAGTTGAAAAGGTCTAGACTTTACCTTCATCTCTTCAGAGATATAAGCAAGTGTTGTAGCCATGCCCTTGATTTGGTCTTTATCCTGAGGTCACCTCTTCCTGGAAACAGCCTGGCTTTGGTCTTTTCTCTGAGACTGTGTCATAATGGCAACATTTTGATTTAGTAATAAGCACTTTTATTTTCCAACCCTGTAATTTTCCTCTAAATATTGTTTGCAAACTGGTTGGTATTGTTCCGACCTAATCACTTTCATGTAGTATCTTAGTAAATGAAACTAGTAGGCACCAGCTCACACTTTCAGTGCTCTGCCTCAAAACTGCTTCATCCAACACTAAGTATTTATTAGGTACATTTTCTCTGTTCTAAGAGATCCAAGGTGATATTTTATGAATTAATTTGCTGTTGAATAACATATATCACTATTTTTCATCCTTACATAACACTTTCTTCATTGCCTACTTCCTCGTTCTAAAATTAATACCCAAAATGTTAAGTTACTGTTACAGCAGCATGCCACTTCTGTTACTAATTTCTGTGTGTCAACTATTGCTGCAAAACAAACAACCTTAAAACCCAGGAGCATAAAACAATAAACATTCATTTTTCACTTAATGTTTTTGAAAGTTGATTGGGATTCAGCTGATGTAGGCTGGGTTCAACTATGTTTGGTTATGAGCTGCACGTCTTCTGCAAGTGTCTCTTATCATTTTTAGACCAGCTGCTAAATAAGGCACATTCTTTGAATGGCAAAAGGCCAGAGTGCAAAAGACCAAACCCAACCATGCAAGCCCATATCTAGTTTCTTCCTGCACCTTCTTTGCAACATGTAATTGGCTGAAAAAAGTCACACCCATGCTCAATGTCAATGATGTTGGTGGTGAGTCTTAGGTGGGAGGGAGAAACCGAATATTTGCTGAATAATAATAAACTCTAAGCTACTATATATACTCTGTCTCTTAGTGATGCTACTGTGGGCACAGGTTTAACTATATTTGTGCTGCTGTTGTCTATTTTGTTTTTGGAGGATATGTGAGAAATTTAGATTTTAGCAGCTACCATCATCCTATGAGCACCTAGAAATCCTCTGTTTAAATCAACGTAAGTATTTTTTAAACTTATTTCTAAGTAATAGTATCCATAAAATAGAAGATTTATATGATAGATATATTTTTATTAATACATTGTAATTTTACATATATATAAACATTTTAAGAAAATTATTTTTCCCTCTACTGCCTACAACTCTCTGGTTTACTTTTGGATAAACACCATATCACACTATAAAGCTTCCCTAAACCTCTGATGTAGGTGTTCCTTATTCTTTCTACCCAGACAAGAAGTGTCAAGAAATCTCTCTTTCTCCTATGGATTTTAATAGCCTGGGTGATAGGTTTGGCTCCAGCACTTGACAAACACTTATATTGCACTCACTATGTTATAGAGGTGTGCTAAGTGCTTTACATATTATCTAATTTAATCCCTGAAACAATCCTCTGAAGTTCGTACTTTTATTATTCCCATTTTACAGATAAGGTAACCGAGGCACAGAGACTATAAGCAACTTGCCCCAAGTCACAGATTTAATAAGTGGTTAAGCCAGGATTCAGACCCAGGCAGTATGGTTCCAGAGTTCCATGTTCTTATCCACCATGATGTTTCTACTTCTCATGCAGGCACTCAATAAGGATTTATGGAGTGAATAGCTGCACAAAATCCACTACTCAGTTAAGCAGAAGAAGGCAATCAAAGTTCAGGGCCATTCTGTGGCATTTTAGAATTATAGGACACCTTACCCCACAGTCCACCCCTCTGAAGTATTGGGATGTGTTTGTTTCACAAATGGATATCAAACAGCCCCATCCTCCAACCAACTACTCTGTTTCAAAGCACTAGATACAAGGTGCTATTTATTCGGCACTTTGTCTGCAGGCAGGCATTAACTCACCACTAGACAGAAACGACCATCCTCCTCCTCACTGCTCTACTGCACTCCTTGCTTGAAGGAGTATTGGAGACTCCAGTGAGAGATTTCTGTGGATCCTGAATGGGTTAAGAGCTTCAGGCACAATCCCAAGGCTCCCTTAGGAACAGATGATCTCCTTTCTTTTTCTTTTCTCCCCTGAGGCAAACACTAACTCAGCTGGCTCTTGGAATTTATTTGTGTGTAAGATAAATTAACTAGAACCAAAGATCCTTTCTCAGGCGTTGGTACTCAGAGTGCCCTGAAGACAGTAATCCATTTCAATTCTGATTCTGCCGCTGGGGCCGCATGACGGGAGCCAGAGCATTTGCCATGGTCTCCGGCCAAACGCCTGGCAGGCTTCTGGAGCTGGGAGCCCCTCACACTTTGAGACTTTAATATAGATTTCCCTGCCTGCTCACCTGTATGTAATTGTGAGGGGCACCAGAGCAAGAAAGAATAATGTGACCTTCCAGGGCTGTGAAAACAATTGTGTCCTCTATGAATTTATAGGTTGAGTGATGATGCAAATTAGGGCTTTAGCTTATTCTTCAGGGTGAATTACCCAAGACCTTGACTTACCTTGAGAATATTTCATCATTATTTCTTCATACACAGTAAGAGCTCTGCCCTCTTTTAATTAAAGAACTCCTAAGTCCTTGTAATAAATTGTACTCTGCTCTCATTTCCTGCTCATAGCTCAACTCTGCCCCTTCCCACCTCAGGGTAGGTAAGGTTAAAAGGCCCACCCAGCCTGACCAAAAGCCAAACTAAAAAATTATTTAATATCCACTTAATGAGTATTTATTGAGCACCTTCTATGTATTTGGAGAAATTTGGCAGCCCTACCACTCCATGCTAGGTCCTGGGACAGTAGGCGAAGAGGGGAAACCTGGATTTCATTTCTGGTTCAGCTCTGTGACCTGGATAAATTAATCTCTCATTCGATTTGGGATTCTTATTATACTGAGGGTTTTAAAATAAATGCGTTATGTATGATGTGTAACACAGTGTTCCACTTAATTGGAAGCTCAACATTCCTTTCCTCCCATCCCCACCCCTCTTCCCCTCCTCCCAACCTGCTACAGAAGAAACAAAGATAACTAGGGGACAGTCCTTATTCTTGAGGGCCTCACACAGTCCAGTATAGAAATAGGTTTATAAAGAGATAAACTCTAATAAAAGATCTACAGAGAAGGATGAACAATGTACCATGGGAGCAACTAATTTTCCAATAAAATTAAAGCTGGAAAGACTTGAAAGGTAGTATAATGCCGTGTTCTTATTTTACAGGTGCGAAAACTCAGGCTCGGAGAGGTCACATGGCTTGTTCCCAAGGTTATGGCACATTCATGGTGGAGTTGGGAGTAAAAGTCAGGACTTCAAATTCCCAGCTTGGTGCTTATGTCACACAGAATATGAAACAGTCATTGAGACAGGAAAGAATAAAGATTTCTTGTTAAACAAAAGACACAAAGCTGGACTTAGAGTGGAAGCTAGAGAGGACTCTTGGGTTTTTTATCTCTTGCACTGGATAGAGCCCCTGCCTGCTCCGTAATTGGGAACTTGAGTACAGTTTATGAGCTGATGAGTCTCACAACCTCTTAGAAGTAGGTTCAGTGCCTCAGAAGCCAGACCTAAGAGTGAATTTTTTACAATTTATCCCAAGGAAAGGCACTTAGAGGGAGAGGACTAGGAGGAGGAGGGGGTATGCCTTTGGCATTGTAAACCACCAAGAAGGCCCTTAAGAACTCTAGTGGTGACAAGAAGCTGGCCACTGAAACGAAATCATATGACTCTGGAATGAGAGCTTCATTTCATATAGATCCAAGTTAAGGCTCTAGATTACACCAGTTTTAACAAATATCTGAGAAATTGTTGTGCTTAAGGAATTGACTTCAGAGACCCTGAGCAGAAACCTAAAACTTCTCCTACACCCCCTCCCTGCCCCCTCACTGGAGCAGCCCAGTTAATCCTGAGGTCAGTCTGTAGGAGAGAACAGGTAGCAGTCTATGGGTGTGTCTTCACTTTGTGACAGGCATGACAGGCGGCTTCAGAATCAGCCTGAGAAATTAAGGACAAGATAACGCAAATCCTCCCCAGGCCATCAATGTTCCAATGGCCCTAAATGTTTCAAATTCCAGAACAAAACGGAAAGGCAGCCTAACTGTTTGGGTGTTGGGAAAGTCATCCACCTTGCTCCTAATCTCCTTCTGGCTCCAGTGTGAGAACATATTTATACATCATGGTGTTCTGAGAAAGATGGAGTCTCCATGTTTTTGTTTTGTAGGGAAAGTCATCAGAAGTGAGTTGAGCCTCAAAGCAGCAATAAAACAAGAAAATGTTCCATAGCATCCTAAATCCATGATGGGGGTGCAGCCAGTTTAGAGTTACTACCCCCCGCACACCCCTGTCTTCTTCTCCTCCCGCCCTCTTTCCCCTTAACCAAGCAGAGCAGAGGCTCTTCAGAACGGGGCTTCTTTTTCCTCTAAGACTCCTTTCTTGTTAAGACCAGATCAAAATCTAATTATTATTATTGGCTGAGCTATTTATCTTATTTAAGAAGCTGGTGTTTAACTAATAAAAATAAAAATATGTCTCTGCTTAGGTTTTGCTGACCCTTAGAAGATTGTCTCTTATTTTTGGTATATTTTAAGTGGAAACATACTCATTCTCCAAGTCATAAATACAGTACTAATATGATTTTTGTTTCTTTTTTTCTAAGGGGAAAAAAGAAACTGAAACAATTATGCTTTTGGGAAAATGTCCAATGTTTAGCCAACTTTACAGTTCCTCATCTCCCAAGGCTACATAATTACAGTGAGAACTTTAAAGAATCTCCAGTGTATCCATTTGTTCTTTTGGCTTAAATTCCCTTCATCAGCAAGAAGGCAAAGAGGGCAGGGCTGTTTGCCTTCGGCGCCCTCCTTCTCTTGGCATGGCATCCAGCTGCACTTTGGATGGGCTGTCAGTTTGTTTTTTAAAAAAATATGTTTTATTCAATTTTTTTAAAGAGAGAGGAAGGGAGAGGGAGAGAAAACATCATCCATCGGCTGCCTCCTACATGCCCCCCGACAGAGGATTGAGCCCACAACCCAGGCAAGTGCCCTGACTGAGAATTGAACCAGCGACCTCTCTGTGAATGAAACGACGCTCAACCACCTGAGGCACACGGGGCAGGGTGGCACATGGTTTTAAAAATTTCATTCTGCTCCTATATTCCCGAATGTCTCAGTTCTGGCCAGGTCCTATGTTTTTGCCACTTCAAAGCTCTTCAGAGACCCACAGAGCAGGGGCAGTGGAAACCCTCAGTGCTCTGCTTTTCAACATGACCGCTGAAAGGGGAAGCTTTCAACCCTTCTTCAAACTCCCCCGGGGTTTGGCAGCCTGTGGCGTCTCTGCAGATTGTAGATGAGCCTGAGGAGTTTGCAGATCCTCTAATTTGGCATCATCTCAGAGACATCCGAATGGGTAGGCAACGCAAGTACCTTATTTGCAAAAGCAGGACTCGGATGTGGGAGACCGGCCCATGCCACTGAGGACTTTGGCACTCAGCAACCTTCCCAGCAGAGCTCTTTAGTTACAGAACAGGGTGAGAACCCTCCTCTGACTTCCCAACCCTGAGATCGAAAGCTAGATAGATAAAAGTGCTTTTAAAAAGTAAAGAAAGTTTGCATTTTAAAACTGGATGATGTTAAATTATGGAGGAGCTCTTTGGAAATTCTTTTTGATCTATGCAAATGACAGAAATGCAGCCTGGTCCTGTAACTAACACCTCTCACACATCTGCTGGCATTGGTGCCTCACACCTTCCTTTAGTTTCTGCTCCCACCCCCTTCTCATTTGCAGCCCTCCCTGCAGTCCCCAGCCCTGTCCCCTCCCGGCAATTCCTCCTTCTAGTCTTGGTGGCGTTTGTCGGTGAGGAGCTCATGCATTCGAGCAGAATGTGTTTAAGAGCATTCAGATTGTTCCAGAAAATGACTCCTAATTCCCAGGTCTACTGCTAGAGATAATCAAGAGGTTGTACTTTCCTGAGGCCTGGACGTTGCTTGAGCATCCTGGGGGAAACCAAGACTCCTAAAGGGAGAAGGAGGAAAGGGTGGAAGAGGTGCATTCTGTTTGCATCAGGTAAGAAGAGAAGGCACAGAGAAAACGACGCCCTTCGATTCCACTGAGAAAGAGGGACAATCAATATGAAAATGGCACTAAAGAGGTGAAGGCTTTTCATGTTATTCTCTTACCTCATTTGCTACGAAGAAGGTCCATGAAACTTGGGTGTTTGGAGGAGGCATCTCTCAAATGAGAAGCAGAGTGCAGCTGCAGAGGCCTGGGTCTGGCCTTGCGTTCCTGCTGACCTGCGAGCCTCCGTGGTGGGGAGGGAGCTTTCACACCTCAGCTCCTCAGTTTCCACATCTGGAAGACAAGCGGGCACAAGGCGATGGGTGGTTTCAACTGTCCTCCCACTGGGCGCAGAAAGCGTCTTCAAACCCAAACACCTGCTTTCCACCCCCCTGTCTGTTTTCACTGTTACTTTTGTCTTTATCACTTTGTCTCCTCAATGCTGCCACCCTAAGTAGTAAGGTGACTTGTCCCACCCCTGACTGTTCCACCCCGTGGATCTAGTCCCGAGATGAGATGGAACAGGCCATCACCTCAGTTGTGTGATGGAGGGGCATGTGTGTGTTGGGGGAGGCTGAAATAATTTCTTTCCCCAATATCCCACCAATGCCTAAAATTTTCTTCCTCTTCAAGATGATTTTAAAAAATCAAAACTCTTTAGAGTAACAATATAAAGCTAATCAGCCATGGACTCTTTAAAGCATATCAATCTTTCTTGATAAAGAGTTTAGAGAAGGGTAGAGGGCCACAGAAGGCATATGTCCAAAGCTGGTGTTTGTTGCCTATTCATCTCGTGGCTTGGGTGCTGACACAGTGACGTGCCCCCCTGCCTAGCTCTAAAGCTAAACTGCACCCTTGTGGAAATCAACAGCCTCCTGTCATCCCAGAATCGGCACATCCAGTGCTCCATGTTTGTGGGGGTTATATCTGAAACCAGAGTCACAGAACTCAGCTCACAGCAGCTGTTTTCTGGGCTTGGGTTTCAAAGAATGCGATTTAAATGTGTACTCTCAGTAGTTGCTTGATGCACAGAGAAAAAAATCCCTGAAAATTTCCCTTAACTGTCCCTAAGGCAACTGTGGTCTCATGAAAGAGGGAGCCTCCGGAAATCCCAAGATTATAGGTAGTAGGGCCTGCCCTTCCATATCTGTGCCGCTGACGAGAAGAACATCATTTTAATTCGCCATTGCCCTTGTCCTTACTCTTGTATTCTAATACCCAGTAGCACGATAAGGAGCAAGAGAACTAATTTTCAGATATTAACAAAGTTATTCAAGGGAATTGCATTTTCTGTTGCTGCGGTTGGCATGTCTTTTTCAGAAAGCTTGCTTGTGGCTGCCAGCCTGCTTGGCACACTCCTACCAAACCCTTCTGTGATGGAGAACAGGGCTGACAAGATCCAAATGGCCCGATTCCAGACAGGCCTGTGAGGGCAGCAGTCTGAGAACCAGGGGAGTCTGAGGCCTGCATGGGGCATCAGCTGATAGATGTATCCAATCTAGGAAAGGGGGCTGTAGCCAAAGAAAAGTAGATTGAAATCAGCGCTGAAAAATTCTGAAATGTGAATATGGGATGATGCTGGTCACCTCCACGTACCTCACATAGAAACACACTTAATTAGCAAAGTTTGGCCTATTGGGAGATGCTGAGCACCCGCTTTCTAGGTAGTAAGCAATTTCTATGTATAATATGATAGCAACCACTGCTAATTTCCCAGCAAACCCTGGATAATAGAATTTTAGCTGAGAGGTAATTATCCAGCCAAGGACTAATTTCTGGCTCCTTCTGGAATTGGGTGTGCCCCTGTGACTAAGCTCTCACCAATAGAATTCGTGTGGAAGTAATGTGAGCCCCTTGCAGACCTGGCTGTAAAACCTCCTTCAAGAGCTCCTGCCTACCACCGCCCTGCCCCCACGGCTGGAATGGAAGTCTCCACCTCAGCTTGGGAGGCACGAGTTGAATAGGATAGAGCCACCATCTGCCTGAATCCCCAAAGGATGCTTGCAGCAGAAAGCCCTGAAACTGGCCTGCTTTAGATTATTAACATGAAGAAGAAGGAAAAAAAACAACTTCTAAGATGGTTGAGCCATTATATTTTGGGGTCTATCTGGGGTAGCAATTTATTCTTATTTATTTATGTATTTATTTTATATCAGTTTCTTGGAATTGTTGTTTATTTTTGTTAATCCTCACCCAAGGATATTTTCCCATTGATTTTTAGAGAGAGTGGAAGAGAGAGGGAAAGACAGAGAGAAACATCGATGTGAGAGAAACACATTGACTGGTTGCCTCCTGCACTCACGAGCCCTGACCAGGGACTGGGCTGGGGAGGAGCCTGCAACTGAGGTACATGCCCTTGACTGAAATCGAACCCAGGGCCCTTTGGTCCACAGGCCAATGCTCTATCCACTGAGCCAAACCGGCTAGGGCTGTGGTAGCAATTTAGACTGCATGAACTGTCTTAGTCCATTCAGGCTAACAAAAACCAAAGACTGGGTAGCTTATAAACAACTGAAATTTATTTCTTACAGTTCTGGGGGCTGGGGAATGATTAAGATGATAGCAGATTCATTTTCTGGTGAGGGCCCACTTCCTGGAAAGATGGTTGTCTTTCCACTGTATCCTCACAAAGCAGAAAGGGTTAGGGGGGACTTCTGGGGTCTCTTTTATAAAAGGGCACTAATGCCATTCATGAGTGCTCCACCCTCATTACCTAAACACCTCTCAAAGGCCTCACACTCTCATGCCATCACCTTGGGGGTTAGGATTTCAACATATGCATTTTTTGGTGAGGTGGGACATAAGCATTCTGTCCATAGAACTAATTAATATATACAACAACCATGCAAAATAGGTGATCTCACCATTTTATAGGTTAAGAGTTTAAAGTTCTGAGAATTTAAAATATTTATTTACTCATGTCAGGATTTGAATGTGGAGCCATGATCTGAACGGCAATCTGTCCGGTTTAAACCTCTAGCTCCCAAAAGTTCAGGCCTCCAGAGAAAAAGACGTGGAAGTGGATAGTTTGGATGAGAGGGAATGTCTGCACTAGTGTGTGCACTAATTCAAGCCCAGATCCACACCACTCTGTCCACAGTTCCAGCTGCTGCCCCACTGAACTTGACCTTTATGTTGGAAAAACATGAGAGCTAGAAGGGTCTCTAATAATCACTCAGCTCAGCAGTTTTCAAATCTTATTTTGGCAACAGAACCCTTATTCCAGTGGTTCTCAACCTTGGCTGCACATTAGAATCACCTGGGAATCTTTTTAAAATCCTGATTTCTGGGCCCCATCCTCCAGAAATTCTGTGTCTTTGTTACTAATGTTGTGGCCCCACCCCATAACAAAGAAACAGAATTTCTGGAGGATAAGGTGCAGCCAAGGTTGAGAACCACTGCCTTATCCTAATGAGATCTGACTCAGAAGCCCTGTGTGTGAAACAATTCAAAGAAGAGCTTGTCTCTTTGAAGTGGGGCTCTGGAGCCTATCCTGCCCACCTCTGGCCTGTACAGCCCCTGAGGGGTTTCCTTGAAGCAGGTCAGAGAACCACTGATCAGGTCCAGCCTTTCATTTCACAGGTAAGGAAGCAATGGAGCACTATGTGTCTTCATGAAGGTCACACAGGTAGCAAATGACAAGGGAGGAACAGGAACCCAGGCTCCTGACATTCAAATTTTGGAATCTTTCCATTGCACTGGGGTTCCTCTTTTGACAGAGGAGCTCTTGACCCAGATCCAGGATGCCCACTCTCTTTATTCAGCAAGGACAGAGTTAAGTATTGCATTTGTTTTATCTGTGTGTACTAAATTTCCACAAATTTTGTGGCTTAAACAACACCCATTTATTATCAGAGTGTTCTGTAGTCCAGGTGGGCCAGCTGCTCAGGATCTCACAAGGCTGTAACCAAGGGGCTGGGCTGCACTATTGTCTGGAGGCTTTGGGGAAGAATCTGCTTTGAAGCTGATTTAGGTTGTTGACGGAATTCAGTTCCTTGCGGTTGTAGGACTGAAGTCTCTGTCTACTTGCTGACTGTTGGCTGTTAGTTACTCTCAGCTTCTGGAGACCACTCTACTCAAGTTTTTTCCTGTGGTCTCCTCCATCTCAGCAACAGAGACTCTCCTTCACATCAAATCCTTCTCACTGTTCTCATTGGCTCTCCTTTCCCCTTCTGCCACTAGCTAGAGCAGCGGTTCTCAACCTGTGGGTCGAGACCCCTTTGGGGGTCGAACGACCCTTTCACAGGGTTTGCCTAAGACCATCGGAAAACACATATATAATTACATATTGTTTTTGTGATTAATCACTATGCTTTAATTATGTTCAATTTGTAACAATGTGTAGGAAGAGCTCAGGAGATTTATCTCAGTGCTGCGGCAGATGCAATGGCGTGAGCACACTCCGCCTATACAAGCTTCCTCGGCACACCAGGAAGTGGCATCGCCCACCTGAGCAGACCCCCTAGAGCCACTACATAGTACCCTGATCTTTCCTACTATTGGTTGCCCTATGGATGTTGTAAACTTCTGATTGGTCTGGAATGTTATATATGTTGCTGCACTCACACAATAAACTTGGATCTGCGTCACTGAACCGGTCTCCGGAGTCGGGCATGCTGCGTTAGGACTCCGTCGGCCTCACCCCCGCGGGACCCCCCTGCTTCATTCTGGCGCCCAAACAGGGACCCCAGAGAAAAAAGAAAAAAAGTCAAGAAAGTCAGCAGGCAAACCTCAGGTCGGGTGAGTGCCCCTCTGTAACAATGGGTAACCTTCCCCCCTCAGCCCGAGCTCCTCAGGCTCGGGCACTCCATGCGCTGTTACAGAGCAGACGAGTAAAGGTAACAGAAAGGGAGCTACAAAAGCTCTGGGCTATCCTAATAGCATTTAACCCCTGGCTCTCCGCCACCAGCAGTGCAGACGGGGGAACAGAAGACCCTTTACCTCCCTATTCCCCTCCAGAGCCCTCTGCCCCCACAGGTTCCTGGGCTGTTTTCGACAAGACAAAAGTGGTTTCTCAAAGCTCAAGGAAGGCTGAAACTGAGAGAGAAAAAACCTCTAGCGAGGTGAAAGCAGGGGAGTCTCACCAGGAGGCTTCCTGCCGGAGTCACCCCCCTGCTCCCCTCGCAGAGCGAACAAAAAGTTTAACTGCCCAGCAGCCCCCAAGTTATCCTTTCCTGGGAGACACCGATGATAATCCATGGATGGGGATATATCAATCCATGTGTAGCCAGAGAGATAGAACAAAGAAGTCCTTAGGGCTAGAGACCCCCGGACTCTTTCCTGTGAATGTTAACCCCAAAGCTGCAGCAAATGCCACAGGATCTGCATCACTGAACCGGTCTCCGGAGTCGGGCATGCTGCGTTAGGACTCCATCGGCCTCACCCCCGTGGGACCCCCTGCTTCAACAATGAAATTGGGGGTCACCACAACATGAGGAACTGTATTAAAGGGTCGTGGCATTAGGAAGGTTGAGAACCACTGAGCTAGAGGAAGCATTCTGCTTTTAAATGGCTCAGGGGATTAGGTTAGAGGCTCTAACCATTAAACTCACTTAGATAACCTCCCTATCTCAACTGATTATTAACTACAGCTGCAAATCCCTTTGCCATGTAATGTAGCATGATCATGGGAGTGATGCCAAGGGGTGAATATCACCTTAGAAATCTGCCTCCACACTTGTATGGTTACCACTAACTCTGTAGATTTCATCACTGGTAACACCATTCACTTCTGTGACCTCCTAACAACCTTGTCCCAAGTTTTCCCTGCTAGAATCCTGGTAGATAAGACAGTTTAGTTACACGTGGATTTTTCTTTAACATACTCTGTGGTGCGACAAGTATTGGGGTCTTCAGGGTGTAATCCCAGCACTGGCAGCGTTGACAGGTTGAGCTCAGGGCTTGAGCCCTCCGTATGGGTTCTTTCTGGCTATACACAGGAAGGTGGGCAGCAGGCCTGGGATCCCAGGGACTCAGAAAAGGCAAGGGCCTCCATTCCTTTGGTGTTTGTTATAGAATGATGAACATACCAATTTCCTCCTTTTATAGATGACTCCAGAGGGGAGATGGAATGTAACCAATATTTATAGGAGTATATAGAGATCCCTAGGCCAATGTTCTTTTTGCTACTCTAGGTCAATACTAGGATCAGTTGTTTTCTCTGTTGGTTCTTTGTCCTGACATCTAGGTGATCTCAAGAGAAGCCTTTCATAGTGTCTTCAGTTTGTTTCCTGCCCTGTGTTCTAGCAGGTAGGATTACTGTTTGAATTATCCAAGACTAGGAAGCATGGGAAATTGGATATTTCAAGCATCACTCTGGCAAGACTCTGACAGAGCAGCACCCCACCAGCTGTAGAAGAAAACTGAGGTGAGAAAGACAGGCAGGGATGGGAAAGAAAATGCTGAGAACAGTATGTAGCATGGTTAAACTCAGTGGTTTCTAGTTTTTCTGTGGTAATAAGTTTACAATGTGAACCTCAGGGCCAGCCCAAGGTCTAGGTCTGATACTGGGGGCTGGGTAGAGCTGAGTACAGAAATGAAAAAGGATGGTGGGTATGAGATAGGATATTTCATGTTTTAAGGAACATCTACATGGATGTTATCTGATTTTTTTTTCAGAAATGAGGGTTAAAAGAATAAAGGATAGAGAAAATGAAGGGAAACATAAAGTGATCTTGAATTCTGATGCTGAAACAGTTCTTTGAGAAAATTGCACCTGCCTGCAATTCCACTGACCAACTATGGAGCTGGTTAAGAAACTTTGTGACTATTCTCATCACCGCTGGGAAATACACACTGGTCTCCCTCTAGTTAGGGATGCCTGCTACCAGTGATATCCAGATTTTGCCAGTGATAGATTTGGCTCTAATAAGTCAGATTTTTTAGAGTTAATTCCATAAACCACAAGAAGGAGGCCACACCTCTTGAGTCCTGTGAGGTCCCAGTGTGGCAACACCCTCACCCACACGAAACATATTTCAAACCTCAAACTGTATCTTCTCCAAAAAAAGACATACACTGTCTGGGCAGAAAAAGATGGCAGGGAGATGGAAATGGACGAGGCATATAGCAATGGGCATATAGCAATCTTTGTGAGTCCTTTCCAGGTTCTCTGAATATGCCTTTGAGTTGGGGCTGTGGGGTGAGGTCCAGCAAAGACATAATCCATAGTTATTGGCTTGGGAGAAAGTAGGCCACAACTGGGTCTTTAGGCTTGGAAGAAACCTCTTTTTTCTTTTTTTCAGCAGAAAAAGTGTCTAGATTTCTGGCTAGAAGCTCTCCCAGACCCCCTTCTTTCCCTCTGCAATTCAATATCTTGCCACCAGGCTGGCCTTCTGGAGAGTGCTAATCCAGACCCAGGGCACCCAAGTCTGAGACAGGGGGAGGGGAACCCGCCCTGTTGGCTGTAGTCATCTCTCACAGCTCTTCCCTTCCCTTTGAAGGGATTCAGTTTACAATGGGCCTATTAGAGCCCTAATTGAATCCTTAACACGCCAGCCATTAGCAGCTGCTAATGAGGGAATCCAGGGGATTATAGCATCAATTACCAAGTTTGACTTCTGAATGTGGCTCTGCCAACAGTGGGCTCTTGTGAGAGTCTTTAGGAAATGTGACAGAGGGAGGAGGCCATGTGCACAGTGTGTGGCTCACTGCCCAAGATAAGTTCTTGCAAGGCCCGCTCTCATGTGGCTGAACACCACAAGTCCCTGGGCATCCTTTGAGTTTGGAGATAGAGAGCGTTCCATTCACAGATCTGCATACCTCTCTCCCAGATCTTCACACCCTCCTTAAAACTCACATGCTTCTTTGCCCTCAGAGCTGTTTTCTCCTCCTCTACTCCTGTGACTTCTATAAACCCTGCTATCTCATGTGTTCTTTCATGCCTTCAGCCAAAATCATTCCCAAGCTCCTCATCATCCCGCTCCTATCAGTCCCCAGGTTCTGGGAATTCTAACCATCAAATATCTCTTTTTATAAAAAAAATATATTTTATTGATTTTTTATAGAGAGGAAGGGAGAGGGATAGAGAGTTAGAAACATCAATCAGTTAGTTCCTGCACACGCCCCCACTGGGGATGTGCCCTCAACCAAGGTACAAGCCCTTGACTGGAATCGAACCTGGGATCCCTCAGTCTGCAGGCCGACGCTCTATCCACTGAGCCAAACAGGTCAGGGTGATCAAATATCTCTTGACTCCCTCCCCTTCTTCCTTTTCCTGGACTACTGCTTTAGTTCAAGCTTTTATCACCATGGAAATGGTCTCAGGCCAGTAAGAATATTGATTTCTCCATTTCTAGTTCATCTCCTGTGTCCAAATCACTTTTTTCCTAAAAAGTTAATTTAATTGTCACTCCTTAACTCCCTTCAAGGGATCCCTATTGCTTACAGGATAAAGCATATGTTCCTAAGCCTGATATGATAGGGCCTTCATGACCTTGGTCTTCCTTACATTTCCACCTTATATTTCACCATTCTCTGTTTTTTAAATCTAACCAGAGTCTGCCTGTCCTCGAAAGTGCCAAAGTGTTGGGGCCATTCCCTTACTTTGTGGATAATTCTACCTGTAGTGCCTTCCCCTCTTGACCACCTGTGAAACTTGTACCGCTATTTTAAGCCTTGTAAATGAAGTCTTTCTAATTCACCCTCTCTTTCTTGTGAGCCCTGTACACATTTCTTTCCTAGTACCTATTTATACTAACATTATAATTATTTATTTGTCTCTTCTGCTGGACCATGAGATAATTAAGTACATCAGTTTCAGTATTTATTTCTGGAAGCCTAGGGTCTCTAGCACATAGTGTCTGGCACAGGCAATCAGTAAGCTACCACTACTTTCGTGGGGGCTCAATTAATGGATTAGAAAATTGAAAATGTGTTTCACAGTTCATTTCATGGACCTATATTGACATGCAATTTATTATTCTATGTGGAACTCTTAGTTGTTCACAGCCTCATTCTTTTGAACCCGAAGAGAAATGTGAGTCATCAGAACTCCCACCCCTACCTCAATAGCTCAGTGCATAGCCTTGGGATCTATAGATATTTATTGAGTGAGATTAAAATCTGCAAGTGTTTATCAAGCCCCTTGTTCAACTTACAGCCTAGAGGAAAATATCAGGCTTAAAAGTTTATTTGCCTTCAGGACCCTTCCTATATGACACTGTCCAACTGTTTGTGCATAATCTCAGGCAGACACACCACGTCTGCTCCAAATGGTGGCAGGATATGCTTCGTAAAAAAGGTGCTTTGCGACCCTGAGACTCTTCCATGTAAGGAAGATAGCAGCTCCGTTCATTCACTGCCTACCATCTGGTTACGGCTGTGCTCAATGCTTTGGTCTGTGACTTATTTATTGTATACAACTATCACAGCAACTTTGGATGGTGTGTAGACTTGTGCCCAGGCTACATATGAGAAAACCAAATCCTATGGACATTATTAAGAAACAGAGATGGGGCTTACACCAAGGCTGCCTGCTGCCAAGGCCCCAGGCTCGCACCCACAGTGACCACTCTCCCTAGAGCCCTGTGTGAATAATGTAAATCAATCACTCCATCTGGGAGGGAAGCTCTTTCTGCTCCTCTCTTTTTCTCTATCTGTTAACACTTTGCAGTCCCATCGATAGTCCACACATCAAAGCCTGTCAGATTGGACAAAATGAGATAACAATGCAGAGCTTAAACTATTGCCCAAAGTCAACAGCCTTGTTTCAGCCCAGAATTAGCTGTCATTGGGTACTTACACAGAAACCCACAATCCCCAAATGAGAAAAATTTAAGGTAGATGAGGGTGCTCTTCCCTGAATCTAGAAAAATGCCTGGCACATAGTAGACACTTAATAAATCTTTACTAAAACTATTGCATATGGTAGAAACAGGAACATTTTGGCAACATTTAAAAGGCCCTGCCCATTATCTTTATATTTACTTACACCAGGAATACCTAGGTGACCTTGAGCTGCTTTGTATGTCCTGAGCCCTGTTCTTCATCTCTTTCCTCCATCAGTCCAGAGAAGAAGGAAGTCACAGTAGAGTCTCATGACTTGCAGAGTGGGAGGCTATGGGCTTCCCATCTCTCCGCATTCTTTTTATCCCTAATCCACTAAAAAAATATTTCAGAACAGGGACGAAGAGTAGGCTGAGCTGAGGGAGGCACTAGGATGCAGAGTTTATAGTGCATTATTACAACTAGAATACTGACATTGATACAATCCACACATTTTGTTCAGATCTTCCTACTTTTACTTGTATTCATTTGTTTATGTTTGTGAATTTAGTCCTAGACAATGTAATCACATGTGTCACCACCACAGTCAGATGGTGCACAGTCTCTCCACTCTATTCCCACTCTATCTCCAACTCCTCTCCATTACATTTTCATAGCTTATGTGGTCTTTCATAAGTTGATGGCTACAAGTATTCTACTGGATAAATATAGTAAGTACTTATTTGTTGTTGAATATTTTTGTTGGATGTATCTTTTTTATTGTTGTTTATACTATTCTGGAGATCCACTTCACTTAATCTTTCCACAAATCCAGGATTATTTTTCTAGGATAAGTACCTAGAACTCACCTTTTTTTTTTAAAAAAAAATCTTAATTTGATTACTCAGGGCTTACTTCATTGACCACCTCTGCTCTAAAGGAAATAGAGGGATGTTTCAAAGCATTAAGTGCATGACCAGTGGACAGAGCCAGGCCAGAACTAGGATAGGATATTCAAAAGTATGTGCTATAATTGCCAAAGGCAATTTCAAAAGAGAAACTACAATAACAGCTTTGGGGGTAAGAAGAGTGTTATTGAAATAAGTACAGATGACTAGTCTGAAGGTAGCAATTATGTGGAGGTGTAAGTTCTGGCTTTCTTTATCAGACGCCTTACCTGGTAGCCTCTTCTCATATAATAAAGGATAAAGGTAAAGAGAGAGGTCAAGGGAGTGGATATGAGGCCAGGATATTAGCCAAAGATGATAAGGACAGAGTGGGTTTGTTTAGGAGCCTTGAGGCACACAGCTCCCTTTAAGGGATGAAAGGCATTCTTAGGTGGGAAGAGTCTGCCACAGGACACAGCCTGGCTGAGCAGGAGAAAGGCAGGTGGGCAGTTTGCAAAAGTCAGGTGTGGCTATAGCCTGGATCAGAGACACAAGAGAAGAATGGAAGCATCTAGAGCAGTGGTTCTCAACCTTCCTAATGCCGCAACCCTTTAATACAGTTCCTTATGTTGTGGTGACCCCCAACCATAAAATTTTTTTCGTTGCTACTTCATAACTGTAATTTTGCGACTGTTATGAATCATACTATAAATATCTGATATGCAGGATGTATTTTCATTGTTACAAATTGAACATAATTAAAGCATAGTGATTAATCACAAAAACAATATGTAATTATATATGTGTTTTCTGATGGTCTTAGGCGACCCCTGTGAAAGGGTCATTTGACCCCCAAAGGGGTCTCGACCCACAGGTTGAGAACCGCTGATCTAGAGGATATTGTTAAGAATGAGAAAAGGGAAAAGCATTTACAATGAGGAAACTTGATCCTCTCAGAGAGGTAGCCAAGTATCCATCAGTAGGGAGAAGACAACAAGAGGAACTTGGTCTTGCTCTCTTCTGGGGCTTGGGTGGTGAGGAGCTGTGGGTCTTGCATGGACCTCCTGTCAGAGAATGCGGTCTACCAGAAAGCTCAGCTATGTGGTGGAGAGCTCTGTCCCCTCCAGGAGAATGGGCCGAGACATTGGGCACAGAGATTTCCTTCATTTGTGTGCGTGGGTGACAATGCCTTAAGACCTGGGCAATCAGGCCCCTGTCCTGGGCTCTGTGATTCTGAAAGTACCACTTCAGCCCTCCTCTGCTTTTGTCTTTCCCCCACAGAGTAAGGAGTCAGCTGGGCCAAAGGATGTACCCACTAGGAGCCCACATGCACTGCCACACTCTAGACCACCCAGCTCTGACACCC
Source organism: Myotis lucifugus (assembly GCF_000147115.1). Lineage (NCBI taxonomy): Eukaryota > Metazoa > Chordata > Mammalia > Chiroptera > Vespertilionidae > Myotis > Myotis lucifugus. Next base: position 12,328,284 of record NW_005871058.1, read on the forward strand.
TCTATACCTGAAACCCAGAATTCCCTGCCCAAATGGTCTCAGGCCCATTCTAGAGCTTTTGTGGGTGTCTTTCCTGGCTCTGTCCTACTGAGGGTGAACCACGCCGCTGATGTGTGCCTGGGTCTGAGGCGAAGCTCTTTGGGGCTCTGGATGAAATTCCATTCTGGGGCCTGGTTGGAAAAGAAAGGAATGTGGGCCTGGAGCCTTCATTTGTTTTTCTCCCTAGGCCTTGCAATAGTTCGGGACAGACTGTGGGTTAGTCCCTGGAGCAGCTCTAACTCTGCTGCCTCCTCCTGCTCCCGGGAAAGGCATCTGACCTCATCTTGGTTTTCTGTTTGAAATGGAAATTACTTCATTTGTCAGTTTGTCAGGCTCCCAAGTAATTACTCTTCCAGAATTCCTGAGGCCTCCTCCAGACCAGTCTTCAGGGGCCACCCAGTGTGTTGAGTGAGGCACTCCATCCTTCCCACCTCTATTTCCTGGTAAATGGATCAAAATATAAATGAAGAGTGTTAGGGGCAGTCTCCAAGGAGAAAGAGGTCTCAACAGGGCAGCCTTCCCCAGCTTATGTAATCATTATAATCACATGGGGTGCTGGTTAAAACACTAATTTCTAGGCCCTGTGCCTGGAGAGGCTGATTCTTTTGGTTTGTGGGGAGATTCAGGAACAATGGTTTTCTGCCTTAATTGAACACTGGAGTCCCCTGGGGAGCTTTAAAAATTACTAATGGCCCTTTTGTGGCTCAGTGGTTGAGCATTGACCTATGAACCAGGAGGTCATGGCTCGATTCCTCCTCAGGGCACATGCCTGGGTAGCAGACTCGATCTCCAGTGTGGGGCATGTAGGAGGCAGCCAATCAATGATTCTCTCTCATTACTGATGTTTCTATCTCTCTCTCCTACCTTCCTCTCTGAAACCAATAAAAGTATATTTAAAAAATTAAAAATTACTAATGCCTCGTCTCCAACCCCAGAAAGTCTGCTTTAATTGGTCTGGGGTGTGACTTAGCATCAAGATTTTACAAAGTTCCCTGTGTGATTCTAATGTACAGCTCATGTTGAGAAACACTACTTAGGATTGTTTTTAACACAAACTCAAATGACTTTTCTGACCAGATAAGGGCGGCAAGCTCTTTTATCCTCTGCCTCATCCTCTCCAAGCTGTTTCCCTAAAGCAATAAAATAATTGCTTCGATGGCTTTAAAATTCTTGGAATGACCCTCCCCACTCTCTCCCTCTCTGCTAATCCAGGAATAACCCTCACCTTCTAGTGCCCAAACATTGACTCATTTCCGCACATCCAAGTCCTACCCTGGTAAGTTGCAGGTGTTGTTTTCTTTTGGGGTGCATCATTCCCTGCATCCCTTTCCCATTATTTCATGAGCTTTGTCCCATCTCAGTCCTTCCAACATGTGACCCGGATAAGCAAGGATATTGCTGAGGACACTGATGTGAAGCGTCAGGGGAGGGGGCTGAGGTCAGCACTGGCTCCAGATGTGAAGAATGGCAGAAGTAGCTGAGAGGTCAAGGCAAATGCTAGACACGAGGCTCCTTCTGGGAGTTCTCTTGGCCCTGTATTCACCCATGGCACCAAGCACACCTAAGGACAGGAATAAGTCCCAGGATCACCAAGTGCAGCCCACAGGAAGGGCATCACAAACTTATCTTTTTCTCCTTGTGTGTGTGTCACTGCTGTCTGTGGGGAGCCCAAATAAGTGTGGCTGAAGGCTAACATACAACTTGGAGGAAAGGGCAGACCCCTGTGGAAAAGGCACATGGCCTAAAATCGGAGAGAAGAGCCAAATGATGGCCTGCCTTCCAAATGTCTGCCATAGTCACTAGTTAACCAGAGTATAGGCTGCAGTTTGAAGAGACGGGAGCAACCATCTTTTTAGTTTTGTCCATCCCCAGACAGGACTATGATTTTCCAAATGCCCACAAGGCTGATTCTAGAAATTAGAGACCAGTGATCTTGATGTTAAAACATGCCCCAAACTCCAGGAGATTATTGAAGGCTTGTTTATGAGCACCTAGAAAAAGACTCTAGGACCCTTGGATCTAACATGGGTCTACTGAGTAAATCAGAGCCGGTTAGAGACATCCTTCTCTAACAAGGTCATATTAGACTGGTCAGTGAAGAACACGTGGGCCTCAGCAGCTGAACAACAAGGACTCAGATGGTCTAGTTGTGGGAAAGAGAGAAACACATGGTTGGATACACATTGGTAACTTGCCGAACATCTGGGCACCAAAGGTACTGGTTAATGAATGTGGAGAAAAATCGTCTGGAGTTGTCTGGTGTAGGGCCCTCCCTTCATGCTGCTGCATTCAAGTTTATTATCCATGACTTAGGTCAGCAATCGCCAACTGGTGGTCCGCGGACCACTGGTGGTCTGTGAGGTCCAAAAGGTTGGCGACTGCTGACTTAGGTGGAAATATAGATTTCCAGAAGACAGGGAACTGAGACACTCTTTCTCTCATGTATGTGTGAGAGATACATACACATACAGACACACAGATAAATAATAGATAGATTTTTGAAAGGCCAGGTTAAAAAGTGGAATTGGGCAAGATGCTATTTAATGAACACTCCTAATAGCATGACTACAAGAGAGGACATGGCTTAGCAGGAGCTCATATGGAAAGTTTAGCAACTGGTATTGTCAGATTCTGCAGTTTTGTTGTGCGGTCTATTGTAATGCTGCTAGGATCTCGGGTTGTAATAATAGAAGTAGCGGGTCTGCACATGAGGAGATGCTCTCCTGTTACAGTGTCCTGCTTAGATATCAGGAATTTTGACTTCCATTCTGGACACCAGGCTAGGAAGCTGGAGCAGTCTGGAATGGAGGAGAGAAGCCAAGTTTAATAAAATGACCCAGAACACTCTCAATTGAGGAAGAGAGAAGTGTCGAAGAGAGATTTCAGGAGTCAGGGAAAGAGCTTTAATGTGTGAAGTCTGTCCTAAACTTCACCGAGCATGTCTATGAGAAAGCTCTGGAGGCCTGGGTTAGGGCCCCATCTAAGGAGAGCTTTCCAGCCATGAGAGGTGGGCTCACTCTAATCTCCACACCACAGTGGAACAGGTGAGAAGACAAGACAACGTACAATTGATGTAAATATTGTCAGAAAGGCTCTCATATGTAGCTGGAATAGGAAGCTCTATGTTCAGTATGGTTTCAGAAAGTCCCAAATGGGCTTAATGGCTAGAACATTCTTCCTGGCCATTGCCTGGAACTTCCCCATGTGGACTCTGTCTGCAGAGCTGAAGGCTTTGATTCCTGTTCTATGTCAAACCCCTGGGAGCTCTACCAGTAAAGTGTATATGAATGTGAAAGAAGGAGAGGAGCCAAAGGTTTTAAGGGGAGGGGAGAACAGAGAGCACGAGGGCAGGAAGAGCAGAGGTAAATTTGGGACAGTTAAATGTAGAGAACCTGCATTTATTTTATTTGCCTGGCCCAAATCCTGTGGGTGGAGGGAAGATCCCACTGCTAATAAACTCAGACAATTCCACACTCACCCACCCCAAGAAGGGGCCCAAGGCTCCATTTGGCCTCTGTTCCAGCCCAGACTCCGGTTTCAGTATTTCCAGGCACAGGCGGAGTCTCCACTGCTGACTCAGGCCTGGAAGCAGACCGGCTACTGGCTCCCCTGGATCCTGCCCAGAGATGCCCCCAGTGTGAAGCACCACACAAAAGCCCCAGACCAGTGAGAGGAGAGGGAGCAGGTGCCTGGCCCTCTGTACCACCCATCCTGGCAAGCTGGAAGTCTGGCTGGCACCACGCCCAGCTCATTTCCAAGAGCTCACTAGCTAGATATTTACTGGGAGGGAGCCTTGGCAAGAGGAGGCGGCTCGGCAGAAGCGCTGCCCAGGCCCATTCACTCACTGCACTGTGGCAACAGTGGTGGATTGCCCTGATGGCGTTTGGTTTATGACACTATATTAGCAAGCTCATTCCTCGGGCTGTGCCTAGCCGGGGAACAGGCAACTCTCCCATCACCAGAGGCAGGATGGAATGCTTATTGTATTTCCCTAACTCTGTAGCAAGGGAAATTTGATTTATTTTAGGTTTAATCCATCACCCTCTGGCATCCTTTCAAGACAGGCCTTGAGCATAATTGCAGGATCTGGAGAAAATAGGGAAGTCAAGTTCAATTTATTCCATTAACATTTTAAAAACATTTAATTACGATAAAAACGGGAAAGCATTTAATGTGAAGAGGACCATTGGCTTTATCTTCTCCGCGCGTTCATCCCACCAATCACTGTCTCCTTGCTGTCACGGGCCTGTTGGAACTTTGCTCCCCTGGCTTTGAGGGCTCCCATGAGCCTCAGCCACATTGTCACCTTAGCCAGCTACTGCAAGGGGCAAGGACATGGGATGCCCACTCACCACTATTTGGGGGGGGGCCTAAATCCATCCACTCTTTTCTGGAGGGTCATTGTGCATTCTACTTTTCCTGTCTTCTCCAGTCTCCTCTTCCCATTTAGGGCCAGGGAATAGGTGGGGCGGCTGTTGGAGGTGGGAAAGATAGGGTTTAGCCGTGTCCTCCTCCCTTCAGCTGTTCGTCCCCTCCGCAGGATCTCAGCGGGTGCTGCACTGCCTAGCAGCCAGAGGAGGCCCTAATGTAGAGCATCACACATCAGGGGCAGCCAAGGATGTGATTTTGGAAAATGTATTTAATTTCTTTAAGGGTCACCAAGGTAGTAATATGGATAAGTCTAACATTTTATCAGATTTCTTTGTCCTTATTTTATGATTCAGTATTGTTTTCACTTTTAATTCCTAATGGGATTGCAGTAAATGGACAAATGGCTCCCCAATAATGCCTATGTCTAAACTTTGGAACCTGTGAACATGTCATGTTATTTGGCAAGGGAAAGTTATGGTTGCAAATGGATTAGGATTGCTAATCAGTTGACCTAAAAATAGGGAGACGCCCCTGGATTACCCAGGTGGGCCCAATGTCGTGTGTGTGTGTGTGTGTGTGTGTGAGATTACTTTATTTTTCTCTCTTAGTTCAGGATATTTTTTTCCATTGATTTTTTAGAGAGAGTGGGAGGTAGGGAGGGAGGGAGAAGAAGAAGATAAAGAGAGAGAGAGAGATGTGAATAAGACACATTGATTGGTTGCCTCCCACCCACCCTGACTTGGCTGGGCCAGGGATCAAACCTGAAACCCAGGTACGTGCCCTTGACTGGAATAAAGTCTGGGACCCATCAGTCAGCAGGCCAATGCTCTATCCACTGAGCAAACTGGCTAGGGCTCTCAGTTTCTTTATTTTCAAAACAAGAATAACTGTGCCTGCCCTCCCATCTCAGAGAAATGTTCAAGAAGGTTTACATGCAATCACAGATGTTAAGGTGCGTTGACACATGAGAAGGTTGCACAAATACAATGCACCGATTAATATTATAGCACCCTGGCAAAGCAACTAACCATCTGGGCTGCACCAGATAGAGCCTCACCCTGTTTATATGTGACTGTCTCAGTTTTAGAAGATCAGAGTTTCCACATGCAACTGAGAATCTTCCTTCAGAAACCATACTGAATACTAACTACTAGCTCTCCCCATGCCTGCATGAGGTGGAGGCATCATTCCCAGTGAAAGAGAAGCTGCTGCATTTCTTTCCAAGAAAACAGGCCCATGAGGATGCTCAGGAGCCCAGAGGGAGCTCTGGACAGCTCAAATAGAAGAGCCTGTATTCTCACACTGAAAACATAATTAAAACACTCTGCCTCCCTTATCTGAGACACAGAAGAAAAATGAGTGGGGAGACGAAAGAAACAAAAAGCCATTATCTCTTGTTCTGTAAATGATTTTTTTTGGCTTATAGGAAAGGGTCACTGCCAAATGGTGTCCACAGCAAGAGGAGGCCTGAGTGTGCTGGGTGGATCCGGCTCATGGCTATGACAGCTCTGTGTCGTACAGGGTTGCAGAAAAGCCAGGCACAGCCACAGGCTGCTGTGGCTGCCACACCCTGGCACCGTCTGAAGCTCTGACAGCCTACCTTCTAGAATGGGTGTTCTGCCACGACACTAAGGATCAGCCACCTGGCCCACATCCGCCACAAGGGATGAAGAGAATGCCTCATTTGAGTCTCCTTCTTTGCCCTGCCTTCCTGCAGATTGTCCTCTGTCCTTTGCCACTCTACCCTGTTGTTTTTTCTTTTCAGAGCATTGGGAATTTCACTCAGTCCATGCTCTCTGAACATTGAAATATTCCTCAGCCATTCTTTACACCATTGTCAGATCAGGATTAAGTGGAAAAGAACAAGAGTAAAACAATAAGGCCAGACAGTCAAATAATAGAGAAGAGGCAGGGGAGAAAAGTCTCTACCCACCCTGCCAGGTTCCACCTATGTGATGTCAGATAGAATCACTCTGGAGGTCATACCTGCCCTCTGTGCAGACACCAGATAATAACCCATGATCACCCCACCTGGCAGGATCCCTGAGGAGCAAACCAACGGGACACCCTGATTCCCTTTGTTGGACCACGTTTGGCAGCAGGGTGGAGTGCTGTGGGGGTTAAATAACACAGATGGTGCCCAATAAATGTGGGATTTAAGGAACACAACCTCACAAAGGGTTTTATGGTGATTTAATTAGAATAGTCAGTCACAGAGTCAATAACAGAAGCAACAAAAAACTAGGAGGCATGGGCACGAGGGAAAAAAATGCTGGGGAGAAGTTTGGAAAGTGCAGGGGTTGAGGTCCAGCACCCAGGAGAGGCTGTGCCAGGAGGCAGGAGACATAAGTGCCCCCGAATGCAAGCCAGGTGTGGGGTACAGAACAGGACCTACATGGCCTCAACACTGCTTTGGGCACCAGAGGTGCCCCGAGGAATTGTCACACCATCTTTCCAGGGTCCACCCAGCGCCTGACCCTGTAGGCTAGGGGAGTCCTTGGAAGAGTAGAAACGATAGCCTGGAAAGTGAAGCAAGAGAGCTTAAAACTAGAGTCAGTCTAGGAAGGTTAGAAATGTGCAAGGGAAACCACTGGCTGGAAAACAGAGAATGGCTGACAGGAGACGGGTCAGGAAGTTAAAAAACACATTTCAGCACACTTAGATTTCCAGCAGAGTACCGTGAAACTTGTTGCTTCCCACAGGTTCTTATTTTAATGAACCGGGTAGATCAAGACTCTCCTTGAGGAGTGCTCAGCATGAGCTGGTGGACCTCTGAGAGCTGCCTACTCATTTACTAAGTCCCCTTGATTCTAATCTCTTTATACTCCTCCATCTCCCACTTTCATCTTTTTTTATCCTTCATTATTGAAACAGCCCCCTGAATGGACTCTCCACCTATGGTCTCATCACCTTCCAACACATCTCCCTGCACCTTCCAGACTGATGCCTAGAAATCATATATCTGATTGCCTCTCACACCTGCCTAAAATCCTCCTGGCTCCCTGTTGCCCATGGATGTGTTCTCAGGGCTTCCTTGATCCTAGGACACCTGAGATGGTTGCTAGAATACAGATTCATAGACACCCCGCTTTGAGATTCTAATTTAGCAGGTTGGTGGGGGGGGGGGAGCTTCAGAGTCTATATTATAAATAAACGTCCTAGTTGATTCTCATGATCGGGAACATGTGGGAGACAGTGTCTCCAGCATAAGGCTGAACTCTCATATGTGTGAAAGGTCTGCATTGAGCTGCTGTGTACCTCTCCACACTCTCAGCTCTACACCCTGACAGTTAAGCTGGGCCTTGATTGTTGGAGGCCAGCCAGACTGGGCTCTGGAACTGGGATCCAGTCCCAAGACTTGTTCAGAATACCAACCACTGGGTAGGCGGTTCAGACTCATCTACATCAGACTACCCAACTCTGGGCTGAGAGAAGGCAGGACCGGGGTGCACCTGCTGGGGAGAAATACAGGTGTTTTTTCTTTCTGTCTAACAAAAATGAGAGAATAACAGGCTGCAGGTTGAAAGAGAAAGGCAATTACAAAAACATTTTATATAAATAACTTGTGGCGCTCACTGCCTCCTGTTGTTCTGAGATAAATAACTTAGCAAACCGAGGCAAGAAAGACATTATGGTCACAGCACTAAAACTAGCTTTGCCGTGATCCTTCAAATTGCATATGCCAGAAATTCCAGCGCTCCAGGTGGCAGAATCGTGAGGTCCACAAAGTTTGCTTTGATCTCCTCAAACCTCTCCCTTTGGCTCCTCCTCTTGCCTTGTGTTGCCTCCCTCAGTCTTGTGTCTTCATTTGGGATCTAGATACCTAGAGCCCCTCTCCACTATTCCCATTCCACCCCCACCCCTACATCCATCCCTGTTCCCATCCCTACATCCACCCCTCATTTAATGCTTGCTTTCAAGATGGGAAAGGATCTGATAAACCAATCCCTGGTAAGGTGTCAATGCCTGATAGCCTCTTCAAGGAACAGTGTCTATGTTTTACTGGGGAACTGCTAGGAGACAATTCTGGGGGAAATTTTAGGGGAATGTTAGATTTAAGAAAAGACTGTTATCATTTCCCACCTGATGGCTTTAACCATTAGCATTCCAGCCCCTGTCAATGTGCTCATAACCTGGCTCAATGCCTTGGATCACAGAGATTGGTCTCTGGTGCCCAGCTTCCACCTGGATTTTCTTGGACTACTGCTGATATAACTATTTTTTGGACAAAGGGGATTGATACTATATTTAATGAAAATGGTATAATTTAATTTTTATACTTCTGAAGACTTTTCACTTAAATAATTCCCAAATTTAGGAACTCTATGTCAGACCATGTCTTTCCAATTTGAGGTTTACTGATTTAGGGCTGCCGAAATAGTATTACTACTATGCTGCCTCTAATATAAAAGTCTTAGAATAAGAGTTTCCTTCACCTCTGGTGAGTTTTCTTGTCTCCAGTTCAAGTAGTGTTCTCAGCCACAGACCTGTTTCCAGTATGGACCTTCCCCAGTGACCTGCTGGCATGCCAGGATGGAACATTCTTCACTGTCTTTGACCTTAACTATGTGAATATGGATGGAATGTATCACTCCCTGCATTAGTTTGCTAGGGGTGCCAACAAAATACCACAAGTTGGGTGGCTTAAAATGGAAATGTATCCCCTCACAGTTCTGGAGGCTAAAAGTCCAAAATCAAGATGTTAACAGAGTCATGCTCTCTCTGAAGGTTCTGGGGAGAACCCTTCCTTGCCTCTCCCTAGCTTTGGTGGTTGCCAATGATCCTTGGCCTTGCTCAGCTTGAAGACGAATCACTCTGGTATCTGCCTCTATCTGCCTCTGTCTCCCTGTGTCTGTCTGTTTTTCTGTTTTCTCTTCTCATAAAGACACCAGTCATTGAATTAGGGCCTACTGTAATTCAGTATTGACTTCATCTTAGCTAATTACATCTGCAAAGACCTATTTCCAAAAACGGTCATATCTGAAGTTCTGGGTGGACATGAATTTTAGAGAGGACACTATTCAACCTAATACACTCCCCTTGGCATTTTTGCCCTCAATTTCCAAGCTCCATGTACAGTGAACTCATCTAAACACACATCGATCTCTTTCTTTTTCCCGACTCACTTCTCTTTGCTAATGGCCTTAACCTACATCCAAAAGAGTAAAACATTCTTATTCTAATATTTGCAGTGCAGCTGAAAATCTTTTGGCTAAAGAGGGTGGGGATGAAGAGTGGTTGGTGCGTCAGTAAACTGGCTCCTCATCTCCCCGCACACAAAACTTTATCAGCCTGTCTTGGGATTAAGTGTGGCCTTGTGCCTAGGTTCTACTCAACAGCACTTGAACAGGAAGCATGTGCTCCACTCCCAGGACTTGTCCATGATTACCTCCCAGGTAGGACCCGCTAAGCTCTTTCCTTTTCTGCTAGTTTGAAGGAAACAGGCAGCTTCGCCTATAAAGCTGTGTGCTAAAAGTGGCAGAGCCAAAAAGTGAAAGGGGTTGGATCTCTGCATCATTTCCTAAAGAAGAGCAACCTTTAAGTTAGAAAACACATTTGGGATTTTATATGAGTAAGGATTAAGCTTTGATTGTATTAAATTTGGGGGTTTATTTGCTATAGGCCTTAGACTCCTCTCACCAGGGTCTAGAACAAGTTGATATGACCATGTTGATATTAGTGGCAGAGGGATATGCCTCACAGACCCAGTTCTTCTGGCTCTCATTCCAGTATTCTTGTCACTCAACTGGTCCATGCAGTTGAGTTTCAATCACTCCTATGATGCAGTATTTATTTCTTTGTGACAAATTTTCAAACCACTTATTTCTTGGGCTGAATCTAGGCATTGAAACATAGACATGTGAAGTCATCAAAATCAATGTGGACACTGACATGTCCTTTTCTCCTGAGCATTACTGGGCATCTCATCCATGATTACCTTTAATCCGTGTCTTAGTCTGTTTGAGCTGTTATAACAGAAAACCACAGACTGAGTGGCTTATAAACAACAGAGATTTACTTCTCTGGTGCTGACAGATTCAGTGTCTGGTGAAGACCCACTTTCTGGTACATAGATGGCTGTCTTATCACTATAAAGCCACAAGGGATCTCTGGGGTCTGTTTTATAGCCTCATTCATGAAAGCTCCACTCTTCATACCCTCATAACCTAAGCAGCTCCCAAAGATCCCACCTCCTGGTACTATCATAATGGGTCTTTGGTTTCAATATATGAATTTTGGGGATAACATGAATATTTAGTCTACGGCATTCTATATTTAGTTTTATGATTTTACCCAATTATTTCCATTGAATTTTATTTAAACTCCTCTTGCTTTTCTTCTAATATTGGTGTGCCCTTAAGTTTTCTCTGTGGAAGATGGTTCCATGTAAGGATGAAATACCCTCCAGGCTGGCCTGGATGCTCTTGTCTAGCTCTGATTTCTCACTAGATCCAAGACATTGGGGATCCATTAAAAGTGTCTTCATTGACCATCAACTGGGTCTTGATATACCAATTCTTGACTTTTATTCCAAGAACACTTCTCTTATGAATGTCAGGAACCCACACACCAGCTACAGAAATATCATCATTTGAGATATCAGCATCAATCCAGACTTCTTGTTCTAGCCCAGGGGTGGGCAAACTTTTTGACTCAAGGGCCACAATGGGTTCTTAAACTGGACCAGAGGGCCGGAACAAAAGCATGGATGGAGTGTTTGTGTGAACTAATATAAATTCAAAGTAAACATCATTACATAAAAGGGTACGGTCTTTTTTTAAGTTTTATTCATTTCAAATGGGCCGGATCTGGCCCGCGGGCTGTAGTTTGCCCACGGCTGTTCTAGCCTATACTCAGGACTTCCATAGAGAGCCCATGGGACTGCTAGAGCCATGGGCAGGGGTGTTAGTTGGTAAGGGGGTGGCTTTGACCTATTCCCACCTTCCTTCTTAGATTCCTAAAATAATTCTGACCTCTGGCTGTCCAGCACTCCCAAGAGTTGCACTCTTCCTATTCTATATGAGTATTTCTAGGGTTGTTATATCCAGTAAGTATTTACTTTTTAATCCCCTTGCTTCCATTTATGCCCTTATTTAAAAAAAATAAAGTTTATTTTTCTAAGCTGAATGTCATGGGGCTATTTCCCACTTTGTTTAGTCTATTTGTATCATTATTCTACTGTTCTTTGGCTTGTACTAGCTCCCTGTTGAGCAGGCACATACCATTTCCAACCACTTCCAGATCATTAATAAAGCTATGAAGGAAGACAGGTTCTTACCCCAAACACTGTGGCACCAATTAGACACTTACCCCCAAATGGGCTCTTTGACAATTTATCATTACCCTATAGTCTTACAGCCAGTGTTTAATCAATGAGGCTGGTTTCAGATTCAAGCCAATTTTAAACTAAGTTTCCAAGGAAACTTTCTTGAGACCAATTGCTTTTTGACACTGTCTACTCTCTTGCAGTCTTCCAGCTGCTCAGTTTGAAGCATGAAAACCTGCCAGACTATTCATTTGGCTCTAAGAATTGTTCAGAGTGGTAGCATTAATCTCTTTTCACTTCAACAACCTTCCTCCTCTTAAGGAAATAAAGTAGAAAGAGAACTAAATTGTTGGGGACTGTTCTCACCTGTGTTCCTAGAGACTGAATTGTTGCTGAGATGAGGTTGGAAGGGACAGCATACCCTTCAACTCTGAAAAAGGCCTTGATCTCCCAATCCTGCTTGCTAGGCATACCCAGGTGTAGAACTGTGTATGAGAGGGTGCTGCAAAATGTGGGTGCATGGGTGGGTGCACATCCAAGCTTAATGAATCTGAGGATCAAATCACAATTACCGAGCACTGATTGTGTTTTAAGAATTGTACAGAGTTGCCCATACAAAGCTAAAGAAGTCATAGCCTCCACCCTTCAAGTCTGCTGGTGGTGGACTTATAGGTCTCAACAACCAGGTTATCTGTCTCTCATCACTTGCCTGAAAACTTTTGGTCCTACTAGGGCTTTAAGATATCAGGGGACCCTGACAAATATAAATATATTTGAAATTATATTATCTGACACAACAAAATTAACATTTTGTGAGTTATTATCACTCTCAGTTGGGTTAGGATATTGGAAAATTAGATGAGGAATAGGCACTTTTCTTGGGAGGGATATTTAAATGAGAATCTATAATGGAAGAAACCTGGGTATCTGAGTCAGCTTCAGCACTAACCAGGTGGACAGCTCCAAAACCAAAGTCTCCAGGGCCATTGCCCAAAGTAGGATGCTGGATTTCCTGCACCAGAATCATGTGGGTGATTAAGATGCAGATTCCCTCATCTCATCCCATCTCTACTCCACCACAGTTTCTTGAGTATTAATCTACATTATAAATCAGCATACTTTGGTGGTTCTAAATCAGTTTTCAACCTGGGGCTCACAGACATGTTAGGGCAATTTTCAACCTTTAGTGCATGTAAGAATCACCTGGAAACTTGATGCCCAAAAAACAGACAGTCCATTTAAAAAATAGGCAGAGGACCTGAATAGACACTTCTCCAAAGAGGACATACAGATGGCCAATAGACATATGAAAAGTTGTTCAATGTCACTAGTTATCAGAGAAATGCAAATGAAAATCACAATGAGATATCACCTCACACCTGTTGAAATGGCTATCATCAATAAGTCAAAAAACAACAAGTGCTGACAAGGTTGTAGAAAGAAGGAACCAGCATGTGCTATTTGTGGGATTGCAAGTTGGTGTAGCCACTATGGAAAACACTATGAACTTTCCTCAGAAAATTAAAAATAGAACTGCCTATGACTCAGTGATTTCACTTCTGGGTATTTATTCAAAGAAATTCAAAAGACTAATTTTAAAAATAGATGATTTTTATGTTCATTGCAGCATTATTTATAATAGCCAATATATGGAAGCAACCTAAGTGCCCATCAATAGACAACTGGGTAAAGAAGAAGTGGTACACAATGGAATATTACTCAGCCATAAAAAACTAAATCTTACTATTTGCAACAACATGGATGGACCTAGAGTATTATGGACCTAGAGTATCATGCTAAATGAAATAAGTCAGGCAGACAAAGACAAATACCATATTATCTTACCTATATGTAGAATTTAAACAACAAAATAAATGAACAAACAAAACAGAAATAGACTCACAGATACAGAGAATAGACTGACGGTTGCCAGAAGGAAGGAGATTTGGAGCTAGGGGAAAAAGGTGAAGGGATTTAGAAGTACTAATTGGCAGTTACAAAATAGTCACAGAATGTAAAGTACAGCATAGGGAATATAGTCAATAATATTGTAATAACTATGTATGGTGTCAGGTGGGTACTAGACTTATGGGGGGATCACTTCCTAGTTTATATAAATGTCTATCCACATTTCTGTACACTTGAAACTAATATAATGAATGTCAACTGTAAGTGAAAAAAAAAGAATCACTTGGAGAGTGGGGTACCCTGCAGACACTAGAATCTAACACAGACTCTTTTTCAGTAGGTGTGGGGTGAGGCAGGGAGTCTGCCTGAATTTTTAATTAGCATCTCAGTGGTCTTAGGTCACTCTGAGGAACCCTTAGGAGTTCTATACCCTGCTGTCCCTATCCCACAGTCCCCAATCTCTGACAGTTTATATGCACACCTTCTGTGTATGTGCCTCTGTGCCCTTTTATGATGAGGAATGTCTTGCTTTTTTCAGATCCTCGAGGGGGAGTAAGTATGGAACAATGTTAAGGCACACTGCCATGGATGCAGGCTCTTCTCAGCAGTTCCTACACTTCCTTGCACCTCTTTGTAAGCAGCAGAGGAAATAATACACCAGCCAGCAGTTGCAGAAATTGCTCCCTCAGGTAAGCTGTTTGCTTCTCAAATGATACAGAAACCCAGTCCCAGAAGAAGCTCGAGGACAGGGACACACCAGAAAGGGTTCAGGCTCTAGGTCCCGATTCATCTTTTCACTGCCCAGCCTTCAGGCATTATTTTAGGGAAGCCAACTTTAAAAACAACATCAATGATTTGTTTATATCACAAAATGTGCTATCTCTGGAAAATACACATTTTCTGATCTACAAAGTTATTGTTTCCTAACTGCTCTCCATTATTTCTCATTGAGGACCACTTCTGCTTCTTTTGTTATTAAATGGAAGACTATCGGAAGGCTGCATTTTCTCCATCACCTACAATTTATAATAAAACTGAGTATCCTGTTTTTTACATTTATGGTCTTACTGATGTTGACCCTATCTCCAATTACATCCTCATTAGAGTTTTGTTGTTGTTATTTTAACTTCATTCTGTTTTCAACTTATTTTGTGTTCAAAAAGAAAAAGAAGAAGAAGCGCAGATGTTGCTAGTACCTAGTAGCCAGGTTGGTGGAAAAACACTACAAAACATCTCAAGGCCAGAGATTTGGGAGTAACTGCCAAGTTACCATCCCAAACGGTCCAAGGACACAGCACAGTGGAGTGGAAAGAACTTGGGCTTCGGAAGCTGCAAGATCTCCACAGCTTGTTCCTGTGTGACTCTGGGAAGGGAGTGTACACATTTTCAGCCTCAGTTTCCCCATCTGCATGTAGGCGGATGTCCTCACTCTACACCTTCAGTCAGGCTAAGCTTTTCTCAGCCCAGTCAGTAGGATTCAACACCTCTTTCTCCACCCAGTGAATCTACCCCCACCATAGAATAGCAGGGCCATGCTGAGTTTACGAATGATTTTGAAGGAGGGTTTTATATCGCCTTTACACTAAAACACTATAAACCTCCACAAACAGGTCTTCTCTCCCAAGTCTTTCCATATCCTTGCTAGCCAACTGCATATTTTCTCCCTCTCTGCTTCACACAGTGCCCAGACTCACTTGCTGAGCTTCCTTGGTCTTCCACTTCCCACATCCTTGGCCCCTCACCCCTGCACCCGCAGGCCTCCACATCACTGTCCACATCCTCATTGCTCAGTCCCTGTGCCTCCAAACCTACAAACCTATAGCCATTGGGTGCTCAGAAAACAGGGTCACCCTCTGCCCCCACCAGCCCCTTATCTTGGAAAACACAAGCAATTCAGCAGTTAGTTATTTCATATTAACTATAACTTTCTCCCCCTTTTTAAAAACCTTTAAATGAATGCCAGGCTTTTTCAGGGGCTACTTCCCAGGGCCTCTGAGCACCCCAACAGTGGAGGGGGAATATCCTACCAAATCTCTACTCTGGCCGAGGCACAGTCAAGTGCCACCGCACACAGGCCAGGGAGCTCAGCCTCTGAAGACACAGGGTGAGAGGAGCCCACACATTTCTGACCCACCAACGGGGAAAAGGCCACTTTGATAGGGCTGTCCTACTGACTAAGTGACAACACCTGCAAACCACCTGGCAGAGTGTCTCATGTCAGGAGGGGTTTAAGGAAGGGCTCTGGGTTAGACCTAGACTTACTCAGGTTGATTCTCTTTCCTGGTAAGAATTCCTTTTGCTAGGAACTCCTTTTCTTCCCTTCATTTCTGTTTCATTAAAAAATATATCTACAAAGTCTTTGAACTTACTTCTTTGAAGCAACACTGGCTGAAGTCAATTACCTGCACTGTTTGCAAAGTGTTGCAGTTCACTGGGCCTTGATGGAGCTCTCCCCTGGGACTCACAGCATTTTGTCTACCATTCGTATACTTTAACCCTTGCCTGCCACCATGATCACTCACTGTCATACTCCACATTCTCTCTTCCTCGAGCCTCCTGCTGCTGCTGCCTATGTCCCATGTCTCTTCATGACTTTCCATGTGTCTCTTACCACCCACTCCTGGGATAGACACTCTGTCACCTGGAATCAAGGGAGCCTGTGATGCTCACGTTGTTGCATCCTACTCCGACATCTCAGTTTTCATCATGCATCTGAGGATAACCTCTTTTGCAGATTAGTTCCCTGGACTGATATTCGGAACTGCCACATTTCATAGGGGAAGATAATTTAAGATCAATTATGATTGGTCTCCTTATTCTCTTCCTCATTCTACTTCAGCCTCACCAGCCTCCTTGCTGCTTCTAGAACATAATGGCACTGCTGCCTCAGGGCCTTGGCGGCTCTCCTCTTGCCCAGAATACTCTTCCCCCAGAGAGCCACTTGGCCCTCACCCCACCTCTCTCAAGTCTGTGCTTAATGTCACCTTCTCCACCAGGCTTTCCCTACTATACCTCAGTGCCACCCCCCTCTTCCCTACTTTACTGACTCATAACATTGTGTGTGTGTGTGTGTGTGTGTGTGTGTGTGTGTGTGTGTGTGAGAGAGAGAGAGAGAGAGAGAGAGAGAGAGAGAAATAGTTTATAGTTTCCCTGCTCCCACTAGAATATAAATTCTGTGAGGGCCAGGATTTTGTCCTTCGGTTTCACACTAGGTATCCCCTATATTATACAGAAAATTATATATCCCTCTTTCTCTATTCTATATCTAGAATATACCCTATCACATAGCAGGTACTTTGTATATAGCTGTTGAATTGAATGAATTAATCAGTCACTTATTACAGACAACAATGGGCCCAGAGAAGTGAAATACATTGTTCAAGGTCACACAGCTATCTAGGGGAAGAACTAGAAAGTTAACTGGTGTCTGTCTTGAAGTTCTATGTCTTTCCTCTGCCTCTAGATGCCTCCCTTATCAACCACCATGCATAGTGCTGTGCCCTCAGAGTCACTGCTCCCAGAGCAGAGCTGGGGAAGGCTTGGAGTCTGGCCCTCAGGGAGGATCAAAGGCTGCACTGTTTTTCACGTGTTAAACGTATGTTCCTTATAAAAGCTGCTCCATTTACAGTGTGTCAGCCACACTGCTCTCCCTTTGGTTAAGTCTACCTCAGGGGCTTTATGCACAGAGTTCCCTGAACTGATATTTGCCCAGATCTTCCTTTGACTGCCTCCTTCGAGGTGGTTTAAAAGTGCTTTTTTGAAAATCCATCCTTTCCCACCCACATTGAATAATTGTAGTTATTTTTCTTATTAATGTATTCCACGATCTGTGGTTATCTGCTTAGTCATTCTCCTTCAGGGCATGGGCCATTTCTACTTTGTTCACCTTGGTACAACCAGTGCTAACACAGTTCCTTTAATGAATAAATCAGGAATAAATCTATTATCAAATAAAATACAAAGGATTTGGAGATTAGGTCTTATTTTATATTAGGTACCAGAGCCAACTTTTGAACACATGACTTCTAAAGGAGCAACTACCAGTGGGTAAAAGGCCAACCACAGGTTAGAGGTTGGAGAGCCTCTGCAACACACTCTATGGTTCTGCATGTTTGCTTAGGTCTGTTTCTATCTTGCCAAGTAGATATCAAGCAAGTGCCCTGATAGATCTTCATCACAGTAGAAACTCAGACACAGAAAATATATGTCCTATTGTATATGTACATATGTAACATTATAAGTGCCTACTAATAAGTTACATTATCAAGGTGTGAAAACACTTATATTCATATCCAATTCAAGCCTTATTGGTGTATGTCAATGTTAATCTTGTCAGATTATACCCGATTGAAATTTGAAACTATTTTAGATCAATGGATAAGCTGAGAACTTTTTCAGTGCCTAGCTGTGAGAGGAATATAGGAGAGTTCTAAGAGAATAACCTGCTCTCATGAAACAGACTGTTCAGTAGCATGAACACATTTTCTACACACAATGTCATGAACAGGACCGCACTCCACAATGCGGGCACTGAGCAGGACGAACAGTAAGCACGAGGGAACTTGGAGAAAAGGAAACAAATGTGTGCTGGAGTCATAAGGGAAGGGTTTATGAATGAGGTAGCATTTAGCTGGACTTTGAAGGATGGGGAAGCATAAATCAACCTATTTATTGAGTGCCTACGATGCATAAGATACTGTACTAAATACTATGGAGGGTACAAAAAATTATAAGACAGAATCTCTGCCCTTGGCAAGTTTGTGATCTAGTTGTAGAGACAAGGCATAAATTAGTGAAAGGTTAAATGACATTACAAGGGAGAAGTAGCAGCTTAAGACAAGGCAGCACAGGAGATACCAGAAGACATTGTGTGATTAATTACCCAAGGAATGATACAGGCAGTAAAAGCTGTAAGAGTTCAAAGAGGGTGGGCTGGGAAAGCTTCTCGGCAAACGTAGAACTTCACTTTGTGTCTGAAGAAGGGGTGGGAGTGGTAAGAAGGTAATGGAAGATGAGGAAAGACGTTATCAGGGAGGAAGAGTGGAGGAAGATGTCAGTAAAAGAAAGAGGCAGGGGTGGCAGAACCTGTGTCACAGGAAAATGAATGAACCAGATCGGCTAGAGCAGATAGAAATTAGAAAATTGAGTAGTTAGAAGTAAACCGGCAGAGAAAGATTAAGACCAGATGAGGAAGGCAATGAAAGCTGCACTGTTGAGTTTACATGTCACCCTCCATGCAATTAAGAGTCACTAGACTGACGAATCTCAGAGGGAAGATGGAGAATTGGGTTAGATGGGGGTCAATGGGAAAAAAATGGTGGACATCTGTAATGCTTTCAACAATAAAGATAAATTTAAAAAAGGAAAAATATGAAAACAAACAAAGTTTAATATACCCCCCGCCCCCCAACACACAAAGAGTCACTAGAGATTTTCCATAGGGCCATGATGTTTTAGAAGAATTTGTCCAGCAGTGAAGTAAAGAATGCCTTTAAAAAGAGCAGTTTTTCTGGAACTGGAGAGCATTATGCTAAGCGAAATAAGCCAGTCAGAGAAAGATAAATATCACATGATCTCACTCATATGTGGGATATAATGATCAACATAATTTGATGAACAAGAATAGATCCAGAGACAAATGGGAGGGGAGAGGGAGGGGCTAGAGAGCAACCAAAGGACTTGTATGCATGCGTATTAGCATAACCAATGGACACGGACACTGGGGCGGTGGGGGTTTGCCTGGGGTGGGAATGGCTTGGGTTGGGGGAGTCAATTGGGGGAAAAGGAGACATATGTAAAACTTTAGACAATAAAAAAATTAATTATATATAAAAAGAGCAGTTTTCCAGGAGGCTGCCACAGAGGTCCAATGTAGCTGGGGTAGCTAATAAGGGCAGTGATGGTCATTCAGAGTGAAATGTGGGAAGACGTATGAGAGCGAAACTGCAAAGGAGAAAGTTTCATGGCTAGGTGAGTATGGGGTTGAAGAGAGAGATGGTCAAATGTGGGTCTTGAATGTTTCACTCCTGAATTTCAGGAGGATTCAGTGACACCCACCCATCTACACACATGCACCCTCATTTACTGAGTGCCTGCTCTCTGCCAGATGCTGGGCTTAGATGCTGAAAATACAAAGATAAATAAGATAGGATCCCTGAATTCAAATTTTTTACAGCTTAAAGTGGGGTAATAATATCCAGTAAGTAATTTTAGGGTGCCCATTATATTCCAGGAATAATAATAGGCAAGTTAGATAGAGATGTTAAGGACCAGGAAGGGGAACTTTAGATTTCCATCATAAAGAAAGGGATAAAGGGATTTTCACATAGAAATGTTCAGAGGCAAAGGCAAATGTAGGATTAAAGCTCAGAACAGAAGCTAGGGAGGGAAACAAGAGGGCTTCAGTTGAAGTGGGTGGCCACAGAGAGAAAGTATGGAGAGAAGAGATGGAGGCGAAGTCTGAATTTTAGGCTACAATTAAATTTAGAGTTGGCAAATTAGACCTCAACTAAGATGGGATAAACATAATCAGAGCAGAGTTGCAACAGTGTTTGTCACTCAGAGGTGGAGAGGATTTGGCTATTCAATAGCGGGTCCTGCCCTGAAGAAGTTAAGGGGGGGGGCTTTAGAAGAGGTCTAGTTTGGCAGGGGGCCCTCTGGTCCTTTGACTTTTTGACCAAAGACTAGATAGCCATGTCATAGATATCACAGATAAAACCCCAAACTTGGTGAGAAATTGGGTTAGATTAAATTCTTTTCAACTATGCTGTTTCACAGTGTTGTATCTACTGGTAGCAAAGGACAAAAGTTTATAAAGGATTTGCTTTTTATAATAATAAAAGCACATTAATTTATACAGGTAACAATTTTGTGTTCCCTGACTTGCATTCAGATATGGTTCCTTGAAAGGCAACTTACCTGAAAGGTAATTAACCTGGTAATTGGACATAAATCCCAGCTATGGCAAGCCCAACATTCGTGGCTCAATATATCAATAGCTCTGTTGTGTATGGTTTAAAAAATGCTGAGTGGGTTAAACAAACTATAGGTTTGTAACTCAATATTTTTATAATACTCTGATTTAACAGTTAGAAGCCATAGGTTATAAGCTTCTAGAAGGTGGGAAACATGTATTGTGCCCCTTTGTTTGTATCCCTAGTGAGATCTGATAAAGTGGTAAGTAATCTCATAATTTTGTGTATAAATAAACCAATGGCGGTCTTACGGGGGAAGAGTACAGGTTCAGTGGAGTGGCAAGAATATTTTAGTATCCAGTTAGAAAGATGATTGAGAAATTGGAAAACAGGTGAAATCAAAGGGGGTGGTTTTTGTAGTAGCTTCATATCTGTGAATGATTGTTAAGTTAGGACATACATCAATGCTTTGATAAGAGTGACTTAGGTTGGATATAAAAGAGTTCTTCCTGGCAGTAAAGACTGATAGGTTCTAAACTAAGATTTCGAAAATGATGTGAATGGTAGCTCTCTCAACGTGCTTGAAAAATGAAAGCAATCTATGCCTGAGGTTTCAGCCCTTTTTCTTCCCCTTCAATGATATAGCGACCCAGGTCTTCACATAAAATTTTTCTCATTGAACATGTGTTCAAGTGAATTTTCTACTTGTGAGAGTTTTGTTACTAACCATCTATTGACTACTCTTGGGGACCTAACTCCCTCTAATATGTCCCCTAGAAGATGAAATGAGTTAGTGCATCTTCATTGAGCATTCAATTGTGAATATGAGGGAATAAGGTACCACTACAGTGAACAACAAATGCGAGTCAGAGGGTGTGTGTGTGTGTGTGTGTGTGTGTGTGTGTGTGCGCGCGTGCATGTGGGTTCTGCATGATTATTTCATTCAGAGGCCAAATGTGCTTCCTCTCTCTTTATTGTAAGAGGTCCCCGCATCGCTACTTTTTTCACCCAAATACACCAGAGCTGAGGACATTCTATTTCACTTTACCCAACTCTCTCTTGCTCTAGTCTCTGTTTCCTTCATCACTTTATATATAATCTTGCATTGTGGTCAGGCATTTAGATAACTGTTTCTGGAGCCTTTAACAATGGTTGTCTTCATATGGCAGGTGACGCTCTACTGAGAAAGGACCAGAGGAGTTTGAATACAAATTCTCTCCTTCCTTCTTTGGCCTCAGTCTGGATTTTCTCTCCTCTTCCTTTCTGTCAGCTTTCTGCTCTCGCTTTTCCATTCTATTGCCTCTCTCCAGTTCATATTAAAAGGTGAACATAACACAATTACTACCAGAACTAATTATAAATGCACTTGGATTTTTTAAAATTTTATTTTTAGAGAGAGAAGCAGGAAGAGGGAGAGAAATATAGAAACAACAATGAGAGAGAAACATCGATTGGCTGCCTCCTGTACACCCTCTACTAGGGATCAAGCCTGCAACCCAGGCATGTGCCCTGATTTGGAATTGAACTGATGACCTCTTGGCTCATGGGTTGATGCTAAACCACTGAGCAACACCGGCCAGGCTGGATTTTGTTAAATGACATAGTTTTTTTTTTTTTTGTAGCTTGGATATTTCAAATTGACCTCTGAGAGGTAAAAAGCATTAATGTAATGATTTTCCCCATCCCTTCCTATTTGGTTTCTGTTTAAGAGAACAATTTTTTCATCCCTGTATGTGTCTATTTTTGTTTTCTGTCCCCTAACCCTTATTTAAACCTAAAATATTGATAAACTCCACTCTAAGCACCACATTCATTAGCAGAGACTATAGCTCTGTTTAGTCCAGGCAATTGCAAATTCTTAGGATTCCTTAGAGGTCAGGGGCAGTGAGATCCAGAGGCTAACATGGGGAGAAAACTGACACTAAGCATGAATTTGAGTGTTCTGTGGATGTGGGCATCGTTGTGTGAGTGGGAGGATGCGGGGATTGTGATGATGTTCTAGGAGAGTCCCATAGGTCATCAGGACTCAGGGATGGCTTGTGTATGGTATGGATCTCAAGGAAGGTGGGAATTTGGAGTGATGAAAATGTAAGCTTGCAATCAGGCTGCCTGTGTTCAACTTTCAGCTGCAGAGTTTCCTAGCTGTTTGATCTTAGGCATGCCCTTAATTAATCTAAGTAGTTTTCTATGGTAGGGGTAGTAACAGTTCCTATCTTCAGCACAGTGCCTGCTTAGAAAAAGTAATCAATAAGTAGTAGCTATCATTATGTGTTGTCCCCTTTACTAATGTCTACCCATAATTAGCAATTTGTGACCATTATTTCTTCAACTATCGCTGTGAGAAGTGCTAAATTCATGCAAATGATGTTCCAAACCAATCATTAGCCTTAGAGAAAAGGGGTAAAGGAAAGGACAATTTGTCCCTTGGATACCTTCAATAATTCTGGATAATAATTTATTAAATTTTCTACATTATCCATGTAGAGACAAGTCAGTTATGTCTTACTAGTGGGTCTGAGAGCTGGAGGACCAAGGGAGGAATAGATGAGGTCAAGTTTGAGC
>NW_005871058.1:12351444-12512433 GCF_000147115.1 Myotis lucifugus
ACAGCATAACTGGAAACTCGCTGCAGGGAGGGCTGCAATGGCCAGTCTTTGTAAACTAGGGAAGCAGCCACAAGCAGCAGAGACAGGACCACAATACGTGGCCAGCCATGTAGAGACCCCTGTCCTTCTCTCTCTCCTTCCTTCCCACCTCAGCGAAGCTAGAAAGTCAGATCAGAGTCCTAGGCTCAAGCTTGTTCTGGGCTGAATTGTATACCCCCCAAAAGATATGTTGAAACCCTAAACCCCAGTACCTCAGAATGGGACCTTATTGGGAAACAGGGTCTTTAGAGGTAATCAAGTTAAAATGAGGTCATTAGTGTGGGCTTTAATAACATAACTGGTGTCTTATCAAAAGGGGAAATTTGGACACAGACATACTCAGAAGGAGGACGGTGTGAAGAGACCCAGGAAGAATGCCATGTGAAGACCAGTGATGCTGCCACAAGCCACGGAGCATCTGGGGCTACCAGCAGCTAGAAGAGGCAAAGTCTCCTTCCCTAGCACGTTCAGATGGAGAATGGACTTTCAACACCTTGCTTTTGGAGTCCTAGCCTCCAGAACTGTGAGGCGATACATTTCTGTCGTTCTAAGCCACCAGTTTGTGGACCTTTGCTGCTGCAGCCATAGGAAACTAACAAGCAGCTTAAACTTGTGCCAAAGGGAGGGGAAAGAGGCATGGTTTAAGTCCGCTAAAAAACTTTAACCTGGGCTGCACTTTAAGAGCCCAAAGTGACTAGAAAATTAGGGAATTTGCCCCAGGTCTTACTGAAGGATGTGTGATGTATTAGGAAAAGGAGGGTACAGAGCAAGATGGAAGCAGTGACTGGAAAAAATACAATTATTTTATACACACACCCCACTGAGTTCTGACTGCTCCATAAACCAGTTACACACAGATTCAAACATTCTCTGCCCACCAGATGCTTGGGAACTTTGCCAGGATTGCTCTCAGGCTGCACGCTGGTTGCCATGGCAATGTAGGTAAGAAACAATCCTATACCTTCCCCAGTTTATAGACTAGGACCAGCAGTGCCTCTAAATGCTCAAATCACTAATGTTTTGTGATTCAATATGATGTTTAATGATGACACTTTGGGACCATAAATCACTGACATCTGAAGGAGCTCCAAGGGCAATACTGGAACTCCCTCAATGTAAGAGCCACTTCACCGGCGGCTCAGAGAAAAGACCCCCTTTTGTATCTCGCCTCTAGATGAGTACCAGGAAGCTCCACACCCAAGAGAGTCTCTACCATAGTCGAATTCCCAGGGGCCTCCCTGAAGCTGTACTGGGGTAATGGGCTCAGTTCTTCATCCCCAGTGCATCCCACTGAGCTGTCCCATTAAGTTTATGCACAGTCTCAAGAGGGTGTGGGCTGCATGCTGAGTTTCTGGGGTGGATGCCCCCCCCCACCCCCAGAATTTCTTCCCCACGCCCTCCTGGAGACTGAAGGCAGAGAGGAAAGAGTTTGGCAGGTTGGGAAGTCAGTTATGTTCATCCTGCTGGACCTCAGCAGGGGCTTATTGCTGCAATTAACACTTCCTCTCTTGCTGGATAGCAGGGGCAGCTCGGCCAGGGCTTCCTCATTACAACTTCTGTTTTCTTCACCTTACAGGGGATGGAATTAATTAGTTTTGTCCCCCTGCTTCTTTGATAAACTAGATGGTTCCTGTTGGTCTGCCTGGGCTTGACCAGCATTGGCGTTTTTGGAAATGGTGGCAGTCCCAGAGGAGGAGGCATTGAAGGAAGAGATGGTAAGGGATGGTAGGGATGACTAGGGGAGGCAGGCAGGGACATCAGCCGGGCCCATCAGGGTGCCCTGGTCCTCAGGAATATGACATTCTAGAGGTCTGAGCAAGCAAAGGGAACTCCTACTTAATAGTTATCTCTTAGCACCTCAGGTACTCTTGGTGGGAAGCCAGGTTTCTCCTAACCCTCCTCCCCATTGCATTTGGGCCCTGGATGTTAACCTGAGACCTTTAGTCCTGCTCCTTAGTTGCCTCTGCTGCAGAAAGAGGAAAGGGAATATGGGAGCCAGGATTAGAATTAGGAGGCTTGTGTTCCTTTCCATAAAGTGAGCTGTGGGACTGGGGACATTGCTAGATGCTTATGTCTTTACCATTCAGGACTACCCTTTCTCTCTAGCTCTGCTCTCTCTTTTTCCCTTTATAAACTGGACCTTCCTGGCCACTCTCCTTTCCTAAAACCCACTTTCCTTGGCTCTGTATTCCACACTTGTCTGATTTTACTCCATTGCCTTCTCTGGTTCTTCTTCCCCTACCTGTCCCTTAAATGCTGGTATTTCCAGGGGTTGTTCTTAGCCCTCTACCATTCTTGGTTTCTGAATTATTTCACTCATTTTCTGACTGATGACTTTCAAACCTATATTTACAGCCCAAGAACTGTTTCCTAAGCTCCAGGCTCAGAAATCTCACTTCTTACTAGAGAGTTTATCTTCATTTCTATGTCATTCAGACACTTCCATTAAAAACATCTCAAGTGCTCTATTCATCCCTGCTCTCCAAACAGCTCCCTCTCTTCTGTCACCCCATATGCTACCAGTGGGGAAAACCAGAAATACAGAAGTCTTTCTTAACTCCATCCTCTGTGTCACCACATCTGACCAATCACCAAGCCCTAATAATGCCACCACCTAAATAGACCTTGGGCCCATCCACTTCTCTCCTCCACTGCCATAATCCACATCACCATTGTCTATCACAGTTCCAGGGTGAGTGCAAGTGTGTGGGTTCTCCAGGCAGGGTAGTTTTTTGGCCTATCTTCAAAATAACATTGTTTAAGTATAAATTCACTGTTTATTTAGAGGGAAAGCACAGAGAAGGAACACCTTTGGAAGGATAGCTCAAATTATTTTTTATTGCAGGGGTTGGTTAACTAAAGCCAGTGGGCTGGTCACAAGTTTTGTAAACAAAACTTTATTGGAACACAGCCTTTCCCCATTCATTTATGTGTTGTCCCTGGCTGCTTTCATGAAATAACACCAGAATTTGGTAGCTGTGACAACCCATATTCAGCCAACAAAGCCTAAAATATTTACAATTTTGTTCTTTAAAGAAAATATTTTCTGACTTCTGTGCTATTAGAGGCCCGGTGCACGAATTCTGCATGGGTGGGGCCAAGCTGGCCCGCCTTGATGGGGGCCCATCGGGCCTGCTGGCAGGGGGGAGGGGCTGCGGGCGGTTGGCCAGGTGGCCCCGCCCCCGATCAGGGTGTTGGGGACCAATTGGGGGTGGGGCTGGCTGTGGGGGAAGGGGGACGATGGGGGCCTGGATCAGGCTGGTTGGTTGCTGCAGTGCATGTCATAGCCACCGGTCCTTCTGGTTGTTTCGCCGTTCCAGTCACTGGGCTTTTATATATGTTGATTGTTTTTCAACAATTCAGCCCTGGCCCCATACTTGCATATTTCCCCACAAAATAATTCAGAAATCATCTGCTGTTAGTCTACCATTTCCCCTAGTGGCAGTGAGGTGTTCCCCATGACCACAGTGGCTTATCAAAGCATTCTTTTCAATCATATATAATGTTTCTGCTTCGTTCCTGCAAATTGTATAGGAATGTACAATTATCTCTATCTTGACATATTTCCATTGATGTTTTAGAAACTTAGTGAGGTTTCATTACCACTCATAGATTGATAGCCCAGGCACTACCCAGCTAGCTCCCTTAATTTGGTTGTGATCTCATTAGAGTGTTATATCAATCTTCTATTTGGTCTTCTTATCTCAAGTCTCATTCCTCTTCAAATCATTCTCCACAATGCAGATAGAATCATCTTTTCCAAATGCACATCTGATCATGCCACTTACCCAACAAGCCACATTGCAGAGTCCAGAGACTTTACAGCATGTTATGGCACTCTGCAAAATTGTTTATCAGCCTTTTATGATCTGGTCTGAATTCTTCAACTGCTTACCAAGCATTTACTTTCTGGATCCAGCTTTGTTTGTGGCCTCATATCCTGTCTCTCACCCTCTTTTTCTACACTCTAGTCATATTTCTCCTTTTCCAGTTTCCACATGTGCCACACTCTTTTCCTCCAGATCTTCACCTTCACAACTTATTTTTCTCTGTGAACACTTTTTCCTTCACCCTTGTCCCTACCTGACTAACTTTAACCTATCTTTCATGTATTCGTGTAAACATCACTTTCTCAGCAAGGCTTCACCTGCCCCCTACACAAGATTAATCACCCCTAATCTCTCTGTACCTCCCTTATCATAACACTAATCATTCTTATTTTATCACTTGTTTAATTATCTGTAGGTTTCATAAAGACAGAGAATCCCTCAAGCCCAACTAGCAAGGAACAAGCCCTCAAATATTTATTGAGTAGAAAAATCAATGATTGAATGATAGTATGAATAAATGATTTAATGTTAGTAACTTTCCTGTACCACTCATTATTCCCTAGTCTCCCCATCCAACTGGTAACCAAGTCTGGTGCATTCTAATTTTCACCATCTCTCATATGCTTTCCCTCTTCTATCTTATACCCTAGACTGTGACAATAACCTCCTGTTCACCTTCACTGTGGCACTTCACTCAGTTTCCACACAGACATCTGAAATAAATATGTCCTTTTGTTTCTGGCGCACAGTATAAACTCAACAATTTTTTTGCTTGTTTGATCAATTTCTGCAGCCCCATCTCTTATACCTCCTTCCTCATGACCCATGCCCTAGTAACATCGAATTACTTAGTTTGTCAGAATATACTAGCATGCTTTATGCCTTCCAGCTTTTCCCAGCCTCTCTCCATATTTAGCACACCCCATGCCATTTTTGTGTCCCTGGAGAAAACTTGTGCACTTGTCAAGAATCAGTTCAAGGGTACCTCTTCTGTGAAGCTGGTCTGAACTCTCCTTTCTCTGTGCCTCAGATGAATACATGTCTATCACAGCACTAATATCACTTTTTACATACATTTGTTTTTCCTGGCCTTTCCACTCTTGGGGATAGAGGCCATGCCTGATTCATGTTTATATTCACAGCAACTAGTTCAAGGTTGGCACTTCTTACTGAAAAGTAGAATGAATGGAGGTGATCTTTAAAGTCCCTGCTAGCTACAGCATTCCGTGCATTTCAGAAACATCCGGGGGGACTTTTCTAAAGTCCCTGTGAACTCTCTTTCTCTGTTTGGAAAGCCTGGGCAGCCTAAGTCTGAGCTCAGCATGGCATATATTGCTATCATGAATACCACAACCTAGTTAATTGAGACTCCCTTCCTGTTGACTCTTGCAGGAGACTTGTTTGGTAGCTAAATTGTAATCTGGAACCCATTTCTACCTTTTAATGACACACACCTTTTCCTCTTTTATACTTTCATTCCTGGGAATGAGGAAGTTAAGTGGCAGAGGGTTCCAAAAGGGGCCAAGCAGTGGTTTTTGGTGAAGGAGGAGACTTCCATGCCATTGGAAGTATTGCATCAGGTCAGCTGTAGAAAAATGCAGGGTGTGACGCAATGGTGGGCTGCAGGGAGATGGAAATAGACAAGAGTCATGAGGGCCAGTTCTAGAGAGACTGACCTGGCTGTAGAGCTGGCCTTGCAAGCAGTCAAATTATGTCACAAACACTGGTCCAGTCTGATGCTGAAATGGCATTTTAAAAATATGATTTTGGAGACAGAAGAAGAGAGAGGAATAGAGAGATAGAAACATCGATGAGAATCATCGATTGGCTGCCTCCTGCACATCCCCTACTGGGGATCGAGCCCCAACCCTGGCATGTGCCTTGACCGAGAATTGAACCAGTGACCTCTGGGTTCATGGGTTGATGCTCAACCACTGAGCCACACTGGCAGGGCTGAGATGGCATTTTGAGGTTCAATCTACTGTATAAGGAGAGGACCCAGTGGAAATTCTCCGATTTTCAGAGAACAGCAATCCAGGGCCTTGGGTGCAGAGCTTTCCTTCCCTGCTTAAACCAAACAAAAGACTGACTGAAAATGATCTAAAGTTACTCAGCCTTCCCTCCCACATGGAGCAAAATATCAGAATGCCAATCCCAATGGGACCCTATAGAGCAAAGTAGGAATTGAGGCTGGGGCTAGGAGAGAATCATCTTCCTAGAAGCACAGTGGACATTATGGGTGCCAGACACTCACTAAGTGAACATTAATTAAGAGCTCGAGGCT
Organism: Myotis lucifugus; assembly: GCF_000147115.1. NCBI lineage: Eukaryota > Metazoa > Chordata > Mammalia > Chiroptera > Vespertilionidae > Myotis > Myotis lucifugus. The sequence goes on from NW_005871058.1 coordinate 12,357,598, forward strand.
AAACCCAGACTCTACTCACTGGTAGAAACAGGGTCCCATCTTTTATTCAATGGTCAGAGGTAGAGTAGGTCAGCTGAGGCTTGGAATTATTCAGAATATTTATAGTCAGAATTTAACTATCAAGGCTTTGGAATCCTACATGGCCACCAGTACATAATAATAAACAAAGAAATATAAATGTATGTAGAGATGTATTGTTATTTGGGCCCATCAAATTGGAATTGGGTTGCTAAAATTTTATTTTTAAATAAAATAATCAGTGCTAATGAGAGTATAGTCAGGCAGACCTTCTAACACACTGCTGATTTTGCATTGGTACAACCCTATGGGAAATAATTTGGAAATTCACATCAAGTCCCTTAAAAATTCATTCTTAGAGTAAATATTTGGTGTGCTTATCTAGCCCTCATTTCTGGCATTCTTCCTAATATTATCTATATTTATCCTCCTCCAAGGGTCCATCAGTGGTTCTCAACCTTCCTAATGCCGCGACCCTTTAAAACAGTTCCTCATGTTGTGGTGACCCCCAACCATAAAAATATTTTTGTTGCTACTTCATAACTGTAATTTTGCTACTGTTATGAATCGTAATGTAAATATCTGATATGCAGGATGTGTTTTCATTGTTCACAACCCACAGGTTGAGAACCGCTGGTTTAGAGGAAGTTGGCCCCTGCCGCTTCCACGGATAGTCTCTGATTGATTTAAGCCAAGTAGAACATTTGAACCCCTGGTCCACAGTCATTTATGTGTGGGTGAGTATAGGATCTATATTCCAATCAGGGTGAATCTCAAAACTCTGGCTTAGACTATAGAGACAGAAATGTATTCCCTCCCACTAGATGTGACTGAGAAAGTCTGTACTAGTAGTTCTGACTGTGGCTGGTAGCCATCCTACAACCAGAAGGGAAGTCAGCCAAGAATAGAGTTGCCTTTGTTGTTGACAGATGAGACAGAAAGAAAATGGATTCCTGACCACATCACCGAATCAGTGAATCAGTCAACCTGAAAGCTGGCTTATTTCTAGAATTCTAATTTGTATGTGACAACAAAACCCTTTTGTGTTAAGCCAATTTGAGTTTTGTTTTCTGCTATTTGATATGGAAAGCCAGCTAGTTTTGACCCAGTAATTTCACCTCTAGGAATCTACCCTAATGAAATAATCATAAATTCACATATAAAACCTTAAATACATCCTTATTTATATGAGAGAAAAATAGGAAACAGCATGCATGTCTCCAAATGGGTGAAGGTTAAATAAATTATAATTGTACGCTAGAAAGAAATTTTATAAAACAATTACAAATCATCTTTCTGAAGAATATTTAATGACCCTGGAAAATGCTCACAGTATAAAGTATAAAAAATAAGATGTAAAATTGGATTCACATAATCTGACCTTATTATTTTATTTACATATAGAGAGATTGGAACCAAATTATTAGCCATTGTTTATGGATAATTTTTTATTACCCTCTTTATGGGTTTTGAGCATTTATTTTTTTAAAAATGTGCACCTATCACTTTTATAATCAGAAAATACTCAATCAACATTACCAATATTTTTATAGCCTTGACTCTGCCAGAGACCCCAAAGGGTAATAACATGTGCTCATATTTTTTATTTTGCTAAGGCACTATTTAAATCATGCCTTGGGAGGCTAGGATGAAGGATTGGTTTTCTAAACTCTGCTACCCTTTGCATAGACCGAATCTTTTATGGAACTCAGCCCTGGAGAGAAATTAGGCCTAGGTGAGCTGGGGCAAAATCTGTCACCCAATGTAGAAGTGAATACTTTTCAATCAAAGAAAAGAATGGATACCTTGATTGCTTCTTCTTGAAGCCAAACTGAATCTGAAGTTCTAGACTTTTCCTGCTCCCTCCCCTCCTCATGTTCAGGTTTAAGACTGTCCCTGCATTTTGCAGATGGAAAGCTGAAATGCTCTGGGAAGTGACTCACCCACAGCCAGACTGTGATAGAGGCACAGAGAAACATTTTGGAACCAGGGCCATCTGCCTCTCTAATTAGGGGCTTAACCCCAAGGGTAGCTTATTATCACTTGGTACTATTTTCCCAGACTGGTGTTGAGGCAACACCCCACATCTGGACCGTCCTGCTGCCATTATTCTTCCAGCACAATCCCAGAAGGAAAAGTTCTATTACCTGAAGTCTGAAAACAACAAACCCGAATTTTTCCATTCTCACACAGAAAAGGTAATATAAATAGGTGATATTTCCCCCCTAAAAGATTTGGATCCTGGGGTGTGTGTCTGAGAAGCAGGACTATCTCCCCTGCCCTCTTCTTTTTTTCTCCTTTTTTCAGTAACTGTAATGGCTCATGTTGTTGAAGACTTGACTACTGGGTTTCAATAGCATTCCATTGCAGAATGAGAGGTAGGTCTTTTCCATTATCCCCAATGACTTAATCATCTGACTGTTGGACTTTTGGCTTTGGTACTGCTCCATTTTTTTCTTATCAGTCATACCCTCACCAGGGTACAGGGCATTTGGAGCCTCCTATCTAGTTTGGAGCCAGATGAAGCTAGTTTCAGCTAAAATCTGTAGTGGGATTAGGCGGATGATGCACTTGAATTCTGGGCCTTTGCCTTCATGGTTCCTTCCCTCTTAGATGTGATGCATGAAAACTATCCTCCCACTTATTCTGCAGCCTGGCCAGGACCAGGGCTCAATCAATTACATGCTTGGGGTTTTACCAACAGATCATCCCATCATTTTACCTCCCTTGCTTATCTGAGTTCTCAATGCTAGTAGCATTCCTTATTAAGAGGCATTTTAGTCAGGAACAAGAGAATGGGCTATCTATCTTACAGGTTCAGAGGTCTTCATTCCTGAGATGAGACTCTTCTAGCAGGGAGAGAATCCTGGAGGAATGAATAGACCAGGATCACACAGCTGTGGAGTGCCCTTGCAAATGGCATTGCACAGAGCAGGAGCCAGAGTCGCCGAGAGTCATGGCCAGGTTTTCCTCATTTTGCTCTTTATATGGCACCAAGCACAGGTCTGGAGGCATTGGAGTTAGCATAATTCAGGCCCCAGCTTGCCTCCCCACCCCTTCTAAAAAGAGGTAGTTGGTAGAATAAATAGACAAAAGTTGCGTGTATACATTTCTGAATCATGTCACTGAGAAGCTGTCTTAGAAAGGTGAACTCTGCTTGCCCCATAAGACATTGTCAACATATCTCTGACTTCAGCTAAAGCAAATGTCAATGCCTTTCTCTACAGGCTCTTGCTGCTTTCAGTCTCTCCCTCACCAGATCAGGCACAACCACACGCATGGCTTTTCTCCTGGATGAGTGAGGACTCAGTCTCTGCTTGCTGGAGTGACATGGGCCATAGATTGGGGCTAACAGCACATGGTATTCCACTCCCTTGCTCAGAGTTCCTGAGGTCTTTTTATGCCATGTGACTCAACATGCTTTCCCATAGTTATGTAACTGCTGCGGACCTTCCTGGGACCTGCTGATAGTGCTGGGGCCAGTCCTACCATGAGTGGGTTACTGCATCCTTAAGGCTTAGCTTATCCAGATCTCAAAGACTGAACGGAACTCCTGAGGCTTTGAAATCTCCTACCCGCAAGGATTCAATCCATCAGCTTTTACTGAGTGCCTCTTCTGTGCCAGGCTTGCTGCAAGAATTTTCACTTACCTCAACTGAATACAGATTGTCAGTAGTTATTATCATTATCCCATTTTACAAATGAAGAGGCTGATGATTGGAAAAGGTAAAGGACTTGCTCCAAAATCCCCTGGCTAGTGGTGGAGTGTGATTCAAATTGAGATCTGCTTGACTTTAGAACTGTAGAGCATGTGTCTGCAGGGCATGAATGACATGGGTAAATAGCCCTGATTACAAGAAGGATATCATTTTGAACTCTTCTTCCTACATGGTATGATTTTAGCCTCATCTTCCAGGAGGTGGAATCCCAAGAATGTCTGGATGAGGTAGAGGGAGGGACACACATCTGGGTCTCAGTTCTACCCATTCTCTTTCTCCCCTCTTGCATTCCACCCCATTTTCAATGGGGGAAGAGGGAGTCAATGTTGTGTAGTGATTAAGAGGATATTCACTGGATTCTGGTTGATGAATTCCAATCCTGACTCTGTCACTAACTGTGTGGCTTTAGGAAAGATACTTAAGTATCTAAGTCCTGGTTTTATCATCTGTAAAATAGGGATGATAATAATACCTGACCTATAATTTTATAATACTGAAACACAATACATGACAGTAAGTTGATCATTTGAAATACTAATAACTAACAGCTAGAATGGTGTGCAAATTGCTGCAAGTACTTTGGAGAACAATTTGCTGATATATAGTAAAGTTGAAGATGTACATACCCTATGACCTAGCAACCCTTCCTCTAGGTATATGCTTGAATGCCTAGAAACATGTACAGAAACATATATAGAAATGTACATAGCAGCATCATTCACAATCACATGAAGTTGAAAACCATCTATATATTCATTAATAGAAAAATGAATAAAGCATGATATAGTCATACAATAAAATACTATATGTCAGTGAAAATAAATGAGCTATACCAACACAGCTCCTAGGACAATGGAAACTAAGGAGAAAATAAACAAATGGGACTATGTCAAAATAAAAAGCTTCTGCACAGCAAAAAAAAAACCATCAACAAAACAACAAGAAAGCCCACTGCATGGGAGAACATATTTGCCAATGTTATCTCTGATAAGAGTTTAATCTCCAAAATTTACAGGGAACACATACAATTTAACAAAAGGAAGATAAACAATCCAATAAAAAAATGGGTAAAAGACCTAAATAGACACTTTTCGAAAGAGGACATACAGAAAGTCAAGAGATATATAAAAACATGCTCAAAGTCACTAATCATCTAAGAGATGCAAATCAAAATGACAATGAGGTATCATCTCATACCTGTCAGAATGGCTTTCACCAACAAATCATCAAATGACAAGTGCTGGAGAGGATGTGGAGAAAAAGGAACCCTCATGCACTGCTGGTGGGGATGCAGACTGGTGCAGCCATTGTGGAAAACAGTATGGAGTTTCCTTAAGAAATTAAAAATGAAACTCCCATTTGACCCAATAATCCCACTTCTAGGAATATATCCCAAGAAACCAGAAACACCAATCGGAAAGGATATATGCACCTCTATGTTCATAGCGCCGCAATTTACCATAGCTAAGATTTGGAAACAGCCTAAGTTCCCATCAGCAGATGAGTGGATTAAAACGATGTGGTACATCTACACAATGGAATACTATGCTGCTGTTAAAAAGAAGGAACTCTTACCATTTGCAACAGCATGGATGGACCTGGAGAGCATTATGCTAAGCAAAATAAGCCAGTTGACGATAGATAAATATCACATGATCTCACTCATTTGTGTAATATAATGAACAACATAAACTGATGAACAAAAATAGAACCAGAGTCATAGAAGCATTGAGCTGACCATTCAACCTAATAGGGAAGGTGGTGGTGGTGGGGAGGTAAGAGATCAACCAAAGGACTTATATGCATATAAACATATGCATAACCAATGGATATGAACATAACCAATGGATACAGACATTAGGGGGGTGAGGGCATGTGCTGGGGGATGGTAGCAGCTGGGGAGAGGTCAATGGGGGGAGGGGGAAGGAGACTTATGTAATACTTTAAACAATAAAGAATTTAAATTTAAAAAAGGAAAAGAAATGAGCTAAAGCTATGCAGATAAACATGGATAATTTCATGAGGGGTCCCAGATTGGAGAGGGTGCAGGCCGGGCTGATACCCTCACCCCCACCCCTCTGTGCACGAATTTCATGCACCGGGCCACTAATATATATATATATATATATATATATATATATATATTCAAAACATGTTTTTATATTAATAAAATAAAGACTCTACATTGGTTAGGGGGACATACATATATAAGAAAAGCATAAAGGATGGAAAAACACTACATTCAGTATGGTAGGGGAGGGAGGGGCACATAGGGGTATCAGCTAATTAGGATATTCTTTCTCCAGCTGAATGGTGGATTCATGGTGTGGATGGTAGAATTCTAAGTGGGTCCTCAAGATTCTTACTGCCTGGTATACACACACCTAATCTAAGTTATTCAATGTAACACTAATTGAGATATTGCTGTGAAGAGATTTTGGAGGCCCAAATTAAGGTCCAAATCAGTTGACTTTGAGATAGGTTTTAAGATTATCTTAGATGAGCCCAAGGTAATAAGATGAGCCATTTTAAAAGGAACTGGACTCATTGTTGTGGGAAAGATTTAAGCGTGGGTGGGATTTGACATGAGGAGGGTTCTTTGTTGCTGGACTGAAGGAGGAGGGGACATGTGGCAAGGAGCTGAGAGTAGCCTCTAGGAGCTGAGTCCCAGCTGACAGCTGGCAAGGAAATGGGGACCTCTGTCCTACAACTACAAGGCACTGAATTATTTTAACCACCTGGATGAGCTTGGAAAAGGACCTTGATCCATAGATGAGATGAACAGTGATTCTGGCTGATACCTTGACTTAAGTGTTGTGAGGTCCTGGGAGGAGAACCCAGCCACACCATGCCTAGATTGCTGACCTACAGAATTGTGAGCTAAAAAATAGGTATTGTTTTCAACTGCTAAGCTTGTGATTTGGCCATGTAGTAACATAAAACTAACACACACAGGAATTCATAATTATTCTTTGTATAATTTGTTGCATCTAAAATATTTTGTAACATTTTTTTAATTCTTATTTTTATTAATCCTCAACCAAGGATATTTTCCATTGGTTTTTAGGTAGAGTGGAAGAGAGAGGGAAAGACAGAAAGAAACATTGATATAAGAGAAACACATCGATTGGTTGCCTCCTGCGTGAGTCCAGGCCAGGGAATAGCCTGCAACCAAGGTACAAGGCCTTAATGGGAATCAAACCTGGGACCCTTTGGTTCACAGGCTGATGCTCTATCCACTGAGCCAAACCAGCTACAGCTTTCATAACACTTATTGAAAGCATTTAGAATGGAGTTGGAGCTGAGTAGTGTAGCATTCTAAGCCTGACCTTGAACGAGAACCTCAAAAGTCGCCTTGACGAATGATGGGTCAAGAGTAGATCCTGGTTCATAGAACAGAGGAAGGCTGGGGCACTTATTCCCAGCATGGCCTCTTGTCCTCTCTAAGCACAGCCACTCCTGGGAGACCTCACTTCTCCATCTTCTCTCCTATCTCATCCTACTCATTCCCCCATCCAAACCCAAGAGAATTAACTTCACCTAAGAGCCCAACATTCTTTAGACTAAGAGATTCTAACAAGCATGATAGAGCATTTGTATGGATCCCATGAACTTCTTTCAAAAAAAAAATCTCACAGAGCTCCATTCATCTAGTCCAATAAAGACTTTTACTCTCACAATCTATACTTAATTCTGTTCCTTGTTGACTTAATTTCAGTAGTGTCACAATAATGTGCATTTTCTCCATGGTGTCAGTTTATTCTAATACTGGTGATGTTAAATCTGATTTCTTGATTAAGGTGGCACCTGCCAGTTTTCACTTGTTAAGGTACATTTTCTTCCTTTGTAACTAATATGTAATTTACTAGTGGCCTGGTGCATGAAATGCCTGCACGGAGGGGTGGGGGTGAGGGTATCAGCCCGGCCTGCACCCTCTCCAATCTGCGGCCCCTCAAAGGATGTCCTACTGCCGGTTTACAGGGATCGGGCCTAAACCGGCAGTCAGACATCCCTCTCGCAATCCAGGACTGCTGGATCCTAACCGCTCACCTGGCCAGCCTGGGTGAGGGGCTGATGGCTGTTTGCAGGCTGGTCAAGCCCCCCAGTGGGCACCCTCACCCCATGGGTGTGTGGCCAACCTGGGTGAGAGGCTGATGGCTGTTTGAAGGCTGGCCACACCCCCCAGTGGGGACTCTTACTCCATGGGGGCATGGCCAGCCTGGGTAAGGGGCTGAGGGCCATTTTCAGGGTGGCCACAGCCCCTTCAAGGTGGGGGGTCCCGCTGGGGTGCCTGGCCAGCCTGGGTGAGGGGCTGATAGCTGTTTGCAGGCTGACCAAGCCCCCCAGACCCAACTTCCAGCCCCTCCTTTTTTTTTTTTCCAGTACCTCTGTGAGCAGAGGCCAGGCCGGCTGGAAGCAGGTATCTGGGATTTATTTGTCTCCTATAATTGAAACTTTGTAGCCTTGAGCGGAGGCCACAGGCCTGTGGGAAGCTTGGCTTCCTCCATCGCCGGGGCAACCCAAGCCTCCTGCTCGCTCCAGCTCCGAGGCCCCCAGCCTCCATCTTGGTTGGGTTAATTTGCATATTTGCTCTGATTGGCTGGTGGGCGTGGCTTGTGGGCATAGGTACAGTCAATTTGCATGTTTCTCTTTTACTAGATAGGATAGGTAAATAGTTTGAGGATATAGAAATATCTTGTCTTTTGTCAAACTTTCATCCATTAGTTTTAACATTCATTTAACTCCTTTCTTTTTTCCATATTTACTCATTGGAACTCTTTTGAGGAAAGAGTTCCAATGCAGTGCTACATTTTAAATAAATATTTATTTATTAATATCTGCAAAAATTATGAGTTCCTATTTTATTCAGTGAGTTATAATCAATTATAGTCATTGTTCCTTTTGATGTTCATATTGCCCTGATTTGGCCAGTGGGAGCTCCTTTGAGCTGGCTTCTGTGTTCTTTTACTATATCTCTACCATTCTTTGAACATTTTTTTACTTTCTTATGGAACAAGATGTTTCAGGCTCATCTTGTCTTTTTTTTGACTGAAATCAGCCTTTCTCCAAGGAACTCTGGTTCCTTTAAATGGAGAATGGTCTTTAGAAACCAAGATTTGGGTTCTACATACATTTAGTGCTCCTGGTGTATCATTGTTTCTAGGCTTCTTAGGAGACAGAGCTAAAATATATACATATATGACAGAAAGATAGATTCATATATACACATGACACATGATTTCTCATTTTTTGTATGTATGATTCTTTTCTCCAACAGTAAGAAACCTGGCTTTATATTTGCTGATATTTTTTTCCAGCCTAGAGTAAACAGAAAATAGTTTCAGAATTCCTAATCTGTATCTCTGCTAAAACTAAATTTACTAATTAGAGTTCAATATTTGTTTATATATTTTTCAGGTAAAATATACAAACAGTGTACTGCAAAGATATTACATGTATAATTCATTAAGTGTTGATAAATGATATAGGTAATTACATATTTTATACTCTTAAAATATGTTTTTATTTATTTTAGAGAGAGGAAGAGAGAAGGAGAGAGATAGAAATGTGACTACAGGAATACCTTTAGTCCCACATTCTCTTCTTGAACCTTGCCTCTTCTCTATCAAGAGGTAAAGTCTACGTCTTCATTACAGGAATCGAACCACTACCTCCTGGCTCATGGGCTGATACTCAACTACTAACAACCACTAAGCCACACCACATACTGCCCATGTGTATTTCCCTTTTTTCAAGGATCACAGACCTTTCCTTCCTATTTTACAATGCCTAAAAAAAGTTGCTTCATGTGTTTTTCTCTTACAGGTCAAATATGTGTAAATATATATTTACGTACTGGAGGGCTATAACCAAATGGCTCTAAAGGTATTTGGTATTTAATTCAATGTATCCAAATCTGACCTCAAAATTCTATCTGCTCCTTAAATGTTGCTGGTCCTATATTTTCTTTTCCCATAGGTAGGGTCATCATCCAGGAATCAGATTTACCCTACATTCCTCTCTTTCCTTAATTAATCAACAAGTCCAATTGATTTTATCTCCTAAAACTATCTTCTATGTTTTATTCTTATTTGTGTCCTTTGACCCTTACCACCGTCACCTGGACTATGGCAGTATATCTAACTGCTGTCCTTGCCCCATTTCACATCCCTCAAAGACATTCTCCACAAGGCTGCTATAGTGATCCATCTAGAGTATAAATTTAACCAAAATAAAATCCATGTCTCTCAGAATTTCACATATAAAATGGTCCTTCAATGACCTGTCCCCTAATTCTCTCTTCTTCCTTCCACCCAAACTCTACAATCATCTTCATTTTTTTCATCTTCTAGCCCATTAGTGTTCCTCAATAGTATTAAAAAAAAAAAAAAAGTGTCACCTCCTCTATGAAGTCTTCCCCAATCCCTTCTTCAAAGACAATAAATAGCTCTCAGATTTCTTGCTTACTTACATTTCTGTTACGACACATACCACACTGTCTGTATACATCATTTTATTTGTTTATCCCCACCCACTAGATTGTGGCCTTTTTCTTTTTATCACTATTTTTTTAGTGTCTGGTATAGTACCAGTCTATAGAGAGTGCTTATTCATTATTTTTGTTGTTGCTGAAATAGAGTGTTAAAACTGTAGTCAAATATTGCTGTTGTATAATATTTAGAAACTGGAAATTCTGGCTTTATAAAATGAAAGTGATTGACTGGTGAAGAAGTTCTGAAGGCTGCTTATGAGCCTTTTATGTGCTTTTTTATTAGGTTTGAGTATCTCCTAATTCATTAATAATGAGGAAAAGGAAGAACACCAGGAGGGTTTTCTTTAAGTCTCAAATCATGATTACAAAGGATACTTTTTCCAAAAATATCTTCTGTGTAAAACACAATTAGAGTTTGTCAGTAAAATCAGCCTTCAGGAAGTGACTTGGGTCTTGACCTAGTCCATAAAAATGGAATGATGCCATCACTTGGCCTGCGGAGGCCATTCACCATCCTCATACATTTTCCTGATAAAGAATTGATTCATGTTCCAGGGAGAAAAGAATACATCTCCACATCTCAGTGTGTGCAAAACAGAATTGTCATCTTCCCTCTCAACCCTGCACCACTTCCTCTGTAGCCTATTTTTGTTAATGGTATCACCATCCTCCCTGCCATCCAAGCTCAAAATCTCGCTGTTATTGTTGCTTCTCTCTCCCTCCCATGTCCCACCCCCAACTTGCCTGTTGTCAATTCTTCCTTCCTATTATCTCTCATGTCTGTCCCCTCCTCTATTCCCACTGCTGCTGCCCTAATTCGGGTGCTTATTCTCTCTTGCCAACAATAACATCGCAAATGGTCTCTCTGCCTCACTCAAATCAGTCTCACATATCGGGTTAATCTGCCTTCAGCACAACTCATCATGCCCTAACCTTGCTGAAACCTTTCAGTAGCTCCTCTATTCCCTGCAGGATGAAGGCTACATTCATTCAAGGTGTGGCCTCTGCAACATGATTTCTCATTACTCCTTTCATGCTCCCTCTGCTTCAACTCAATCAAACGACTTCTTTATTCACTCACTCATTTATTTATTCAATATCTATTTATTGAACCACGGGGCAAGGCACTGAGGATACAGACACGAAAGGCAGCATTTCTGATCTCCAGCAGCATACCGGTCTGCCCTTTTGCACCTCTGGGCTATTAACCTTTCTGTCCCCATCACCTGGAATGCTCTTTTCCTCCATCCCACATATACACCTGCCTGAATTCCACCCCGGCCTCAATGCCTCCTTTCCCCTGATTCAAATATCTCCTTCCTGAAGCCTCATTCCGTCCACATCTCTCTCCAAGCTGGAAGAAATCAATTCCTCCTCTCAAAAGTTATGGCTGTCACCTGCATTCTCAGAGGGCTATGTCTCATTTTCCACTGAAAACTGTATGTTCCTGAGAGGAGGAGCTGTGTCAGTTTCACCTTTGCATCTGAAAGAACATTTGATACAATGCTGTACAAGTATTAATTACTCAATTAAATTTAGTTGAGTGAACCAGTCTCTTAGAGATGCACTGTGTAAATGAGGCCTCCCTGAGTCTTAGATTTCAGAACTGGGAAATAAATATTTTCTGTTCTTTGCTCCTAATTGTCAAAGTTTCACTACTGGTTCTCTTTTTGTTCTGGGCACAATGCCCAATGCCACGTGGTTTGGAGACAGTGCAGAGGGCCAGCTGGGTTCCTTAAGAAGTCTCCTGACTTTGCTTTCCTGGGCTGTGCTGGTTCCAAGCCATGCGGTGGCTTGGTTCCTTGGTGACCTAGATGATGCAAGGCTTACTCAGCCATCTCCCGGAGACGTGGTGGCCTCAGTCACGTGGGGCTCTCTGCACCAATACGGGGTGGGAAAGGCACGACTGACTTAGATCCAGGAGATGGTGCACAATGGAGTCTAGGAATCTGAGATTTACCCTAGACTCCTCTCTTCCCTTAATTAATCAGATGCTAACCCAAGCATGTCAAACTTGTGGCCTGGGGGCCGCATGCCTCATTAAATAAAGGAGGCATGCGGCCCAATGGCCGTGAGTTTGACATGCTTGCCTGTGTGCAGGGCAAAGGGCCACACTGGCTGGCCAGAGCCAGTTGCTCCAGGGCATCTCAGAGCCCAGTGGGGTCCCAGTGAGGATCACAGTCAGGGAGTGAGTTTGTGGGGAATAGCATGCTGGAAGGGAACCCAAGCTAAGTTTGGGGCTTCCGAGGGTTGGGGAACTTCAATGGCTTCATCAATAGCTCTCCAAGGTCAAGGAACTCAGTTTACACCCCTTGGCACTGATGGACCCTCTCTGACCTGGTCCCACCTACTTTCTCATCCTAGCACCCACACCACATCTCTGGGCAGAGCTTCTATTTCCCTCATAACGGACCACTCATGATTACTCAAGCACACCCTGCTCACTTATGCCCCTAGGTCTTTGCCTAAACTGATGTCTTCCTACTGCCTGCTCCATTCTCAGTCTATTCCCATCCTCTGCCTTCAAAGCCCTACTCCCATGCCACATCCACTCACCCTCTTCTCTTGAATCTCACTTAGGATGTACCACTTCTTCCTCCAGGTTTAACACTTATTTTATTGTGCTCTTGTAGATAAGATAGATAGTTGCTGTAAGTCTGTCTCCTTCAGTGGATTATAAGATCCTTCAAAATAGCCACATCTTATTCATATATGCACTCAAAAGCCTATCACAGCTCCCAAAACACAGTAGCTCCTTAGATAACTGGTAAGTGGTGGTTACCTACCTGGATATGAAACTTCTTCAGGATTAATATGCTTCCAGACACTTTTACTACATTGCATCTAAAGAGCAAGGCAAACAGGAACACCTGTTCCCCTTGGCGCATCTTGCCCATGCCTTTGTCCCGAGGCTGTTTTCTGCTCTATTTAGTTCAGGCCCCTTGATCAGATGGATCCAATCCCCACTCAGTGACACAGTGCATTCCCTAGGTTTGAGACCAATTCCGTGAGTTTTCTCTCTCCCCAGACTTCTTCATCTCATCCCTCCCTCTGACAGTTTGGGGCTCGCCTGTTCCTCTCACTGATTTATTTGGACTTGGTAATCAGTCGGCAGGTAAGTGAAGTGTAGCTTTGCTTGGAGAGAGAGGAGAGCAGGCTCCCAGTCCCCAGGGATAGGCAAGAACAGAGAAAGAAGAACCTGCACTTCATCCTTTCTGTCTACCTTTCAATCATGTCCCTTGACTCACACATTTTTCAAAGGACTCACAGCTCTTAGTGTCTATTCAGTGTGAAGATATCACACAGTACCTTCTCACACAGCTTCCATGCCTCAGCACATTTATCTCCTTCCAGGAAAAACTGCAAATTTCTTGAAGGAGAGAAAGGTGTCTTACAATATTCTAGTATCCATAATGCAATATTAACCATATCCTAACTATGAACATTGTTGAATTTTATAAATCAAGTATATTCATTGAAATGTTATCTATAATAACAAATAACTGGAAACAACTTAATGCCCATCAATGAGGTATAAAATTCAGTAAACGATGGTGCATCATTGTGAAAGGATATATGTGATTATTAAAATGACAATTATAATATCTATGGAACAATATGGAAAATATGATAGACTGGTAACTGATGAAAGAAGATTTAAAAAATATCCTGAAACCATAATTATAACCATCACTGTGCATTACAGCAAACCTGGAAGGTGATATGCAAAAATGATATTAAGTGATGTTTAAAAATGTCTTTAAGGTTATGGCTATTATCATCTTTTGAATAAAAATTTTGGTATAAATATAATATCAAATGTATATACATCATTTTTCTTGAAGTTTAGGGCCATTAGGAGTGAGAAGTCCATTTGGCAAAGGAATGGAGAAGCAAAAAGGTGACTTTAATCAATGCCAATGTTCAAGATGTCTATGCTCTTTACCAGATGAATTTTGATAATGATGGTGATGATACTGATGAAAGAAGTTTCTTTGATTGTTCTCTTGAAATCTGAAAATCCATATGAAAACTGAATAAAATTATGGGCCCTATTAAAAATATGCCAACTCTAGTAAACTTTGGAATTTCAGGGAAGAGTCTACTCGACCTTGAGAATAACTAGTCCTTGACCATGTGGTATATCAAGACAGAGTGAGAGGAACAGTAGACAGAAATATTGGAAGGCTGGATTCCAGTCCCGGTTCTGGGAATATCACTTAACCTAAATAGGTAATTTCCTCATCCAGCTGGTCAGCCAACGCCATCCACACAGACACAATGAGTGCCTACTGGGCGGTAGCACTGAGCTCAGCATTGAGCCGTCCTTGGTTTCTGCCAGAGTGAACTCACAGGGATAGTGGGAGGATAAAATGGAATAATGCATGGAGAGGCTGTGGAAAAGCTGCACTAGATAAATGTGAGCTATTATTAAGAAACATAGAAGCATAGCTGGTCTGGTGAGAGCCACAATGCTAACAGCTGATTCAGAGCTAACCAAAATTGAGACAATCAGCGACTGACAAAGCTGGGAAAAACAAAGCTCTGATTGAAATGGGCTGCAGCTGACTTTTGCAAGCCTCCCAGCTGGACTCATTTGGGTTCTCACAGCAAAATCTTTTACCTCCATTAGAGCATTGATCACCCCTGCCTAGGGCACAGCTCTAGCCTGTGCAACTGCCTCCTCTCCTAAACTGGCACCTCACCCCACCCTCAAGAGCTGCTTAATAAAGGTTTGTTAAATCTGATTCTCTCTCTCTCTCTCTCTCTCTCTCTCTCTCTCTCTCTCTCTCTCTCTCTCTCCCTCTCTCCCTCCCCCCCTTTGTGTGTGTGTGTGTGTGTGTGTGTGTGTGTGTGAGAGAGAGAGAGAGAGAGAGAGAGAGAGAGAGAGAGAGAGAGAGAGAACTTTCATTCTGGATGAATAATCTCTGACCTAACACCCAGGATGGGCAGGATTTTCCCTCTGAGCTAGTTACTTAACACTCTCTTGAAATATACAAAATACCTTTATAAGGATTTTTAAATGAACTTTGTTTTTCCTGAATAAGGTCCCCCTTCTCATCTGGGGAGAAATGAAATGAGTTAGTTTAATACCTCACTGAGGGAGTGGGAAGAGGATAGAAAGAAGCAGACAAGCAGCAGAGAAGAAAAAGAAATAGAAGAGAAACAGTCAGGAAGGCAATCCAGTTCAAGCCAACAAAGAATTTCTGGAGGTGAGGCCCTGACCCTTCTCTGCACCTTCTCTCTCCTCCTCCCTCTCTGAGAAGTGCTGCAACAGGGAGGTGAAGGTGGTGTTTGAGGTTAGGGCTGAGTAAAGGGCTTAGGAATATTAGCCACAGCTAAGGAGGTTCAATTCATTGAATGAATAACAATAATTTCAGTTCTTTATTGCTGAGTCACTTATTGGCATGTTGGCATTTATAACTTGCCATACTCATTGCAGTGCCACTGTTAGCATTGTGTAGGGGCAGAAACAGATGGGTTTTGATTGCAGAGGCCAATTAGCACCTCCTCAGTTCACCCACTGCCATGCTGGCATTTAAAGTGGGCAAGGAGGGTCATAGCCTCTATAACTAGTCTGTAGAGACTTTAGTTTAAAAAAATAAATTCCAATTAGGATAATACTGCTACCAATAGAGCTCCTTAATTGATGGCTTATGTTGTCCAGATAGTGTCAAGATTGGCAGCTATAAATTATGTAGGATCACAACATTCATAAGTTGCAGAGGGAAGATTCAATTCCTAAGCATGGGACTCTGAACTTGATAGAAATTGATCATATTGAATATTTCTTTATCCAGTTGGCAGATACTGTAGAAGAGTTCTGGGCCAGGCATTAGAAAGGATGTAAGACTTTTTACATCCTGGTGCCATTTCTCATCAAGCTTCAGGCTCATGTACACTCATTAAAGTAATGGATCAAGACCCTACATTTTCCACTGTCACTATCACCAGCACTATGACCATCACCATCAGAGCTCTGCCCTGCACCCTGGCCATCATCACTTCCATCACTGATACAAAGAAAAAACACAAAACCATTTGGGAAGTGTCCATTGTTTGCATGTGGCCATGTGGTGTTTCTCGATAATGGCAGCTGGGTCATGTCTGGGGCATGCTGAAGGATTAGGTGGTGCTTGAGTGAAGGTGACATGTGACAAACTCTACTCTTAGCCTGGAGCAGACTGCAGATGCCAGTCTCCCAGGAGCAGTCAATCCAGGACAGAACTCTGTGCTTGCAGAATAGGTAATGAGCATGGTTTACATAATGCTCTAGGAGGAGTTGATGGCTAAGGCTTCAATCTCCCTTTCTGAGAGCCCATCTGTGCTGACTTCTCTCTTCATGATCAAAGGTGCTACCAACCTGTCTCAAAGGGGGCCCTATCACATCCGGCATTGCCTCACCTCTCTGCAAAACCAGAGGAGACCTGAATGTACTCAGGCAGCATGTCATGCCAACTGTAACTCCTTGAAATGCAAAAAAAAAAAAAAAAAAAGGCAGAACCAGAGAAATAAAGTGAATCAGAATCTACACTGGGAATTTACATTAGTTAAACAAATCTCATGTTCATAGGCACATTCTTCAGATGCATTTATATTCATTATATCACCTTAATCACAGTCATGTGACACCAATCACTCTTTCAAGCATATGAAATCACTTCCCTTTCCATCTCCACGCCTTGGCTCATTTTCTGTCTACAGCCTGGAATGCCCTTCCTCTGAGTCCAGATACTGCTCATTTGGGGCTGAATTGTGTCTACCCTCCCCCTCCCCGCCCCAATACCAAAGTCCTAAAGCCTAGTACCTTTGAATGTGAACTTATTTGGAAATTAGGTCTTTGCAAATGATTACACTGATGCCATTGGGATGGATCCTAAAACTAGTACATTATGTCCTTATAAACATAGGAAATGAGAACTTGGACATCACATACAGAGGGAAGATGTTGTGAAGATAGAAAGCACACCATCTACAAGCGATGGAACACCTGAGATCACCAGCAGCTACAAGAGAGGCCTGGAAGAGTCTCCTTACAGGCCTCAGAAGGAACCAACCCTGCCAACACCTGGACTTAGACTTCCAGCCTCCAGAACTGTGGGAAAATACATTTCTGTTTTAGGTCACTCCATTTGTAGTGCTTTTTTGTAGCAGCCCCTGGAAACTAGAACATGCATCAAACCTCAGGATCAAGCTTCTTCCTATAGAACATCTTTGACTGTAGCACAGTCCTGGCATTTAACATTAAACCATAACTATTTGTCAACTGATCTACTGTTTGACCCCTCCTTGATGAAGGGCACCATATTAGATGCTGTGATGATACAAATGTGACATGATCTCACCCTTGCAACGCTTCTCATCTTTGTGCATGACCCATGTAAACTATGTGTGCAGCTATAAGGCAGGATGAAAAGGTATGTGCCCATCAGCAGACAAGTAGATTAGAAAACTGTGGTACATCTACATAATGGAATTCTATGCTGCTGTAAAAAAGAAGGAATTCTTACCATTTGCAACAGCATGGATGGAATTAGAGAGCATTATGCTAAGTGAAATAAGCCAGTCAGAGAAAGATAAATATCACATGATCTCACTCATTTGTGAAATATAATGAACAACATAAACTGATGAACAAAAATAGAACCAGAGTCATAAAAGCATTGAACAGATTGTACAACCTATGAGGGAAGGTGGGGGAGGGGGTGAAGGGGTAAGAGATCAACCAAAGGATTTGTATGCATGCATATGAGCAAAACCAATTGACATAGACAGTAGAGGGGTGAGGGCTTATGCTTGGGAGAGGGGGTGGTGGGGGAGAGGTCAATGGGGGAAAAAGGAGACTCATGTAGTACTTTAAAAAATAAAGAATTTTTAAAAATTAGAAGATGGGAACTGTCACAGGGAAGGTCATTTCCTTCTACTTGACAGCACAGGGGACCTACTAATAATCCAACGGCCCCTGCCCATGCTGCTGTGCTTCTGTGGCCTTGGGGTCAGAATAGGAGCGCACTCTGGGGTTCTGGGATGTCACTGACAGGCAGGAAGATGTAGGTGAGAGAATCCTAGGCAGGCTGTATGTGTGCTTCCCCTCTGGGAAGCTCGGCCTTGACCATTAGCTCTCAGATGTCCCCTTGAGTCTCGCTCACTAGAAGTCTTGTCTCACCATCTGCCCTGCATTTCCAGTCTTTCTGACACATATCTGTCCTCAGGCAGGTCTTCTTGCAAGAAGAAAAGAAGGACACAATTATAAAAATATATTCCAATATAAATGTACTTGATTATTGAAATAATAATAATAATAATGTATTATGAAATAAAAAAGAAGAAAAAAAGGAGAATAGTCAGGAAGAATAACATGAGGGAAAATGAGTTAGATGTTTTAAGGTTTTTTTATACTATGTGTAATGAACATCAGGGTATTGATTAATGTTAAAATTTTATGAATTAAGTATGAATGTTGCAATTTCAGGGTAAATACTAAAATAATAGAAACAGTATATAATTCACAACTAATAGAAGAAAAAAATTAATGATAAAAACAAATAACACTAAAATAAGGCAATAAAGAAAATGAGAAGGCAAATATAAGCACAAAATATGATGGTAGATTTTATAAAGCCCCAAATAGAACTTACAAAAATGTAAATGGATTAAGATCTCCATTAAAAACAACAACCCCCAAAGATTTTCTGGCTATATTATATGTGATTTATATTTCTGTATATACTATTTTTAAAAGACATAATTAAAACAGAAGGATACAAAAGAATGAAAGATAAAAGGATGAAAAACTATAGCAGGCAAATACTAATCAACAGGTATCTTAGAAGGATTTATTCATATTAAACAAAATAGCTGAAATATTATTAGAAATAGAGTATCATTTCACAATGACACATTTTAATTAACAAAATCCTACAATTTAAATATCTAAAAAGACTAAAAAACAGGCTTCAGAATATATAAAGTAAAAATTGACAGAAGTACAAGTGGGAAAGTATAACAACCAGAGTGGGATATTTTAATATACATCTCTCAGTCATCCATACATCTTGCAGAAAAAAAATCATAATTATAAAAATTTAAACCAAATAAAAAACTTGATCTAATGAAGGGTTATAGAGCATTGCTTCAAAAAATTACAGAATAAGAATATGAAAACACATTTTTTTTAGGCACACATATAATATTTATAAGAATCAATTATTTCTGGACCTTGAGTCAATCTTAACAAATTTTAGTAAAGTGAAACTATATGGATCATGATTTCCAATAAAAATTCAATTAAGTTAGAAATAAAAATTAAAAATTAATTAGAATATTCTAATATGATTGGGAATTTGGACACAACACTTCTAAATAATCAAAGAAGTGTGGCCAAAAAAGAAAGTATAGTGTTAAGCAGAACATAGTTTGACTAAACAATTATAAAATACTATTTAAAATTTGAAACATACAGCCAGTGGTATGCTAGAGTTAGTTTGAATCTGCTTACAAGAACTGACTGTCAAATATTCAGGAAAATTTTCAGCTGATGGTTAACCCACTAGTATCTTGAAATCAGTCACAGTGGAGATCTTACAACACATATATATGGAATTGGCACACTATAAATGAAGGCTTTTTCTTTCTCGTTTCCTTTTTTTTTTTTTTGCAAGTTAGTTACCAGAACACCAAGAGATGCAGTTAAAACATTATAAAGATGGATTAGAAAAAAAGAAAGGCTGCAAATTTCAACTTTAGAAACTAGGAAAAACAAAGTAAAGAAAGTTGAAGAAAGCAATTAAGAAGATAAGTTAATGGAATAAAAATATTATACAAAATAGAAATATAATAAAGAGAACAAACAAAATCAAAGGTTGGTTCTTTGAAAATATAAGTAAAATTGGAAGGACTGGGGAGATTGATCAAGAAAATAAAGAAGAAATGTACAAATAACCAACATTAGCACACATTGAAAAGTTTAACAGGGGTCCTCAAACTTTTTAAACAGGGGGCCAGTTCACTGTCCCTCAGACCGTTGGAGGGCCGGACTATAGTTTAAAAAAAAAAACTATGAACAAATTCCTATGCACACAGCAGCGGCAAAAACACCCGGCGGGCCGGATAAATGTTTTCGGCGGGCCGCATGTGGCCCGCAGGCCGTAGTTTGAGGACCCCTGGTTTATAATATGGTATATGAAAACTTAATGCCAATATGTTCAAAAATAAATATGAAATGTACACATTCCTGGAAAAATACAACATACAAATTCCTTCTCATGAAGAAATAAGAAATTTTGAATTTTACTTTAACTCATAAAACAAAAAGAAAAGTTTTTATCCAGAACTCTCTAGGTCCAGATGATTTTACAAGTAAATTCTATAAATGTTCAAGAGATAAATATTTCTAAGTTATATTCATTCCTTCAGACAATAGGACAAAAGGGCAAATCTTCCATTATGCTTTGTGATACTAGTTGTAATCTTGATTCTAACACTCAACAAAGGTGAAATGAGAAAGAAAAATTAGAGCCCAACCTCACTCATGAATGTAAATGAAAACATAAACTACAATTAGTAAACCAAACCAAGCAATATACATAAAAATACATCAGGTCTAATTTGGGTTTATATTAGTAATGTAAGATTAGTGAAATTTTGGGAAAGCAATTCATGTAATTCACTACATTAACAGGAAAAAAAGAGAAAAAAAAAGATGTGATTATCACAGAGATGAAAAGAGAGTATTTGGGAAAAGTCAATATTCATTCATGATACACTCAAAGCAAAATAGGAATAGGATAAAATTTCCTTAATTTTATAGAGTATCTATTCCAATCTTTTTGCAAAGATCAAACTCAATGTTGAAACCTTAGGAGTTTTCATTTGGAAATTTAGAACAAGATAAGAATTCCCACTATTGCTACTTCTATTCAGTTTTGTTCTGGAGTTCCTTGCCAGCTCAATAAAACAATTAAAAAAAAACAAGGTATAAGAATAGGATAGTGGGGGGAAATAACTGTCACTATTCACAGATGATATAACTATGTGTAGAAAATTCAAAGGAATTCATAGAAAGTTTATTATAATAATTATGATGGTTTGGCATGGTTGTAGCATTCACATTCAATACTTAAAACAATACATTTAATTCATATAATTGAGCAAAAAATTGAAAATGAAATAAAAGAGCTACTATTTATAATAGAATAAAATACACAAAACAAGATGATATCCTTGGAAATAAAGCTAACAAAATATTTTTGTCTAAGACGTCTACAGAGAAAATTATTAAGTGTTATTGAGAAACATTATAAAAGAAAACTAAATAAGTGGCGAGATACATCAAGTTTATGAATCAGACTAGATGTCACTTGTCCTCAAATTGTTATAAATTGAATGCAAAACCAAGCAAAACTTCATGAATTTGTTTGATCATTTTTTTTAACTTGGCAAGCAGATTTTAAAATTTAAATGGCTATACAAAGGATTAATAAGATTGTCCAAGACACTCTTTTTTTTTTTTTTTTTTTTTACAATTCCTGCTCAAGATAAAATCAAGCATTTGGCATAACTACACACACACACACACACACACACACACACACACACACACACACTGCCCAAGACACTCTTGAAGAAGAACTCACTGGCTCTACCAGATATCAAAGTCAGAGAGAAAAGTAGTTCAAAAGACTTTTAAAGAAATTGCTAGGACAGTTAGGTATCCACATGGAAAAATGGAGTTGGATCTTTACCTCAAACCATGCTAAAGGAGTTGATTTCAGTGATTAAAAGATTATAGGTGGAAAGAAAAATCAATAAGAAAAGATATTGTCATGGTCTTTGGGGATTTCCTAAATGAGACAAAAAAAAACACTAACTACCAAACTTTTTAAATAATTTTTTCTACATAAAAATTGAGACATTCTCTTTATCAAATGGCAACATGAATATGGTAAGAGTATAAACCACAGAGTGTGAGAAAATATTTGCAACATACCTAACAAACCACAGGCTAATATTCTAAATATTTAAAGAATTCTCCCAAATCATTAAGAAAGAGGCAGGGAACCCAATAGGAAAAATGGGTAAAAGGCTAAAATAGAAGCAAATATGATTGTCACTAAATATAAGATTACTAATCAGTGAAACAAATGCAATGACAATGGGATTCCTTCTATGCCCATTCCATGGGCAAAAGTTCAGAAAGCCTGATAATGAAGAGGTGATGAACACTGGGATCTCTTCCAGGCTGCTGATGAGAGTGTAAGCTGGTGCAACCACTTGGAAATCAGTTTGGCATTATTAATATATTACCTGGAAATATATACATACCCTAGTAAATTTGTTCAAATGTGCACCAAGTAACACATGAATGGTCATAGCCACACTGTTTGTTATAACTACAACTTGGATACAACCTGAATACCCATCAGGACAGCTGATTGCTTTGTAGTTTATTCAAACAATGGAATACTATACAGCAATTACGGTGCTCTGATACATGCAGGTACATGGATGAATCTCACAAACCCAATGCTGAATGAGAAGACACAGAATGGTTCCATTTATACAAACGTCAAAAAATGGGAAGCAAATCTTTATTGTTTAGAGCTTGTATACGTGAGTGGTGAAACCATACACACAAAAAAAGACAAAAAACTTTTGATCAAAAAATGTCAGTACGGAAGTTACTTGTAAGAAGAAAGGGCAAAGTTGTCGTTAGGAAAGGCCCAGGGGATTGTCTGTGATGCTGGCAGTCTTCCTTTTCTTGTCCCAAGTGGTGGATGTGTGGGTGTTCTCTTTATTGCATTCATGTATTTGCTAAACTGTATATGTGGATTTATGTGCTTTTCTGTATGTGTCCCCATATATTATTACTTTTTTAAAATAAGGGGAGGAGGATAAAATTATCATCACTGAATGGCAGTTTCCATTGATGAATAGCCGTGGCAGGTACTTGACCCACAGAAACTACTGAATGGCCTGGCTATACTTCCTGGAAAGGAAGACATGGGAAATATTTCAGGACTATCCATTTGGGAGCCGAGAACACCCGGAGTCCAAGACTTTTGGAGAGAATGTCTTGAGTAGGCTTTTTTGTTTTATCATTCCAGCTTCTCTTGCAACAGCTCTTGGCACCAAGCATTCATTTAACAAGCATGAACTGAGCACCACCAGTGTGCCAGGCACTGTGCTGGGTGCTGGGATACAGAACCCAATAATATGCCGGCTTCCAAGAGTTTAACACCAGAGAGAGGAAGCAGGAGGACATCCGTGATTACAGGAGGGGCAGGCTAGTCTATGGGTGGGGATGGACTTGGGAGTCTTCAGTAGGGACATCTTCCCAGAAGAGATGACTCCTAAGCTCTGTTGTAGGGGACAATTGGCAGACAAATGTGGAGTAGTGCAGGATAGTTCAGGAGGAGGAACCATATGTAGATAAGTGAGAAATAGCAGCTATATTCTACAAACAACAACAGCTCTGGAGCGTCTTGAGTACTCTTGAGTGCATAGGTAGGGTCAGTCTCATAACAAGGTTTACTGTATGAGCCCCAAGCATTTTTGGCATGTCATGACGATGGGTTAATTAAATCAAATCTTTTCAGCTTTAGGACCCCTAGAAAGAATATCTTGAAGGTGTAAAAATAAATAATAATATCAGCCTATTTTTACTATATACAAAGCAGGTGCTGGACTGGCAAACAGAGGAGGCAACATGCGGGAGAGTAAGATAAAAAGTGTTTCTGTTAGTGCCCCCAAAATATGAAGGTGACAATAATGCTTTATGTTTATATAGCATTTTTCCATGGCTAAGTGAGCCAGGAAAAGAAGGTGCCACAGGAGATATTCCCTGATTACCTAGAAATGAAGGACAATGGGAGGTTATGTAATGCCTTCCACTTGCAGCATGGTACGGTGAAAACAGCCCTGAATTTGGAATAAAAAAATGTGGTTTTAGCATTGGCTTGATCATTTCTTAGCTGTGTGGCTTTAGGCAAGTTATTAAACCTCTCTGAGATTCAATTTTCTCACCTGTAAAGTGAGATATCTTCTGCCCATCTCAGTGATTACAGCATAAAATGAGATTATTGCCTGTGAAAGGCGCTTCAGACTGAAAACCAGCTTGTCTCAAACAATTCTTGTTATTGTTTACTGTTCTGACTTAGCCCTTTTGTTGGATCTGCTCATAGTTCTATTGTCAGGCAGAGTTTACTAGTATTTTGAATTGTTTTGTCTCCTGCAAGGTAGCTCTATATTCAGCCTAGCAAATGGCAAATCGCTATGTTGTTTCTTTGTAGTTTGACACTTAGGTTCTCAACCTAATAGTTTGTTTATTAAATATTTCAGAGTCTCTTAGCATTTCAAAAGAATATTCCTAAACATTAACTATGAAAAAAAACAAAAGAGAAGATAGAGGCACAACTGCTAATTTTTCTAGGCTCAATAGTTGTCTACTGAATGATACACGTATACAGGCAGAGGGAAAAAACAAAAAGAAATAAGACATTCGCTTAAGAACAGAAATAGGAATTATCTATAAACTCCCTAATCCCTGCAGGCCTAGGCAGTTAATTTCACACACATAATTTCATCCACATGAAAGCCAGGTATGAAATGACAGTTTCCCCCAGGAAAGCTTTTGTTATTCTAAAGAGTAGTTCTGAAAGTCTTGTTACAAGACACACAGGACAGGAATTCCCTACAGCTTTGAAAACTGGAAACCAGGAGGTTCTAACTGATTTGAATTCTAGATCTTGACTTCTCTGTCTTTAATTTTGTAATGTTATAGCTCCACTGTGGTCTGGTTCTAGAGGACATTTGATTAAAATGTTATTTTTAGCCAATGCATAACTTCCTACATTAAAATTCAAACACCCAAGAGGGCAGCTTATGCTTGTGACTGTGATGCTGTCATCCACCTGTGTCCTACACAATCTGAGCAAGAAGAGGGAGACGGGGGTGAGGTTGGGGGTGCGGGGGAGAGCCCATACACAGGATGTGCCCCAGTCATCAGAAAATGATGTCAGAGCCCTAGTCTCCAAATATAGCATCTTTCCTGGTGCTCACCAGAGTGCATAACCCCATGTGTGGGAACCCTCCATCCAAGTGACATCTTTTCCAGGGTGGTGACCAGCCCTGGAGAAGGGCTGTAGCCCAGATGCCCGGCATCTGCCAGGTTGCAGGAAGAGAGGAGGCAGCGAGTTCCAGCCTCGTTTGGCACAAGCCTAAATGTGCTGTGATGATTCAGACAGTGTGGTGCCCAGGACACTGTAGTTGCAGCTCCGCGTCAGCCTCAGACCCCACTCCCTCATGGCTTTAGAAGCTGTGTGGGATCACTGCTCTTCATGTCAGATCAAAGTTCTCATTAGGCTGACCTCTTGTCACTAATGCATGCTGTCAAAGAGACACTGGCCCAGTTGGCAGGAACCCAAAAGTCTGTTGTCCGCTAAGCTTGAATAATGAAGAATTCTTTCTGGTATTAATTCATATTAATACAGGCTTACATCAATCTATTAATAGCAGTTTATCACACATAGCATTAGTATATTTCCAGTTTTCAAGGGATTGAAATTTATTTTTTCTTCACTTACAGTGTTTCTAGTGTTTAGGTTTATATCTTAAAGATGTTGAAAATATAGTTGTTAAGCAATCAAAACATATGAAACAATAAAAAAAGCTTGACCACGAGGGAAACGAGGATTCAAAGAAGATAACAATGCAGGAGGTGGTCATGGTCAGAGGTCACTTTCTGGAGGAGGTGAGGAATCCTGGGCTTTGAAGGACCAGCAGGAGTTACCTGGGTGTGAGTGAGAACTAACAGGAAGAGCGGGGGAGTGAGAATGAGAGCATAGTTGACACCAAAACAAGAGAGAAGATAATTCATCTTTGTTTGCCTGCTCAGAAGGCTCATTAGGACTTTACAGAACTCCAGGATCCTCCTAGAACTCAACGGCAATGGCAGAAGCATTGACTGATAGGGTGTGCCCGCTGATTCCCAGGTCTCCTTTTGGACACATGAAAACTAATCTATTTTAAAACTCAAAGAAAAGAAACTTCATTTTTTGGGCTAGTGAAAGGACTGGGGTACATGCATCTCATCGGGGGAACTAGCTTCTTATCCCCAGAGCCATCCACACTCACTTGGTAGCCGTGGGTCACACAGGAAATCGCTTTATGCGTAGCCTGAAAAATGGAACTAATAACAGGCCCCCTTGTGTGTAAATAAAACTGCATTAGGGATAAGCTCTATGCATATTATTCTTTATACTCTCTGAAAGAAAAGATTAAACTCGTTTCAAATAATTATTATTATGATTACATGTGCCTGGTGACTAGGGGCAGATTTTTCAATTCATTGATTTCATAAGTCCATCATGTTGTCTTAGAATTTGAAAGGACATTCCCATTGGAATTAGAATTGGAAGAGGCTGATTTACTGGAAAAATCTTGGGCTTTGGAATCAGAAAGGCTTGCCCTTGAAGCCCAGATCAATCACTTACTACCTGTACCATTTTCCCTTCCTTCTATTCCGTGTTCTGATAAATTATCTACTAAGTTCTTGGAGCCTCAGTTTCCTTATCAATTAAAGAAAGATTAAAATATAAATCTTTAGAAGTTCTGATAATACTTAACATACAATAGACCTTTCATTCATATTAGTTCCCCTCCTTTAATTAATGAATGAGGTAAATTATTATTAATTTAATAAGACTTGGCTACTTAAGAAGGTGGAAATATTTGGTAGTAGGAAAGACATTGCAAGGCCTGATAACACAAGGCAGAATGCAGCTCGTGTTGGAGATGAGATGTAAATGAGCTGAGGTTGTCTAGATGGACACGAGAGAGTTTATGGGCTGGGGCCATGCGGTTGAAAGGGGAGTGTGAGTCCTGGTCGCTCTTGTGGTCAGCCTATGAGCAAACAGGATGGTGCAAGGTGATTTGAGAAGGTGTCCAAGTCAAACTTCACTTTGTTTACCACATAGTTTAACATTGGCTTTTAGGGGGAGATGCATGAATTGTCCTTTCCTTTACTCTACCATTAAAGAAATGTTTATTGCCCTCCTTCCCTGTGTCAGGCACTTTCCCAGCACAGGAATTCAACCAAATAACTCACAGAAGAGTGGAGGAGAAAGACAAGTAAGCAGACCATCATAAATCATTGTGATGAATACTAAGATGGTAATAAGACATATGCTTGAGTACTCCCTAAGGGTCACACAAAAGCAGGTGTTGGCCCCGGACTTGCCATCACGGGCTATGGTATCTTAGGGAAGAGAACACACTCACTCTCGATGTCCCCTCTGCCCTCTAGTTTATTAGTTTGAGGATCAACTGAAATCATGTACTTAAAAGGTCCTTGGAATCTGTATTATGCCATATAAATGGACATTCTAATATATTAATCATCAATGAATCTGTCATCTTATATTATCCAACCAGACCTGACCATCTTTTTAATTTTTCTGTAATAAATAGTAGCTGACATGCAGATTTTATTGTCAGTCCTGTCTTTTCTGTTTCTCGATGTAGCTTCTTTTTTTTGATGTGAAGCTCTGTGACCCTTGTCTTCTAGTTCTTTCTACCAATGTGGTGCTATCCATACCTGTGTGTCCTGTGTCAGCTGGAATTTTAGGGAAGACTAATAAGTTTTTAAATTGCCTTTGGAATTGGATACAGAAACTGGTTATTAATGAGGAAAAGACTAAGGCATAACAATTAGAGCAGATAGTTAAGTATTAGAAAAAAAATCACAGTAAGAGAATGGATGGTGGGGTTTAGCAGCATAAAAGGAATGGAGATGGAAATAAAACCTATATGAATAGAACAAGTTCATAGCAAAAGGTAGAGAAAGAAATAGATGCAGCCATCCAGCTGGTAGAGGAGAGAAAAAGGTGCCTCCCATTTTAAACAGCTTATCTCTTCTCTTCTATCAGCAGTATCTCTGCTGATGTCTGAATAGAGGGAAAAATGTGTGTGTGTGTGTGTGTGTGTATGTGTGCATGTGTGCTTGTTAATAACAGTCATCTATTTATAGGCCTTAAATTATACACCACAAAGCCTCTCTGAGACAAGTTCTGTTATTTGTCTGCCAGAAGGAAAAGTTAAAGAAAAAAAAAAGGAGGGAGGGGCTTCTAGAGATCTTTCTCCCTTTTCCTCATCCTCCCCGTCTATATCTTCTTATGATTAATTATAGATATAAACTCAATGATTTGGAGCCAAATACCAAAGAGGTGAAGAAGAGGTTGTTGAAGATCTTCCTCCAAGAGAAGGGGCCTCAATGGTTTCTTGAGAATGACATGACACTCCCCCCCCCCATCACATCAATTTCCAGCTGAATCTGAAAGGAGATTAAAGGGCATTGTTTCCAACTTTCTTATATGTCAGAGGATGAAACTGAGGCTCAAAGGGGTTGTCCTGCCCAAGGCCACTCAGTGAGTTGGTGCTGGGATGAGTGTGGCAAGTGCATTCTAGCCCTCTTCCTACCAGGGTGTCCACCAAGTCATCACTTCCATTTTCAACTCCAGGTTTCTGACTCATATATTAAACAAGAAGGTTCATCTTTCCAGAAAACTTTATGAATTCCCTAATTACCTCAAGATGATCTTCCCATAAAGGGATTTCCATACTTGGTTCTAACTCCATAGTCAGAACCGGTTTTAAGAGTGTGGTTGTCAAAGCTGGGCCTTCCAGTTACTAACTGTGTGACTTCAAGTAAGATATTCAAGCTGAATACCTCAGTTTACTCATTAGTAACATGAGGATAATAACAGAACATCTTTCATGGGGTTGTGGAGATTGAGTGTGGTAATAGGTGTAAAGTATTTAGCAAAAAAATGGATCCTAAATATTTTTTATTATTTTAATATACTGATGAGTTAGAAAAGCTAAGACTATAAGATTAAGACCTTCAAATGAAAACCTCAAATGCAGTGGCCACCCTCTTTTAAAGGACCTTCATGTACAGTATGATGATGATGGAGATGATGACCAGCTAGTAGCCTGCCAGTACTGTCCTCTGGCCTCCCAACATGCATTTCTCTCCATTGGTAGTCATTGTTCGTGTGTGTGTGTGTGTGTGTGTGTGTATGTGTGTGTGTGTACCAGGATGTGCTCAAAGGGACCTAGCTGAGAGTTCCTTCTGCAGCCTCAGTAGGGGGTGCCATTGGCAGGCTGAGAGTTGGTGGGGCCTGCGTGGGAGCTCCTGTTGGGAGAACTTGAAAAGTGGGAGGGGGAAATATTCCGTTACTAAGCAAGGACCTTAGAGCTGTTGCCAAGGAAGAATCCCAGGCCTTCCATAAAAGGAAGGCTTCCCTTCTCTTGCTGGCAGCATGGGCTGCCTGGAGCGGTGCATCTGACAATTTCCCTAGCCCACCTGTGTTTGGGCAGCTTTGGAAAGAAAGTTGCAGCAAATGGGGCAGGTGGAAGTGACCTGGAAGTTAGTAGGTGGGACCTTTGCTTGAAGGGATCTGGCAGAGAACCTCATGGGAGGCAGGATCTGCAAAGCACCACAGTCACACTCATCAGCAGAACCACGAGACCGGTCTCCTGCCCTCCAATCTCGCCCTCTCTGATCTGTCCTCCAAGACCTACTTAGGAGATTTTCCCAATTTTCCACAATTTCCCCTAAATGTCCTTCAATGATTTCCTCATCATTATTGGATAAAGTCCAGCTTATTTTGCCAGCTAGGAAAGGGTAGTTGTTTTTGTTTTTTCCCCCAGTCTGACCTTTACCTGTTTTATGAGGCCCCCATACCAGTACCACCTTGGCCATTCCAAAGTGCTGAGCAGGCTTTCTTGTGCTTCTGTGCCTTTGCACATGCTATTTCCTGTCTGGTGTTCCACACTCCACAAACAAACCCCAAACCCTTATGGGCCAAGAAGACCCACTCAGAGACTTAGCACAAGCATTTCAGATCAAGACCAGGGGAAACTCTCCCATCAACCTGTCACCATTTGGTAGCACTACCTCTTCTCTGAGTTCCCTGCCTGGCACAACTCCGGAGGAGCTAGACTTGGGAGAGAGAGGTGAAATGTTATGTTCCCAGTTTAGATTCAGCTCCTCTCCACTCCAGAACTGCTTATGAAAAGTGCAACAGGGCTAGAATCCCCCAACCTCTCTCTCTTAGCCTGTTCAGGCTGATATAACAAAAATACCCTAGACTGGTGGCTGACAAACAACAGGAATTTATTTCTCACAGTTCTGGGGCTGGAAGTCCAAGATCAAGGTGCTGGCAGGTTCAGTGTCTGGTGAGACCTGCTTTGTGGTTCATAGATTATCATCTTGTCACTGCATCTTCACGTGGTGCAAGGGAGTGAGGGAACTCTGAGGTATCTGTTTTTAGGGTACTAATCCCATTCATGAGGGCTCTAGCCTCATGATCTTATTATCCCCAAAGTCCTCATCTCCAAATTCCAACACATTGGGCATTAGGATTTACCATGTGAAATCTGGGGGCACACAAACATGCGGTAACACTCCCTTACCTCACCTCACCCTGAAACTCCTGGGGACAGCAGAGGCTATGAGATTTAAATCTAGTTTGAGATCTAAATTTTAAGCTTAAGTGATTTTTTTCATACCTGAGGATAATAAAACACAACTCAAGATAGTTACTGAAAGAGACAAGGAGATTGGAAGGCACTGTGTATCTGCAGGGTTGAGATGTCCCCCAAACTGGTCACCTTCGATTCTCATTTCCGATTTGGACTGACAGTTCTGCTGGGCCTTCCATGGAGAAGGTGTATAAACAGCTGCATGCACAGCACATACTTGGAAGGCTGATGACTCATCATGAGCTTCCGCTATAGGTTTCCCTGTGGTATTACACACGACAAGGGAACACCTGTGCTGACGGAGGTCTTCATTATCTCACAAAGTCCCCTCAGCCACCTGAGGTTTGCTTTAATATGTCCATTTGTGCCGATGAGGCTCAGAGTTACACCATTTCCCCACGATCACAAAGCTAGCAAATTCAGAGGTTATGATGAAAGCCACATCTGGTTCCTAGGCCCATACTCTTTCTACTATACCTCTGTTAAATTCAGGTCAAAAGAAGCATTTAACAAGTGCCCACTGTGTAAGGGAATTTGCATAGGAAATGCAGAGGAAGAATGCTCATGTGACACTGGGGCAGGCGAGCAACAGAGAAACATTCAATGTGATGTGGGAAAGACAGTGGTGGAAGCACAGAGGGGGGGGCTTACACCTACCACAAAAGGGTGATGCCTGAATAAAGAGCTGAGTTTTAAGTATGAGCTGATGCAGGCGAGGGGCTTGGGGGAAGCAGATGCTTTGCAGTGGGAGATGACCAAGGAAATCAGGCTCAGTCACAGATCCGTTGGGCTGGCTGCAATTTTACCTTGCCCCTCCTGCTCTAAGGACTCCACCCTGTGTTTGCTCTTTAGTCTCAATCTATGCCCATACCTGAGGTTTCTATACTGTAAGCTCCGTCTCAGAATAAGGAACAGAGCATACTGTACAGAAGATGGTTAAAGTACCCACAGGGAGAGGGTGTTGGGGGGAAGGATTATGCAAAGAGGCAAGTGGCCCGCTTCCTGGATCCTACAAATTGAGCCGCATATACTAATACCTGCTGCACCTGACAGAAGGGGGGTCCTGCAAGGTGCTGTGGGACAAATGCACAGGATCAGTTGAGGAGAATGTGCATGAAGCCTGTGTTAGGATAATGGCTGGTGGAGGAAAAGGATGGGCATGTCTCTTTAGCAAAAGCTCTATGTAATCAGAGCTACATTTGCTCGGTGATGTTTGAGTTTTACAGCTACCCACTTACAGCTATAAAAAAGGCTTTACTTAAATACTTTCTACAGGAAAAAAAAATGTTTTTTTTTTCATGAAAAGGCTGAATTTCTCTAGTCCTTAACCTGTTTTTCCCATTGAAACAATTGTTCTTGTGATACACGTTCTGAATTCAATATTTCTCATCCACATGAATAAAATCTTATAATTGAAGAGACTTTACAGGAGAGAGCCCAGTCCTGGAATAGCTTACCAATTCATTGGGAAGACAAAAGACACATGAAATCATGAAAACTGCCTAAGGCTGTTCACTGAGTGCTACGGCAGGAAAACTCTCTTCTAATCACCTAAAGCCCTAAACTCTCTTCTTCTAATCAGGCCTGTAGGTTCATATATGTGGACATGGTATTTTCCACAATGGGGCATGGTACCCAGGATATAGCCTG
Organism: Myotis lucifugus; assembly: GCF_000147115.1. NCBI lineage: Eukaryota > Metazoa > Chordata > Mammalia > Chiroptera > Vespertilionidae > Myotis > Myotis lucifugus. Next base: position 12,390,025 of record NW_005871058.1, read on the forward strand.
GCACAGCCTTGTTGGGACGGGTCCTCTAACGTCATGGCCAGCTCTGAGGCACTCACATCCCTGGGTGGGGACATGCTGCTCCCTGGGCCATCAGCACCGCCAGAGCACATCAAGAGAGGTTAACTAAAGGACAATGGGTGGGGTGGAGGCAGAACAACCTCAGTGCACAACTCTAGGGGGAGCCATTCACATAGGTACAATAGAATACATGGTGATTGATACTTCCTGGTGTAGCTAACATGGCAGCCAATTGTGGGGCTAAGACAGGAGGCTGATGATGACCAAGAAGAGGAAGCAAACATAATTGATTTGCGGGAAGACATTATTGTTCATCATTCTCTCTTTTTTTCTGTCTCTGCCTCTCTTGGAACCTCAGCAGCTGTCCCACTTCCTGTCACCGCTTCAGTTTCTTCATTACTTCTCTCTCTTAACTTAGTACATCTTAGGGTCTCTTCTCTCCCTGATTCCACAGCAATCATCAGTTTCTGGTCTCCCTTTATCAACTGCATTTCCCCCTCTGCTTCCATTGCTTTAGCCTTTCTAATTTCCCTCCCCTTTGTACTTTTTAAATGTTGGCTAATAATTTTAGGCCTTACTGCAAAAGAAGGACATAAATTGTGAATTTTCATGCAAAACTATAAAGCTAACCTAGTCAAGATTACCCATAAATAACTAACTCCTATAGCTGAGAGACTTTCTCTTGGACACCTCCAACTCTGACTCATGTCACTTCTCTAAACTTCGCTGGCCACTTGGGATGGTCAAGGAAACATTCAAGTGTCTGGCCCTAACTGTGGTCTTCCCTCCCAGACAGCTCCCTGTGCCACTCTGGGTCCTGCTTACTACTCTTGCTGACCCAGGCTCTCTGTGAGGGACAAAACATCCTCTCCTTTCTGGTCCCCTCTTCCCTAACTCTCTTCCCATCACTTTCCTCTCTCTCTGTATCCATGAGACATCATGCCCCTGGACCAGCTGCCCAAAGCTGATCCCACAATCCAACCTGCTTCTGCCAAGAGTCACATTTCCTGGTGCCTCCCGTTCAGAAGCATTGGTCTCACCCTCAGAAGCAGATCCCCTTTGCCTCAGGAAGGCTTTCCAAACAACCTAATCACAAGAATCAGGGAAAGTCTAAAGCCTAAATCCAGGCCCTTGCCCAGGCTGAAGGAATCTAGTGACAAGGCCACAGTGAAAGATCCTGGCCTGGTTTAAGGACACTGGGGATGGAGGAGCAGCTGGGGTTGGGGAGAATGGTTAGGAGCTGGTATGCTGCACATGTCAAAATCACTGCCTCCCATATCTATACTCTAGCATTAGGTTAAATTTAATTCTGGAGCTGGGGTAGAGGGAGGCCCGAACCAAACCAAAGCCCAGCTGAATGGTTTGTGAGATCTGAATCAGCCGGAAGCAACCGCTCCAGTCCCCAGAACCCATGTCTCAGTTCCACCTGGCATCACCAATTATCTGTGCCTCTGACATAGGGTGTTTTTTATTCCCTCGAAATAGAGCTGTAATTAAATCCAAAATTGTACTGGAGACTTGATAGTCATGGCAAAAGCAGAACACAGTGTCTGCAGACAATAAAGATTAATTATTTGCAGCAGCTCATGTCCCAGGGCATGCGTGGAATGAATATGAAGGTGAGGGAGGACTCAGCTCAGAGGAACTTGAGGGGGCTCCTCCTACTCCCCCACTCTGCAGCCCCCATCTTCATTCATGGAAACCCTCACTGCATCTCTTTCCCTCCTTGCAAATAACTGCTTGTTCTCTGCAGCCCTGTGGGTTGCTGCTGCTTTTCTCTTTCCCTTCAGGTTCTGAGAAATTGAACTCAGCCCCAGACAGGGCTGAGAGAAGGGAGGGAGAGCAGACAAGACACAAAAGGAGAGAATGAACCTATGATCTGTCATTCCATTCCACCTTTCCCTTTCAAGAGGGAAAGTTTTTACTGATAGGCAATGTAAGAATTCTGCTGGTAGTGTGTGCCTATGCTTCCTGCCACAGGAGGGTGCAGGCTAGAGGGCTCTGTCCCCCAGGCCCCACAGTGAGTTGGGTGTGTGTGTGATGGAGCCTGGAACCTCTTCCACTGAAGACCCATGTGACAGGACCCACTACAGACCAGGTCCCGGGACTTGGCCTTTCCTCTTGTCCAGAGCGTGAGTCCAAATGTGCAGTATGGTCAGAATAGGGTTTGAATATGGATAAGACTGCCAGGGAATTAGTGGAGTGAAAAAACAGAGGCAAGGATGTGAGGGAGAAGTAGTGTGTGAGGTCTCACTCTGTGAACTAGTCACCAGGTCTGACCAGGAAAAAGAAAAGGACTTGTAAAAAACAAAGTAGGCATACAGTAGGGTTGGAAATCTTCCTGTTCACCTAAAGAAATGGTAACAGAGGAGTGGGAACCTGGAGTAAGTCACTCTGTTGGTAGCTAAAGTTTCCTCCTGCAGATTAGATCTCCACCTTCCACTTTGCCTGGAGGAGGTTCCCACCAGGACTCATGGAAAACTGAGACCAAAATGCCTGGGGCTGCATATGATCTAAACATGCTGAGTGACACAGAGAATGACTCTGCAGGGTCATAAACTAGATAGGAAGAGGCAGGGCCATGGAAGGGATGGTGGGACATTACTGGAGATGCTCATGGATGTGGAGGTGACCAGAACTATCCTCCAACTGGTTTCATTGATCTTTTGCATTGTTTTTTAGAATCAGTTTCTGCTCTGATCTTTATTACAGTCAAACATTGATTCTCAGATGTTTCCCATTTTGAACAATTTGGTTTTTGACGAAGTTGTTCATGGAAAAAATGTCTCGACTGTGGAACAAAACTTTGGTTTTCAATTTGAGAACGCTTTCATGCGATACCTCAGTATGACAAAAAATGTCTCTCAGGCAACAAACAAAAGAAAGCATGCTTTTGTTGCTGGCAAATCAACAATTAGCACAATTTTAAAACATAAACAGGCCATCAAGAGTGCTGATGTTGATAAGGGTGTGAAAGTGCTCACAAAACAACAATCATAGACAATTAAAGAGGAAGAAAAAATGTTGATTTTGATAAAGGAAGAGCAGTTAACTGGTGATAGCATTTCAGAGGCAATGATACATAAAAAAGCAAAGATGCTGCATGCTGAAAGTTATTTAAGGCTGGTAAGGGGTGGTTAGATAAATTTAAGAAAAGAAGTGTTTATTTATCAACAGTATATTAGACATGTACTATATATAAGAAAGGTGAAACAGGGAATCTTTTGGGGTCTGAAACAGATTAATTCAATTTACATCATTTCTAATGGGAAAAATAATTTGGTTTTTGAACAAATCACTTCTCAAAAAGCCTTCTGGAACAAATTAAGTTTGAGAACCAAGGTTCCACTGTAGTTCCTTTTTTTGTATTCACTTTAGGCTTTGTTATTGTTTTTCTAGTTCCTTTAAGTGTAAAGTTAAATTGTTTATTTGAGACTGTTCTTATTTCTTGAGATAGGACTGTAATGCTATGAATTTCCCTTTTAGGACTGCTTTCGCTTTTCTCCATGGATTTTGGGTTGTTGTGTTCTCATTTTTATTTGTTTCAAGGTATCTTTTTTTTTTAAATATATTTTATTGATTTTTTTTTTTCTTACAGAGAGGAAGGGAGACTTGTGTGTCTTTTTCCTGCACAGAATCAGGGAAGTTTTCAGTCATTATTTCTTCAAATAGGTTCTTGATCATTTGTTCTCTCTCTTCTCTTTCTGGGACAGAGGATATATACCATATTAATGTATTAAAATACTGTAAAAATGTAAATTTTCCCTAAATTGATCTGTAAATTCAACATAATCATAATCAAAATTACAGCAGAGGTTGTGTGTCTAAACTGGAAAAATGAATCTAAAATTTATATGGCTATGCAAAAGGACAAGGAAAGGAAAGACATTTTTGAAGAAGAACAAAGCTAGAACCTTTGCACTAGTGACTAGTGTATAGTGAGGCTTATTTTAAATTAATATAATTAAGATACTGTGGTATTGACACAAAAATAAACAAATAGACAAATAGAACAGAATAGAGTCTAGAAATAAACCATACGTATAACGTCACTTGATTTATGACAAGGGAACAATATAGTGCAGTGTGGAGAAGATAATCCTTGCAGTAAATAAATGGTACTGGGTTAATTGGATATCTAAATGGGAAAAATTAATTTTACCCTACATTACACCACACACAGAAATCAATTCTAGATGGATTGTAGATCTAAATGTGAAAGGTAAATCTGCAAAGCATCCAGAAGAAAACATAGGAAGATATCTGCATAAACTTGGCAGAGGGTGCAATTTATTAGATGGAAAATGAAAAGCACAAATCATAAAGGGGAGATGTTCAATTGGAGGTCATAAAAATTAAGGACTGTGTTCATTAAAATACTATTAAGAGAAATAAAATGCAAACCACAGAGTGGGAGAACATATTTACACTATATTTTTATCTTTTCTATTCCAAGATATAGAAAAGACCCCTCTAAAGGGATAAAAAAAGGCAGCTACTTTCCCAGAAAAAGGGGTAAAAGACTTGAATAGTATTTCACAAGGATGTCCAAATGGTTGATAACCATTTGAAAGTGAGCACAGCCTTAGGAGTTATGAGGGAAATGCAACTCAAAACCACAATGAGATTCCACTGTACACCACCAGAATGGCTAAGATTTAAAGTCTTGCAGTATTAAGTATTGTATGTGTAGTCACTCTTAAACTCTACAGATAGGAGTGTACACTTATATACCACTTCTAAAACTATTTTCTGGTATCTACTAAAGCTAAACATGATATACTTCATAACTCAGCAGTTCACTTCTATAAATATACCCAAAAAAATGCAAGCATATGGGCACCAAGAGAACATGTATATGGATATTTGTAGTATCACTAATCCCAAACTAGAAACAATCCAAATGTCCAACAACAGTAAAATGGATAGTTAAATATGGTTACATTCATTCAATGGAATATTATACAAACTTTTGCTATTCATTCATTCATTTAAAAATGGATGAATCTCAAGCTTAGTACTGAGAAAAATAAGTCAGGCACAAAATTGTATAAGTTCCATTTATATAAAGTAAAAAACAGACAAACTTAACTTATGCTACTAGAAGTCAGGATAGTAGTAACCAGGTGGGCTTCTGTGGTACCAATAAGTTTTTATTTATTGACCTAGGTCAGTAATTTTCAATCTTTTTCATCTCATGGCACATATAAACTAATTACTAAAATTCTGAGAAACACACAAAAATATGTTATATTTTTTGCTGACCTAACGAAAACAATAGGTATAATTTTGATTCATTCACACTGGATGGCTATTGTTGTGTTGACTGTTATCATTTTTAATTTGCTGATCTAAGAAAAAAGAGGTCAGTGCCCTTGACTAAATGGTTAAGTATTACATATTTTAATAATTCTTATAGCACACCAGTTGAAAATCGCTGATCTAGGTGTTGGTTATTTGGGGAAAGGGGGTGTCTCTTTGTGAAAATTTATTGAAATAAACTCATCATTTGTACACTTTTCTGCAAGTATATTATGCTTCAATAAAGAGTTACTTAAAAATAAAAAAACTGTTAAGGGATGTCCTCAGAAGAGTATAATCACTCACAATCAAGAAACTGGGGCTCAGGGAGGTTTGGTAACAGGTTCAGGCTAGCATTAGAAGAAGGCAGAACAATGACCACCCACATGGTGTGATTTGAGAATCATTCTAACATTGTGATCAAAGTGCCAGAAGTCCCAGCACCAAAAATATATCCATTCCTCTGAACTTTTAAGAGTTGTCTGGAAGGTTTAACTTTATGCCTTATTATCAGCTAACATGTCAAGTAGCTTTTTAAACTACCAGATGAGAGATGGACCAAGTTTCTTAGACATGAAATAGGCTCTGGGAGTTCTAGGCCAAGACAGGAGACTGTATGTGTGAATGGGAGAACCTATGTCCAATGTCCAATGTCATGCTCCATCATTCACTCAGGACAGCCCCTTTCTATGGCTTTTCAGATCAGACTTTTATTTGTTTACTAGAGGCCTGGTGCACAAATTCGTGCATTGGTGGGGCCCCTCGGCCTGGCCAGAGATCAGGGCCGATCAGGGCTGGCCGGCCAGGGGGAGGGACCGCGGGAGGTTGGCCAACCGCAGGAGGTTGGCTGTGGGAGCGCACTGACCATCAGGGGGCAGCTCCTGCATTGAGCGTCTGCCCCCTGGTGGTCAGTGTGTGTCATAGCAACCGGTTGACTGGTCGTTTGGTTGCTTAGGCTTTTATATATATATAGATTTGCATTCAACAAATATTTTTGGAGAATCTACTATGTGTCAGCATTGTAGCAAATTTCAGATATGAGCAGATAAGTGTTGCCCTTGCTCTCTTGGGGTGTATAGCCTGTAGACATTGAGGAGGTGGATTATACTCAGCAGGGCAACAGCCGAACTGGGCTTCTGTTCCCAGTCTTTTGTGCCTTTACCTAACACGGTGCTGTGCAGTGGGACTGGCTGGAACCTCTCCCCTACCATCTTGTTCAAGGACAGGCTTGAGCTTCTCAGGATGCAATTAGAAACATGAAATGTTACTTTGAAATGATTGAACAGAAAGACATCCATATTTGCAAATGGATTCTAGCCAATATTATGAAATTTCCATAATCTCACTTTATGTCATAATTATAGTGTACTTGCTCTTTACTGTCATTAACTGAAAGAGGTTCTTATCAGCATATTTGTGATTATTAATATTATCCATGTAATCACAGAAATTTGTCACTGATTCACCAGAAGGAAGAATAATCATATTCAGGAGAGATGTATTACCTACTATAAAGCACAAGACTAATTATGGGAAGAACATACCACAAACCCAGGGCTTCCAAGTGCCTTCCCTCATCAAGATTCTCACAGCCACATTGGAGCTCACACCCAATACTGAGAGACCAATTATCAGAGAGGGAAATTTCATCAAAAGAACCAGAATATACTGTGCATATGTAGGATTCACATTTAACCACTGACATATATGCATTTGGGTTCCATTTTATGTATACATTAAATTCTTATGTTCTAATTCATCAAATTTAGTCATCTTTCCATGAAAAAACAACTCTGTGGCCCTTTTCCATAAGAAGACAACTAGAAGCTCTTTGTTTCAATAAATCACGCATCTCAGGCCCTCTTCAAATGGTGAAAGATGCTGAGAAGAGAGGAGTTTGTGAAATAACCTTGGGAAAGTCACCAATGAGTCTCCAATGACTTTCGCCACCTATGCTGACTCAGCAGGACCCAACATTAGGGTCACTCATTAGGACCCAACACATTAATTTCTTTTAGAGTAAGGCATTCTGTCAACATCATTCCTTTAATAAATGTTTAATGAGTTCCTTCCCCGTGTCAGGCATCATGTCTATGACTACTCTACCAGGGCCCATCTTCCCAGGCCACCCATAATTGTCCATGAGGTCTATCTACACATGATCCCTAACCTAGGTCTATTCTTCCAGACTTGCTCTACTCTTTCTCTGATGCTCAGCCAGAATTGTGAGTGAATACAAGTCTAAAAGTGGGACCCTCTTATTTTTTTCACTCTGCTCTTTCTCATATACCATGCTGATTCTTATTAGCATGTTGCTGTGCCAACAGCCCCTCAGTATATGTGTTCTTTGCAGTAGTCAGATCCAGACACGTCCCTTTTACTGAGACTGTGTGTTAATAATGTGCGTTCATATCTTTGTTGGCAGTGTGGGCAGATTGTCCACAGTGGAACTCCCTTGTAAGTCATGCCAAATCTAGATGAAATCTTGCTTTATGGGAGTCATACATATGCCATGGGACCTACACATTGTTAAATTAGTACCTTACCAGGGCTCACTTCACAGACAAAGAGTTCACAGCCTGTAACTCAAAAATCACAGCAACATCATTTCTATTAACACCACCTGAGAAGTTTAATTGTCAAGTCTCAGCAGGGAGTAGGGTCAGGTGAGGTATTTGGGGATTTCCTAAAGTACTTTGTCTCTCTTTTTCTGAGACAAATAATTCCAAGCTGACTCAATGACTGGTACAATGAGGAATGTGAAGAGACACGGCTGTGTGCCCACTGAGAAAGCAGGAAATACTCACGGAGGCAGAGTGAACCGTCCCCAGATTTCTGAAAAAAGGCCCAATACTTGGCACACAGACAGCCTTAAACGTTAAGACAGACTCTTACATGCTCAGTGGGACTGCTGGGATCTGGGCTTATGGCTATTCTCAGTCTGTACAAATTCAGTTGGTAAAATTCCAAGTAAAAGCAAGAATTGGATTATATATGGACAAGGCTAGAAGACACTTAATTTTACATTTAACCTAACATATTATCACTATACACAAAAACCCACAAAATTTCTTAGAATGGATGACAGAAATAACAGGTATAATTTTGGGGAATGACCAAGGTCATTTAGGATGCTGGAGTCTAATGCTGCATATAAATTTTATAGTCAGCTTAAACACATAATAGAGACTAAAGAGCTAATAATTTTAATCTAAACCTACTGAATCACCTTAACCACAAAACCTCCAATGATAAAAAAGTTTTCAGTTATACATGCAGAGAAAAATGTTAGCTGAGAATAACATTGACAAATAGTGATGAGGGTCCTGAGAGAGAAGTGAAACATAGGGCACTGCCAGCCTCAGGAGATAAGAGCAAAAAAGCTTCACTACTGTACCAAACAGGAGAACATTTACCCCCAACTGTCCTCTAAGATTAAGCATGGGCTAGATGCCAGTTGCCTACTGCAGGGAAATCAAGTGAGCATTAAGAACCCAACAGAAGATGCCCAAAGCAAATATCTGGGAGGTGACTGAAAGAAAGGCATTCTGCTAAGCTGGCAAGATTGGGAGCAGAGTATCCTATATAATAAAAGGCCAGCAACTGTCATCGCGTAACCACCGGAATGACCGATTGACCAGTCGCTATGAGGTGCACTGACCACCTCTTGGTCCCTCCCCCCTATCCCACAGGCTCTGATTGCTGGATGGCCAATGGGGAACCATGGGGAACCAGATTGGGTGGCAGCAAGGTGGGCCTGGGGACTGGCGAGCGGGCGGAAGGCAGACCTCTTGGTCCCTACTCCCAACCCGCAGGCTCCTATGATCCTCAGTTTCTTCTGAAAGGAACGTGGAGCCTCCACTGCACAGCCTCCCAGGATGTGGACTCACTGCTGTGAGAGGCTCCGGAACCCGGACCTTAACAAGGACTTCAGTGCCTGCAGCGACCCTCAGCCTTCACTGCTGGGAGGTGGACGGAGAACATCAACTTTAAAGCACAAACACCCTCCTCAGGAAGAATCCACCACCCCCCTACTTCACAGCCAATTCCGCGTCTGCAAGAAACTGCGCATGCTCCTCCCTGTGGGATGGACAGGGCCAGAGCCTGAGCTGAGTGGTTCTGTGATGAAGGAGGGCTGAGCCAGGCAGCTGGGCCAGTGCAGGGACAGGACAGAGGGAGGGAGGGTGGGTCAGGAGCAAGGGGGAAGCCTTGGTCCCCTGCACCTCCTCTCACAGGCATAGCTCTTCCTTGCCGGAAGCCAATTCCATCATGTCAGCAGGGCTGAATCATCTGGAAGTGGTTGAGGGCATTTCCTCAAACCTGAAAAGGATGCATAAATGATTGTTTACTGCTAGATAGCTGAGGGCATTTCAATCTACATATTATTGCCTCCTACTGGCCAAACACCTGAACAGCCAAAGGCAATTCCTCCAATCTGACAATGGATTCTGTGTACTGAATCCTGGCCTTTGATGCATATATTTGCCTTGCCTTAGGACAATTTGTGTGAATAAAAAGCAAGGGGTCCTGAGACAAGGGAGAACTTAGTTCCTTTAGCTAAGTCTTCTCTGGGCCCCCAAATGCCTTCCAAAATTATGTTTCATTTCTGGACTCTTGAATAATTTACACATAGCACCTTCTCCAGATTCCGGAACCCCTTCAAAATGCTGGATTAAGACCACCGGCTTTACTTCCTGGTTGAATTTCCCATGTCATTGTTAGGGTTTTGGCTGGTGATGCCAGCTGTGAAAGGATTCACAAGGGAGAGAAGAGACAGGTGCAGAGAGAGGGTGTTTATTTTACTTCTTTAAAGGGAGCAAACTCCCTTTAAAGGGAGCAAAGGGCCAGGTGCCCTTTGATGGTACAAGGCACCAAAGGCACAGTGGGCTATTCTTTTGATCACCGGAGGGCAAATGAGAAATGAGGCAGTGGCAGGGCTGGACTTAGGACTGGTGAGCCGGTGGAAGATGGCCCTGATCGCAGGCTAGGCCTAGTGACCCTACCCATGCACGATTTCGTGCACTGGGCCTCTAGTATGAATATACTTGAACTCTGAAAACAGCTCTGACTAAAGCACAAGATGGACTGCCAAGGCAGAAAGACCCCTAGCTCTGCTTCTCCTCCTCTTGGCCCAAAGACTTGAACAGTGGTTGAAATTTACTGAAAGTACCTGAAAGGATTCTCAGTTTCCATATTTAGTGAGATTATATATATTACATATATACATAAATATAAAAACACAGCATATATATAACTATTTATGGCTTTGATTAGCATTGAGGCAAAATCCACTGGGTACTGAGTCACATTACGATATCTGACCATCCAAAAAGAACCTTCCTTAGGCCTTGTTCCACATTCCCTCAAATATACTCCACTGTGCAAAATTGCTACCCAAGCCAACTCTGAGGCTCACCAGTGTGAAGTTCAATGACCCAAAATGTGATGGCCTCAAAAATGTCTCTTTTAATTAGATCAGCAGTGGCATTAGATTAAGAAGTGGCATATCTATACATATAAAAGCCTAAGTGACCATTATGACCAGTCAACTGAATGACCAGTCACTATGATGCACACTGACCACCAGGGGGCAGATGCAGGAGCTGTCCCCTGGTGGTCAGTGCGCTCCCACAGCCAGCCTCTTGTGGCCAGCCAACCTTCCACAGTCCCTTCCCCTGGCTGGCCAGCCCCGATTGGCCCCAATCGCCGGCCAGGCCAAGGGACCCCACCCGTGCACAAATTCATGCACCAGGCCACTAGTATATGTATAAAATATTATTGATTAGCCTTGAGTACTTGCCACTAAAAAAAATTAGGGCCACATGGAGTGATTGTAGATGGATTCCAGTTCTGGGCATGGAAAGTGGAAGTTTAAGGAACTGCTCAAGAACTGATGGAAATGTGTTAAAAGTAGTATAGAGGATAAAACTTGAAGGAAGTCACGATGGCCAAAATTTGGTAAATTTCGAGCATCAAAAAGAATAATATTAGTGATAGATTATAATAATACTAGAGGCCCAGTGCATGAAATTTGTGCATGGAAGGGGGGTTCCCTCCGCCCAGCCTGCACCCATTCCAATCGGGGACCCCTCTCACAATCTGGGACTGCTGACTCTTAACCACTCACCTTCCTGCCTACCTGATTGCCCCTAATCCCTCTGCCTGCCTGCCCGATTGCCCCTAACTGCCCTACCCTGCAGGCCTGATCTCACCCCCACTGCCCTCCTCTGCCAGCCAATTTGGTTCTGATTGGTCAGTTTCTATGCCAGACAGTGTCAAAAGCTCCACCTCCTAGGCAGCCATTGGCTCCTTACATTCACCCAGATTTGGTTCTGATTGGTCAGTTTCTATGCCAGTCAGTTTCTCTGGGACTATCAACAGGGCCTGATCAGAAAGGCAGGGCTGATCAGCAGCCCTGGTGGAGGCTTGGAGAGAAATGGAGGCGTGGCTGTTCGCCAGGCCTGGAGAGAAAGAGAGGCAAGTTCTGATCAACGGCTGCCACAAAGGCTACGGATCAGACCCTGACTCTCTGCAGGCCTCTCTCCGGGCCTGATCAGCAGCCCCCTAGGCAGTCAGTGCTGGGTCTGGGTGCCTGCAGCGGCTCCAGCAGTGCTGGGTTACCACAACAACCCAGCACTGACTTCCGGTCTGGTTGAGCCTTCGGTCCTACGGTTGTTACGACCCTGGCTCTTTATTATATAGATACTTAATTAAACAAAGAATCCCTAAGTCCAAAATATTCTGCAAAAAAGAGGGGTAGGCTCTTCTAAGAGAAGAATGCCAGCTAACTGATATAGAAGGAATGATAGAATTATAATGTAACCATCTTATTATAATCAATAAAGTAAGTTATCAAAGGATGATAAAACCACTGGGTGAATGTTATTGGAACAGGATACTCTCACAGTCTCAAAGTATCAACCCACAGATTATATATTAATCACAAATAAAAACAGGGGCCATTTTTCAATGGAGAAATTCAGAAGGCACCTCCCCAACCAACTGAACATTCTCAGCATCAACAATAATGGGACAAACTGATATTCTATGTCTCCTTATTTGATGTACTAAGAGTTCAAAATATCATCTATGGTATTCTTGGCAAAAATGTTTAATCTAATAATAACAAAACAATCATATAAATCTAAATTGTATAATAATCATCCAAAATAACTGACCTGAACTCTTTAAAATGCCAATGTTATGAAAGATGAAAAAATAGGCAGAAGACTATTCTTGATTGAAAGAGGTTATAGAGATATATCCACTATGTACAATGTATCTTTAATTAGATTAAATAAAACAAGAAAATCTCTCTAATACATGGGAGAATTGCAATATTGAATATGAGCTATACATTAGAAAATATTCTTATATCAGTGTTGACTTGCCTGGGAATGATTATGGTGCTCTTTGGAAATACTTGTTAAAGTACTTGGGAGTAAATTTTAATCGTGACATCTGCAGTTTAATTTGAGATGGTTTGGTGGGAGACAGAGTGGGTGGGTGGGGACATGGAGAAAGCAAGCACACGTGGCAAAATGTTAACAACTGGTGAATCTGAGTAAGATATAAATGAATTTTCACTGTACTATTTCTTCAATTATTTTATCAGTTTGGTGTTTTTCAAAATAGAGAGTTGGGGAAATTTGCTTTCAAGGCTATAGAGGAAATATCATTTAATTTGTTATACTGAATGCAATATGCTAGCAAATGGATCAAATGTGTGTGGCCCAGCTGGTATTGCTCAGTGGTTGGGTGTTGACCCATTAACCAGGAGGTCATGGTTCAATTCCGGGTTGGGGCACATGTCCAGGTTGTGGGTTGAATCCCCAGTGAGGGGCATGCAGGAGGCAGCTGATTGATGATTCTCTCTCATCATTGATATTTCTATCCCTCTTTCCCTCTCCCTTCCTCTCTCCAAAATCAATAGAAAAACATATTAAAAAGTGTGTGTGGCCAAAAGAAGATAATTCATTCTTAGTATTTCTAAAATAATAATAGCTCATTTAGATATTTACACATGTACCTGGCATTATGTTAAGTGCTTTAGTTTCATTTAATTCTCACAAAAAATCTTGTAAGTTTGGCAGTATATTGTAGATGAGGAAACAGCCTCAGAGAGGCTAAGTACATGCCAATGTACAATAGTAAGTAAGCCAAAACAGAACCATCTGCCAAAACAGACCTCAAAATTGGCTTTCAACCTCTCCTTCACATCAACTCTGTGTGGATAATGAAGTGACAAGAGTTTTATAAGTATATGTGTATATGTATATTCCCAAAAATAAACGTAAATTTGTTAGAAATTAGGGGTAAAGTAAGATAATTTTATGAAATAGAACTCTGAATACTATTAATCTGGTAGTCACAAATTATGAAAGAAATTCTCAAGTTATTTAAAACTCTCTGTTACTCAGTATTACCACTTATATTTATTATGTTAATTCAATATTCTGGTCAATTCATATACCATGGGTTGCCAATTTTAAAACATAAAAGACCGTTTTGAAAAAATTACTTATATAAAACTCTATCAAGTACAATAAGTCCCATATCATAGTAGCAATTTAAATAACAAGACCATTGTTTACTGGAATGTCCCTTTAGCCTTTCAAAATGCATTCACAGTTATTACCCAATTTCTCACCAGCTCAAGAATGTCATTTTTAAGCTTAATAGAGACAGGTGTCAGTGTTGTAGGGATGAAGCTCTATCTAAACTGATTTTATGCCCAATCATGTTAGGAAATCTCATAAAATTTTCTTTAAAAAATTCACTGCTTGACTTGGGCCTTGTTTGCATCAATATGGAGAAAGTGTATATCTCGCTATCCCAGCGAGTAGAGAATTTAGTTTGTAAGAAACCAGATAAAAGACCTTGTTAGTAAATGAAGACATTGTGGCCCACAGCTGAGAAAAAGCAAACAAAACAATTCCAACAAAGTTTTCTGAGAGCCCCAGTGTAGACATTTTAGACCTTTAGATCACCTGGAACAATGAGCTTCACATAGAGGGTGAAACATGGCCCTGAGGGAGGCAGGGGTGGCTAGTGGTTAAGAAGATGTGTTCAGGAGTAAGTCTGCCTAAATTCAAATTCTGGCGTGGCAATCTTCTAGCTGCATGACCTTACACAAGTTATTTGACCTCCTTGACCCTCTGTTTCCTCCTCTGAACAGAAAAACAGGAGCACCTATCTCAGTGCCACTTAAGCTAACACTTTGGTAACAGAGACCTAGTAATGGACTAAGAGATGTGCATGCCAAAAAACAAGAATCTCAGAAATATTCCCTCCACACAATGTTAGGAGACACACTGAGTCCCAACAGTACAATGTACATGGCTCAGTATGTCTGGATTTCATGAGAAACTCTTTTGATAGTTATTCGATGGCAGCAGATAAACATTCTAGAAAAAGACTTGGACTATTCTGAGAGACTTCAGCCAGATTTGTGAAGCTATGATTCTTTGCTGAGATAGGCAATAGCTACCATAGAGTGGATACCTCATGCCCTATATAAAGCTTGTCAAGCGTCTCGCAGCATTTTCAGGGGGCAATGGCGACTTCTTCCTGGTAGACCAAACAATACCTATAGGGGCTATGAAACTAACAAACATACAAATCCTATCTAATAAAGAGGGAATATGCTAATTGACTCTCACACCATCACAAAGATGGCAGCGCCACAGCCAATAAGGAGGGAATATGCTAATTGACTGCTGTGCCCTCAAAGATGGCAGCGCCCACAGCCACAAGATGGTGGCGCCCAGTCCCCTTGGCCCCGCCAAGGCGGCAGGCGCGTGGCAAGGCGCCTGCCTCCGGAGTCCCCCAGTCCTCTCAGCCCCCCAGCCACCGAGGGCCATCCCAAGGTGCAGGCAAGTCTCGGATGGCGGCTGCCGAGCCGCCCAGGGCCGCCCGAGACTCAGGTAACCAGGGCCAGCCGAGGCTTGCGCTGCTGGCAGTGGCAGCAGCAGAGGTGTGATGGGGTGTCTCCTTCCATGATCACCAGGTCGCCTCTCACCCCTGAGGGCTCCTGGACTGTGAGAGGGGGCAGGCCAGGCTGAGGGACCTCCCCCCCAGTGCATGAATTTTCATGCACCAGGCCTCTAGTAAACAAATAAAGGGCTTGCAATGCCATATAAACACCAGAATTTAAAATAGATGAGACAGAAAAGTAGGGAAAGTGTGTCTTTGGTAATTTCTTTTCCCCCTCTCCAACTCAACACCAGTTCCCAGAGCTATCTTGATGCTCTCCAAATATTTAAAATCTCCGATTATAGCAATCACCCTCTCCTGCTCTACTAGGCAAAACCTGCCAGCCCCAATAAAAAGTAGTATTCTCTTAGCTAGTAGGAAAGCAACAAGATTAACATCACCCATAACATTGCAAGTATTTGATAAGTTTGAATTAAATAATTTTGAATTTTAAAAAGGTTTTCCTAATGGGGTCAAGATGGGAAGAAGTTATTTTAAGAAAGAGACCCCTGGGCTCCGCTGTAGGCATCTACAGCTCACACATATATAACCTCAACATAGGAGAATAGGTTTAATTTCTCAAATTTGCCAACCCTGCATTGGTTCACAGAGTACCAAACTAAGGCCCAAATGTATAGTTGGGGCCACATCAGGGTCACAGTAATTTTACAGAAATTTATCAGCAACTAAGAGTGACTGTACTTAAAGGCAAATATTGTCACAAAGGGGTGAAATAACCTGGAACTGGTGAGTTGCATAGTGCAGTGTCTTATTTCATTTCCTCCATGTCACCAGCAGGGAGGCTAGTATATCTGCACCAAGACTCTTTCTAGAGTGGTTCAGGACCCCAGACAGTTCATCCTGAATGCTCATCCCTAGTCCCCAATATTCCTGTGCTGATAACAATAAGGTACAAATGAACATTAAGGATGGGCTGGAAGAGGGCTCTGAAGGAAGTGGTCAAGAGCAGAGACATACTATATCTGCCTGCTTTGCCTCAGTGATTTCAGGTGCATTTATAAACTAACTAGAGGCCTGGTGCACAAAATCGTGCACGAGTGGGGTCCCTAGACCTGGCCGGTGATCAGGGCCAATTGGGGTCAGGCTGGAGAGGAGGTGATGGTCACCGGGCTGGGCATGGAAGGAATGGATGCCAGACATTGCTGCTGCCATCGTCGGCACCCTGCCACCATGTGGTTCCCCGCCTTCCCCCCTCCTCCTACTCTCCCCTTTGTGCCACAACCGTGGTGGGTGGGCAGTGGGCCCATTGGGGCCTGTCAGCCTGGGGGGAGGGACAGGGCATGGGAGGTTAGCCGCAGGCCCTCAGCCTCCCTGGGAAAGGGGCTGCATTCACGGCCACCTCGTTCACCACCACCCCTGGTTCCCCGTCCCAGCCCGGGGGCTGAGGGGAGGGACCACTGGAGGTTGGCCAGCCGGGTAAGATTGGCTTTGAGAGTGCACTGACCACCGCTGTCATAGTGACCGGTCGTTCCAGTCACTTAGGCTTTTATAGTTATAGATGACATGTATATGAGCTCTTCTCTTCTTAAATGTGTCCTTGTCCCTTACCTGCTGCATCCTTGTATCCCTGCCCACATGACAGTTTGGGCTGAAAGATCTGTGCTTGGTTCAGCCCTGATGATGAAGGTCGAGGGCACTAGGGCAGTACTTCTAGCTTTATTGATGGTCTAGAAAGCTAGCCATGGATTCCAACCAGCTTGGCATTGTCTCAGCTGTGGCACAATGCATTTGGACTTCATTTGTGATAGGGCCCTCATTGAGCACAAAACCTGGTTTCCTTTCCCCTGCCAGAAAACCTGGTTCTCTCATTTTCCATATTTTCTGGGTCTTCTGGACTCAGCTCAGAAATGTCTTAGTGGAGTCTGCCTCTAGGAAAAAAGCAGCCTCTGACAAAGGATGATTAAAGGCAATGTTTGTCTCTGAGTCTTACTGGCAGCTGTGTGCAGGTGAAGACATAGACAAGGCCAAGCCCATGGTCCACCCACACCTGATAGTTCAACTAAGCAACTTTCCATTTTCCCTCTTGGCATCAACTGGGAGAGGAGGATATAGGCCATTTACCCATTCAATGAGGCAAATGTCCTACTTGCTAAGTCAGGAAAGGTGGGTAGCACCCATTTTTCTGAGGACACAGTTGGTCTCTTTAGCTCTATTTCCTCCCTCGTATCACCTCTAGATAGGACCCTCCTGGAATTAAAGGTCATAACTGAAGCCATGTGAGTCAAAGAGTGTTCTATGGGAGATAACCAGTAACATATTCAGTGAGGCTTTCTCAGCAAACAGCACCATTGACCTCACTTTTGTGTAGCCTGAAAATTCACATTTAGTTCAGAAGTCCAGGGAAACAAAAGGAAGATCAGTCTCATAGTGTCATCTACTCTTAACTGCTCACTAGGAATTAGATAGGGCTTATTATGGAAAATATTGCCTATGTGGCTTATTAACAGAATAGGTTTTTGACCTCTTTTCATTGTTGTTGTTTACTAGACTTTAAGAGAGACTTGAACTCCACTCAAATTTCACATTTAATTTAGAAAAGATATTAAAAAAAATCAACACATCAAAACGTATGAGTCATTTGTCCTGAGCTGAAACTAAGCATTAATTGTAGGAGTAACATAATCTCCAGTATAAAATGTAAAACCAAAATAAAGATATCAATATATTTTTCAGCACTTCTTGAGTTGACCCCTCAGAATAACCTTTGTTATGGGCAGAAAGTATAGTTTCTAGTCCCTAAAATATCTAATACTCTTTAATTTATTTAATTTTTAAATATATCTTTATTGATTTCAGAGAGTAAGGGAGAGGGAAAGAGAGATAGAAACATCAATGATGAGAGAGAATCATTGATTGGCTGCCTCCTGCACATCCCCTACTGGGGATTAAGCCCACAACCCAGGCATGTCCCCTTGACCAGAATTGAACCTGGGATCCTTCAATCTGCAGGCTGATGCTCTATCCACTGAGCTAAACCAGCTAGGGCTCTAATACTCTTTATTAACTCAAGTATAAGTTTAAGAATATTAAATCCATGTAGCAACTATCACATCCCTACATAATCAGAAACTGAAGGTATATGATTATTTCTGGGAAGAGTATTCTTTTTTCCCTTTGTAAACCTATTTTTGATTATGACCTTCAGCACCCCCAAATTACTTTTTTCAGCCCCTAAGTGAAACTGTTGAATGATCCATTGGCTTTTGGTGAATATATAATAAAATAAGCCCTTTTCCAATGGGGACAGTCCCCATTCTCTTGCTTTTGGTGCTTTTGAAAAAATACAGGGGATCCTAGGATAGTTTTCACATATTCATGTTCTTAGTTCAGAATTCTACAACCAATACATTCAAAAGCTTAGTACCAGCTTCCAGGATTCTTTCTCCTGTTGACTCTGTCTATTGCAGGGGTCCTCAAACTACGGCCCACGGGCCACATGCAAATACAAATATTGTATTTGTTCCCATTTTGTTTTTTTACTTCAAAATAAGATATGTGCAGTGTGCATAGGAATTTGTTCATAGTTTTTTTTTAAACTATAGTCCGGCCCTCCAACGGTCTGAGGGACAGTGAACTGGCCCCCTGTTCAAAAAGTTTGAGGACCCCTGGTCTATTGTTTTACAAGTTCCTTCCTTCCTTCTTTTCCATGACCTCTGCCACCATTCTAGTCCAGAACCTCATCACTTCTCTCCTGGATAGTGGTGTCAGTCTCCTGACTCATGTCTGCTCTCCTGGCATGGTACATTGCTACTGTTCACCAGTATCATGCTCCTCTGTAGTGGATGCTTCCTTGTAACAAGGTGTGGACACATAACTTTCCCTGGCCAATGAAATCTAAGCAGAGTTAAGAGCAGAAGGAAACAGTGTCTCCTGATCTCTCTCCTGTGATGGAGCACTAGTTACATCATCCTAGATTGTGGAGTCTGTGCCCATGGGGTCCTGATGAGGATGTGGTGGAGCAGAGGCCCTGCCAATGTTATGTGGACATGGACAGGGAAGAGAAATAAACTGTGTTTACTTAAGCCACTGAGATTTGAGTTTTGTTTGGTTGTTTTGTTATTCAGCCTAACCTGACTAATATATACTGAGTCTCTTCCTCTTCCAATTATCTTTGTGCACTCTTGTCAGGGAAATCTTTTTAAATCACAGGCCAGATTATTCCCTAATCAGAAGTCATCAGCAGCTCACCATTATCTACAGATATGAAATCCACATTTCTGGCTTTCAAGAAACCATGAACTCTGCCCACAGCCCCCTTTTCTAACATTCTCACCAGACTCATGTTCCAGCTAAATGGGAAGGCTCCCTGCTACCTACAATGTTCATATCTTGACTCAGGATGTTACCTTTGCCTGGAACACATCATGTTGAAATCCTACCATCCTTTAAGCACAGGTTCAAATGGTAAGACTTTTCTGATTCCCAGAAGTGGATACAGTAGGTCCTCAGGTTACGTTGGGGATCCGTTCCTACGGCGCCACATAATGTGATTTTCGCCGTAGTCGAAACCCACCTACATAAGCATCTACGTCACTCACATGAAGCACATACACAGCAGTAATGAAGTGAAAGAGTAAAAAAAAAATTAAAAGAAAGATAACAATTCCTGACCTTTACTTGTGGTAAATAAATAATAAAAAACATAAAGCACATATGTACATATGTTGAAATGACGGAACTTTTCTTTTTTTCTATAAATAAATGGGAGATGGCAACGTAACCATGAAAGGATGTACGTCGAGTCCGACGTAACCTGAGGACTGCCTGTATATGCTGCCTCTCTTCTGAGATCCCTTAGCAAATTGTATCTCATTTATAGTATTTACCTATAAATAATCTATTGCGTAATGCAGTTAATTGTGTTTATTTCTCACCTCTCCTATTAGACTATAAGCCATATTGGGGCATAAACCAGTATTGTTACATATGTTTCTCAAAAACCTATAATACCAATCTGTGTAGTTGCTCAATAAATAATTCATGAATTAAATATTAATCTTTAGGGGATGACCATGGAGTTCAATTTTAAATACCAAATGATCATAGTTTAGTAAGTGACTAGAAATGCCATCTGTAGCATGGATATGCATTTTCCCAGTGAGCCTCCTTCTTTAGTGGGAAATTCTGCAAGTCTACCTCTAGGGGAGGCATCACAGAGAGCCTGATTCCCAGCCTGATTAGACTTTAGGCCCACAGAAGGTTACATGTGTTTACCTTGCAAATAAGATGAAACACTAGAGGAAATCCAAAGGTAATAAAAGAGAAACATATTTAAAGAACAAGAAAGGTCTCTGAAGAAAGAATTGGCGATTCCTAGTTTCAGAGGGACAGGCTCTATTGAAGAAAGTCCATTTTATCTAGGTTGTAGTTCCAGAAGAGTACGTGTCACATTCTATCATAACAATAAGGATAAGTATCATATGTTAGCACATTCTATACACCCTTCGTTCATGCTAAGTGCTCTATAGGTATTATCACCCCCAATAATCCAGTGAGTATGCTCTATTACTACTAACAAGTGGCCAAATGGGAAATCTGTCTTCTTCTAAAATCCATGTTCTTTCCACTATCCCACACTGTCTCTCTAAAAACTGAGGACTGATCCCCTGTAGCCTGAGCTGGAGTGATTTTTGTTTACTTATTCAAAAATATTTATTAAGTGTCTGCCATGTGCCAGGCACTATGCCAGGTAAGGTACACAGTGAGGAATCACATGGAATTATCCCAGCTGACAAGGAGCTTGCCTCCAGTAATGAAATGCTGGTTTTCTGAGAAAGAAATTTGATAGTTTCTACTAAGATTTTGTGCTTACATGCCGCAGACAACATTTATACTGGAGGCCATGCCTTTGATGTTGGAAATGTGTGGTAACACACCTTCATGGCTAGGATTTTTTTGCCATTATAATATGTTTCATTCACTTGAGAGTGAAACTCCTAGGATTTCATCACAAACTCCACATATAAGGCAATTTCACAACAGGCCACCATAAAAATCCCCCAAATTAGTGTGAAGCATTTGACCACAGCTCTATGGTAATTTTACCAGGCTATTATTGGTGTTTGTAAAGTTTTAATTCATGAACAAAATGACTGTGGATATTGTTTAAGAATCTAAAAATTAGCATTGAATAATTAAGTCAGACAAAATAGGATTGATAAGAGTACAAAATATGATACACTATATTACATCAAATCTAGCCTATCATAAACTTTAAGACATTACGTTGAAAACTTTCCAGCTATGATTTTATGTTTCAGAAAAAATACTGAAGATTAAATTATGACACAATGCATTATCACATTAAATTTTTATTGTAATGTTTTAAAAGAGCTCCTTTAGCTTAACATAATTAGATTTTTTATATTTGTGCACATATACATAAAAAAGAAAGTATAAGCCAAATTATTTGGTTAAGGAATTCCTAAAACTGCTATACATTGAGAATTTTACTTTTTAATATTGTTTTCAACTCTAAGTTATCAACGAGTGGTTTTTTTCCACACAGTGTCAGCTTTTGGGCCATGAGGATCATTGGGATGCAGAATTTCTTAAAAGATTTCTTCTGGGATTTTCTTCTCAGCTGCTGAAAACCTACAAATTTTCAAAATGGTGCTTTCCTGCTTAGTGTGTGTTGATTTTCATGCTCACATCAATGAACTGACGTAACAAAGCTTAATCTACTATTAGACATCTTCCTTCCTATGTATTTTTTAAAAATATATTTTTTTATTGATTTCAGGGAGTAAGGGAGAGAGAAAGAGAGATAGAAACATCAATGAGAGAGATAATCATTATTGGCTACCTTCTGCATTGCCCCCCACTGGGGATCAAGTTCAAAACCCAGCATGTGCCCTGACCGGGAATTGAACCGTGACCTCCTATTTCATAGGTCAATGCTCAACTGCTCTGCCACACTGGCTGGGCCCTTCCTATGTCTTATAAAGTACCTGGTGTTGCTTTGCAAGAAAATGAAGAATTGTGGTCATTTTTCTCATGTCAAACATTTGCTTCAATATTATCGAATTTATGTCCCACTGTTCTGTTTCTGTTCCTTCCTGGGTGTACACAATAACTTTTCATTTCAAAGCCAAATCACTGTGGAACTCTCAGTGCACAATGAGTAACAAATAACCAACTGAAGTAGCAATAGTATAAATAGCCAAGAGAAATCTCGTACATGCACAGAGAATAATGTCACAGGTGCCGCCAGCCCACCCCCTGTTTGTGAGATCCCATGTTGTAAGATGCAGCCTGGTTTCAGAGGTCATAAAATATGAAAAAAACACAATGTGTCATAGAGCCAACAACTATACATCTTCAGATTCCAGTGATGCTAATGATTAAGCTTATCTATTTTGTTTAACATAGAAAGGAAACTTCCCAGCTATGAGTCCTTGGAAGTGGAGACAGGGATACAAAATTCCTCATATTCCTGAAAGTAGTGCTCTGTGAAGCTAAATGACTCTTCCGGTTTCAGGGTAGAAGCTGAATCTATTTATTTTTTACTTTGAGCACTAAGAAGTGGTACTATAATACAGATTTCTGACTTTTTTCCTTCTGTTTTTAAACAGCTCTCACCCTTGTCACTGGATACTAGCGAGTTTGTAAAGCAATAAAAGGGTATGTATTACTAGGTTTTGCTCAAAAAGATGTCTTTAGTGTTTTACAATTATAGGCTTCTTGTATTCATTCATTTAGTCATACATTCCAAATACATTTTTTCAGTATCTACTATGTGCCTGGAGTTAGCACAGAATGAACCAAAAAGCCTGCTTTATGGAGTTTCCACTACAGTGAGGAGGTGGGGAGGCAGATGACAAACAAACAAGCGAAACATATACTACGCCATGTATGTGCAGAATCTGTGGTAAAGACTATGGTGGAAAGAAAAGTTGTAAGGATTGAGTCTAAATCCCTTTCAGCCCATCACACAGGAAGGTGAGCAGCCTGCTTTGTCCCCAGCAGTAGGCTGACCCATTGCCACCCCCCGCCCCCCAGGCTCTCAGTCCAGACAGGTGGTCACGGTGAGTCTTCCCCATGAGCCTTGACCCTCCACTTCTTGTTCTTGTACCTTTGTGAAGGTTTTGAGTCTTTCATCATCCACAGAAACTGGTTACGTCTTTTCTGTCTCCCCTTCCTAACCCACCTGCCCTTGCCTCTCAGAGCTGTGGGGAGCCGCCCTCAGCCTCCTGGCTGCCTTCCCATCACCTCTGAGCATGTCCAGGCCTCAGCGCAAACCCTGCAGCTCACACAGTCAAGACACAGTTTCCACAAGTCACTCTACAGCACTGAGGTTGTCTCCTGCTGAGCTCTGCTTCCTCCTCAAACAACTCGGTTTTCACATAATCCTTATTCTCTTTTTCCCATCAGATGTTTTCTCTTGTTTGACAAAAGGTAAATAAAACCCTCCCCTTGTGTTGCTGCAGAAAAACCTGACATTTCCAGTGTGGATGCTGTGAAGGCTGTGATTTTGAGCAGACCCTCACTGCCTTGCCCCTTGCCGCGGGCCTCCTGCTGCCTGGCCTCAGCCTCCCGGGCTGTGCTGAGTAGAGAAGCCACCTGTATGTGAACTGTGTGCTGGCTTCCCAGATCCTCCGCTGGACCCAGAACAGAGATATGTCCCTGGTCCTCCAAGAAGATCCAGTTCTTTAGGTGACATGATGGGCCCACTCTGAATTTGGGACTAAAGCATTATTTTTAGATTAACAGAAGGAGCTCAGAGTTTCATCTCTCCCTTCCTTGAGCTCCCATTACACTGAAGTAATGATGGGCTTCGCCCTGCAGGCTCTAGGTGCCAGGGTTTCAGAAGCATGAGAAGGGAGGAGGAGAGAGAAATTGAATCTTGAGCTTGCATGTGTTGGCCTGCCCTAGAATTACCAGAGACCGAAACAGAACTGGAAATCCAGGGGTGCGTGGCTTCCCAGGGGAACAGGCAGCACTCCCCACTTCCCTGAGGCTTCCCAGCTGGAATCCTGAACTCAGGTTCAGTCAGCTCTGACACAGCCCACTGTCGCTGCCTGTCTTGGAGGGAGGCATGCTGAGAGAAGGCTGCAGGTGAAGGAACTCACAGCAGTGCAGCCCCGGGCAGCCTGCATAAGCTGGGCTGGGTCAGCAGCCTCTCTCGGTTCTCTTTCAGGGGCTGGGCTGCAATGAGCTCTTCTCAAGCCCACAGAGCATCAGCAATGCTCTGCTTAGACACAGAAGGCCTCGCGGGGAGGGTGGCAGTGGGCACTGAACAGGACAGGAAACATTAAAAGGGGCAGAGGAAGCCCAGTGCCTTTCAGAAGGAAAGGAGAGGCTAATAAGGCAAGATTTAGGAGAATGAGGAGATGGTCCTGGTTGCATGCTCCCTCCATGGAGGGCAAGGCCTTTTGGTGTGGGGTGAGGCATACTGGTACCAGATGCTTTAGTGTCCTCACAAAGGATGTTCTGGGAATGATGAGACTCTGTTAGGAGCCTTGTGGGTGCCTAGCAGGAACTGGCCAAACAGGGGGAGACACTAGAATGTTTAAGATAGAGGCATCTGGAAGGTTAAGATATCAATGTTAATCAGATTAATCTGGTGAAGGGAAAGAAGAGGCAAATACTGGAGGATTACATTGCCAGCTACTTCAAGATTACCTGTGGCATTAGAGCTCAAGGGATTCTGTGTATCCGATACACCACTTACTCATAGTAGACATATGTGCCTGATACCTGGCCATATTATAGATGGATAAAAAGATAACCCAGGAAGTTAAAACCATATCATAGCAATAAAGCCTATAAGATCCTTAATCTCCTCAATTCGAGGCCAGAGCTGTGTCAGTTGTCCTCTCTGAACCTCTGGCTGGTTAGAAGAGATGGGGCAGAGGCAGTTTAGGAGAGCAGGTAAGCAGAGGGCAAAAATGAAAACCTGTGGAAGGGGGTCAGGCAGGACTCCCAAACTTGAGGACCAGAGTTGCCCTGAATAGATGACAGAGAAGGGACATATTTGAGATCTGGGTCACACTTGGTATACTAGGTTGAATAGTGTCCCTCCAAATTCATGTCCACATAGTACTTGTGAATGTGACCTCATTTGACAATAGGATCTTTGCAGATATAATTAAGTTAAGACAGGCTGGGAACTAAATACTACATAACTGGTGTCCTTATAAGAACAGGGATATTTGGACACAGAGACATAGACACCAAGACAGAAGCCACACTCCCTTATAACCTATCTTGGAAGTGACATTCCATAACTCCTGCCATTTGCTATTGGCCACACAGACCAGCCCGATAGAGTGCTTCTTAAATTGTAGTTATTATGGTCATTGTTGATGTATGTTCTGATTTAGGAATCAGAAAGGAAGAAGGGATTATGGGGAGTGTTAAAACAGTAAAACGTCAAGGATTCTTCCCTGAATGTCCTACTGTGCTCTCTGTAGCCTTGGACTTTTTAAGGTTATTGTTACTCCAAGCAAGTGTTCTTATCCTATTCTGATTTTTCCTCTCATGACCATAATGACATTGGTTCGTCATGTGCATTTTACAGGCCAAGCAAGATGGCTTTCCCAATTGCAGCCCAATCTGTGTGTCTGACTTGGTGAGGGTGATCAGCCCCAATACACAAAAAAAAACCTTAATTCAGACCTTTCAACTCAATGGAATTATTTTTTAAAGGAAACAATTTAGAAACAAATGAAATTAATAAAATTGTTTTGAATTAAAGTAAAACTCATTTATTAAATTCATTATCTTTTAATAGCCCTTTGCTAAGTTTGGGAGAGTCATTTCTGCCAAATTTCAAGTAGATCAGCCCAAATGTATTTATTTGTAACATATTCATTAGTAAAAATACCCATACACCATTGTTTAAAAGCCCTTGCCAAGTGGATTGGGTGCTGTTGGTTTAAGTTCCTGGTCATTCACATTTATGAAGACCCCAGATATTGGATCAATGGTTCATAAGCCAGTCAGCACTAAATACATGGTTGGACGTTTCCTCATTCATATTTGTGAATCCAGAATTAGAAAGTGAGACTATCAGAGACAAAAGAGTAACAGGGCTCCAGGCTTGACATTAGAAAACAACACCAAGGTCAATTCTAAAGGGGCCAAAAGAACAATGGTCAAGAACCACTCATCTATTCTTCCTCTTCTTGGTTGAGTATGTTCACAAGGATCCAACTAGTGGTCCTCTTGTGAGTGCTTGAGAAAGGCTTTGCTCGAATGCTAACACAGATCATCAGATCACACCTTGAGTTGAGTTTCCATCTGTATTTCAAGGCCAGCAACCACAGCCATTTCTCAGTAAGACATTAGAACAAAGAACCCA
The DNA here is from genome assembly GCF_000147115.1 of Myotis lucifugus. NCBI lineage: Eukaryota > Metazoa > Chordata > Mammalia > Chiroptera > Vespertilionidae > Myotis > Myotis lucifugus. The sequence continues at coordinate 12,416,645 of NW_005871058.1, forward strand.
GAACTTCCCTTGTGTCTGGTGCTTATAGATTAAGGCAGTTCCTGCTGGTCTTGTTAGTCTCCCAATAGCTGACCACCCCGTGAAGAAAGCAGTGATTATTTTTCAGAAATGGAAGGTGTGGGACAGGTGGCTCAGATAATTCATGACCCAAAGATTCAGTAGTCAGGCCAGAGAAGTTCAGATAATGGACAGGATTCTTTCAACCAGTTATCTGCATTATGTACCCTTTTCTTCTCCAGAGGCCCTGTGGCCTGACATAGAGAAATTCATAATGGTAGTGGAAAATTGCCAAACTCAGCAAATTTCTCCAAGCAAATAATGACTCCAATAAAGAGTGTTCAAGTTTGGAATAAAAATATAATGAAAATAATAATATTTTATATACCTAAAGCACTTCTTATCCCCTAGTTGGCTATTTAATATGCGAGGTTCAAACATTTGCATATGCCTATAGGAGAATGTACACAGTGTCTACTGAGTACCTAAAATGATTCAATGAAACATTGTCAGCTGCTTGATTAATTTCCAAAATTTCTTCATCTTGCCTATTTAAAAAATTTAATCCCAGATATTACATTAGCCTCCATCCAATCTCATCAATTTTGCCCACTTACATTTTTAGCATCAAAATTATTATCTATTAATACCATATAGATGAGTAGGAAGTTATGGGCATATTCCTTTGGGCATGTAATTCCCTATCCAGAAAGCTAAAACAGAAAGAATCTTGCGGCAGAAACAAACAAAACATTTCATCATGAAAGATTGATTGTACCTGATTTTTGTTGTCTCTACCTAGTTTCTCTGGGGTCATTGGCTCATGAATCAGCACACACTAGCCTGGCTTGATCCAACTTTAGAAATGAAACACTAGAAACACTGAATTCTGCAGAGCTGGAGATTCCTGCAGCCACAGTGACTCATGAACACAGCAAAAGAAATGTATTTGATTTGGGTTTTGGCCTTTAAATGTGCAACATTAATCTCTTTTGGCCTCTCCTCACCTCACAGGGTTCCATTTAGGATACCACCACCAGAGCTTTAAAGCTCCACAAGCTCTTTGAAGAGAAAGGCTGATTTTTGTGCAAAGCAGAGCTGTTGTTTTATTAAGGATACCTGAGAAAATCTAACTGGGCTTCACAGAGTGACCAAGAGAGGCCACTGGTGGGTTGCAGCTCAGCCATTATGGCCTTCCAAGATGTTTGATCTTTTTGTGAAGATCAAGGGGAAGTAGATGTTGGAGAAGAGCAGGAGGAGGCCCATTTGAAGGAGAAGAGAAACTTGGGGGAGGAGATTCAGTTCAGCAAGCATTCACTGAGTTGGTGCTGGAGAGAAAACTCCCTTAGCTTCCTGCCTCAAGAGGACATGCAAACAGAACATTTTAATATAATGTGCTAAGGAGTAGTGTTGAGGTAGGTGTGCTGGGGACCACTGGGAGTACAGCATGGCGTCATTGAGGTCACCAGAGGATTTAAAGAAGGCTTCCTGAACAACTGAAGCCTGAACCAAGATGCACAGATAGGAAGAGTGGTCTAGAAAAAGTGACAGCATTCAAGAGAACAGAGGACTGCAGAGTATGTGCTGAAAATTTCTAGCACTTTATTCCTATAGGGAGTGTTGGAAAATGAGAATGGAGAGGTAAACAGGGCCAGGTCATGTGGGGCATTGCATGCCATCTTTAAAAAGCTGAACATTGTTCAGTTGGTAATGTGGGAGCCGCTGAAGGCATTCACCAGGGAAACATGATGCCTGATCTGTGTTTTAAATAAAGCATTTCACTAGCAGTAGATATTGAAGGGCAAGACTGGAGGTAGAGAGGCCAGCTTGCAGGTGATTATAGTAGTTCAAGAAAGAGTGGCAAAAGCTCCAACCAGAGCAGTGGTGATAGGGAGGAGATAGACAAATTTATAGACAAAAACCAATAGAATCTGACCACTTATTTGTTGGGTAGAAGGAAAGAGGGAAAGGAGAAAGATTCCTAGAACAATGGTTCTCAAAGTGTGATAGCCAGACAAGCAGCCATCAGGGTCACCTAGGAACTTGTTAGAAATGCAAATTTGGGGGCCTGTCCCAGAACTTCTGAATCAGATACTACGTCAGGAGCTGAGGCTGGAGCCTGAAACCTGCCTGCTCGTCTGAGAACCACCATCTGCAATAACCTCCAGGGTTTGCCTTTGATTTCTGGGTAAATGAAGTTGCCATGTGTGGAGTTAGGAAATACTCTAAAGGGAGCAGAGTGCTTTGTTTTGTTTTGTTTGGGGGTGATAAGAAGGCAAGAAGTTAACCGTTTGAGTCCCAAGCAGCGCGATCGTGCTGCTTGGTATTTCTCAACATAAAATAAAACAAGCACTATCACACTGTTTGGGTCTTTTCGTACTCATTTAGAGAAAGCGCGGTTGCGCTGTTTGGGATTCTTCGACAGTGTTTTTTCAATACCCCCTGGGACTCAAACGAATCGTATGTTTTCTCAACATAAAATCTCAGATCGCGCTGCTTGGGACTCAAACGGTTAAAGAAAGAACCAGAAGTAGGGTGATGCTCAGCAAGAAAAAAAACAGAAAAAGAATGAGAGAGAAAGACAGGAAGCCAGGGAAGGAAGGAGGGGGTTATTTTCAGGCCTTGCTTGAGGTAAGCAGTTGGCAGAGGGAAGATTTTGAAAGCTGACTTGCTGCTGAAGAGCTAGTAGAGGAAGGGAGAATGCAGCCTGAATGATGAGTTAGCATTTTTTTCCTGACTCATTACAATCTTTAAAATGTGGGTTTCCAAAACAATTTATTGTAACATATCCTACTTTCTATACCAATGCTTTCTATAGCCACAATTTGGAAGGATTGTGTTAAGGCCTTTCTACTCTTATTTGACTAAGGAGATGCGAAGACTATGTGAAACACAGGACCCAGATTCACAAGTACCTGGACCTGGGGCTCTCATGTCCTGAGCATGAGTAACACTATGTTCAGCCAGCAGAGATGGTGGTTGTAGATCATGGCAAGACTTGGCCAAGGGATAAGAAAAGCCCCACTCACAGGAACATGATCCCTAGCTATTTGCCCCCGAAGTTGTCTGTCATTGTGCTGAGCCCAATGAGACCCTAGAGAATGCTAAGGTGACCTGGAAAAGATAGCAGGCCTGAAGGAGAAGGATGGGCAGAGAGAGAGAAAGGGTAGTTTTCCTGTTCTGTGGGGTTACCTGGACTGGGGTCAGAGAGGGAAGAGCCAAGACATGGGGTTGGTGGTAAAAGCAGAAAGTTCTGTGTGGCTTCAACCCTGTATAACACAATGAAATAGCATCTTCATCCCTTTGAAATGAAGTTACTGGCCCAGGATATTCAAGTCTGAAAATAGAAACTTAAATGCACCAAGGAGGCCACTAACTCAGTAATGACAGATATATGGAAGCTTTTTCTTAAGATGGTATATGAAGGTAAAAGCAGCTCAGAGTAGGCACATATTTTAAGTGCTGTCCTAATACAAATCCATCATCAGTTAGCTGCGCTCTTTGACCAGCTTTTTGGCAGCAAGAATGGTTTGTGCTGATGAATCCACATGGTCTGTGCCAACATTCCAAGCCCTTGGCTTTGCAATACCATGTTCCAACCAACTGTTCCTTTCCCTGCTCCAATTTATTCTACATATCACTGCCAGATTGATTTTTGAAAGTAGGTCCCATGTCACTCTTCTGCTCAAAAACCTGCAAAGTCTCCCTCTTATCTATATAATTAAATGCAAACGTTCCTACTAGGCCAAGGTACCTGAAATTCCCATCACTCATGTCTATCTTTCCTCCAAACGCCACAGTCATAATGGAACTGTTATGACACCCGGGAAGGATAGCACGGTCACTCATTTGCACCAGCTGGGAATTCAACAGCGGCTGCATTGAACAGATGGACAGAAAGTAGGCTCCTGGTGGACACAGGATGGACATTTTCAAATTAAGCTTTCTTCATACATGTAGGCAATTTTCATGATAGACTTTTCAGATGGCACACATTCATGGAGGGGGAGGAAAAAGAAGGTCTGGACTAGAGCATGGTGTGCTGCTTAGGGTCAAGGATATTTGATAAGCATTATAAACAGCCCACTCTAAAGGCAGATGTGGACTCACCACCAAGGATGGGGATGGACCACGACATAATAGGAAGGGTCTTGCAAGGGCTCAGAATCCTTTGCAGGAAAGTATGTACAGCCCAGCTCCTTGTAGAGAGAAGACCAAGTTCAGAATCTCCCACTGCAGAAATACCTCTGTGAGGAAGTGAGGGGACTCTGCTTCTCTCAGCTCCATACACACAGTTGTCCTCGCTTATCCATGGCTTTGCTTTCCATGGTTTCAGTTATTTGTGGTGAACCACAGTCCAAAAATATTAAATGGAAAAGTCCAGAAAGAAACAATTCAAAAGATATTTTGAGAGAGAGATCACATTCATATAACTTTTATTATTGCATATGTTATAATTGTTCTATTTTATCATTAGTTATTGTTGTTAATCTCTTAACTGTGCCTACTTTGTGCATGCGAATTTAAGGTGAAAGAGCATAGTACGTCTTTTTTTCTTTCAGAGTTCACCAGTTGGGGAGCAGGCACCAAGTAGGCAAACAATTTGATTTAACCAGGCTCAGACTTTTCCTGGGAAGTTTTCTAGAGAGAGTGGAGGGCAAGGGCATTAGCGATGCTTGTGAAGGAATGAGTATCATGATGATGCTCAGGCACAGGTGGGATGGAGTATGTGGTAGTAATGGAGAGCAGGAGAAGGGGCAGGTTCCAGGACTGGAAGACGACCCCAGGTAAAAGCTTTGCTGCAGTGGCAGTGGGAAAGAAGTTGAGCTGGAAGAATGAAATGAGATGCTCAGATGCTTGAGACTGAAGTTCTAGAGAAGATGAATTATCAGGGATAACAAAGTGAAAAGCAATAAACTGAGGTCTCTCACTTTCCCTTCTTACCTCTTACAGTCCTCATAGTTTATGCTGCTCTGTTCTCTAAATTAGCATTGCAATCTCTCATCTCCATACCTTTCATTGTGTCCTCTCCTGCCCTGGGATATTTTCTTTCTTTTTTCATTTAAATTGTACCCATTCTTCAAGTCCTTTCTCAACTGGCACCTCCTTTGTTATCCCTATCTTTTCATACACTGATTTCTTTAGCCAGAAGTTATTTTCTTTGATCTCTCATGGCACTATTTATACCATTAATATAGTATTTATGTTCTTGTGTCTTAGCTACTCCACTAGGTTTTAAGAGCTCAGGACAAGGACCATAACTACACAACTTGGTATTCTGGTCCAGACTTATCTGAGAGCCTTCCTGCCAGGAGGAGCAGTACAAATCTAGAATCTAATCTCTGAAGTACAGGGAATGTGTAGTAGATGCTCCATAAATATCTGTTCAATTGAATTAATGGCTCAACATATTAGGAGCATCATTTTATATTGCTCACATTGGATTTGTATTCATATATATATCTATGAACCACAATTCCTGCAAATCTATTCTTTCTTCTTTATAAGGTTAGTAGTTCAAGTCCAGTCTAGTTTTTCATTATAGATAACTAGTGGCCCAGTGCACGAAATTTGTGCATGGGGGGCAGGGGTGTCCCTCAGCCTGGCCTGCACCCTCTCCAATCTAGGACCACTGGCTTCTAATCGCTCACCTGCCTTCCTGCCTGATTGCCCCTAACCATTCTGCCTGCTGGTCTGCTTGCCCCCAACTGCCCCCTCCACCAGCCTGATCACCCCCAACTGCCCTCCCCTCCTGGCCTGATCGTCCCTAACCACCTCTGCCTCGGCCCCACCACCATGGCTTTGTCTGGAAGGACATCTGGAAGGTCTCCTGAAAGGTCTCCCAGTCTAATTAGCATATTACCCTTTTATTAGTATAGATAATAACAACATTAAAACCCATATAATTCTTACTGTGTGACAAGCACTATCCCACATACTTTGTTTACATATCGATTTTTAAATACATTTTATTGACTTTTTAAAGAGAGGAAGGGAGAGGGATAGAGAGTTAGAGACATCGATGAGAGAGAAACATCAATCAGCTGCCTTCTAAACACCCCCTACTGGGGATGTGCCCACAAGCAAGGTATATGCCCTTGACCGGAATCGAACCTGGGACCCTTCAGTCCGCAGGCCGACGCTTTATCCACTGAGCCAAACTGGTCAGGGCTGTTTACATATTTTTATCACATTTACTCTTCATAATAATGCTAAAAAATGAGTGTTTGTTATTATTCCCATTTTATAGAAGAGAAAACCAAAATTTAGAGAGGTTAAACAATTGTCCAAGGTTACCCAGGGAGTTGGCAGCAGAGCTAATTATCAATAAAATCCAATAAAGTTTATGCTCTTAATCAGTGTTTTCTAACTTTTGGACAATGACCCATAGTAAGAAATATTACACTACCACCTGTGACAAATACACACACACACTCATCTGAAAGTTTCACAAACTAATACCTTTGCTATGTGCAATGTTCTTTGGCATTTCCTGTTTGATTTTATTCTACTTTATTTCATTAGACATGCTAGTCAGACCCTGGCTGGGTAAGTTGATTAGAGCACCAAGGTTGTGGGTTCAATCCCAGGTGAGGGCACATACAAGAATCAACCAATGAATGCATAAATAAGTGGAACAACAAATCGATATTTCTCTCTCCTTTCCTCTCTCTCTCTCTCTCTCTCTCTCTCTCTCTAAAAAAAAATAAAAATAAAAAGGAAAAAGAAAGAAAAGAAATGATAGACAGACCCCTCTAAATTGCTTTCACAACCTACTAATGGGTTGAGACTCACAGACGAAATCCCTGCTTTGACCAATGTGGTTTACTGCCTCCCGTGGCTGGAATCAGTGAATGACTCCATCCTTCCCCAGTGCTCCCCAGCCACTGGTCCATGTTTCATTTCTTTAACAAAGAAGATTCCTAACGTGTATATAGGGGAATAACATGCACAGAGGCTGCTGTTAATTACACATGCTGAGCATAAGTTAAATGACATATTCCCTTCTGAGTTACAAGTAACCCAGTTACGGAACTGCTGGAGGGTTAGTTAAGACAGTTCTAATTGAAAAAGAAATATAATTAAGTTCACAGAAGTCAACTGTCTCTGAGCCAAATGCTCTCCCATCCAAGAATCTTTCCTAATTTCTATCACAATGACTGAACAACTTCCAGTAAGCAGAATCCTGAATTCAGCTTTTCTTATCCACTCCTTTACTTAGTTCCTAACTTACCAACTCATTTATTCAATAGAAGTGGAAGCTAAGTGTGCTTAGTTTTCATGATGGGCTTGGGTAAGATATCTGGTCCTTGCCTTCGGTTTAAAATTTAGTGTCATAGTGCCCAAAAGGAAAAATGTGCTGGCCACTGTGGGAGGACAAAGGGAGGCGGCCATCATTGTGCCTGAAGTGAAAGGGGTCAGGGAGACCTCACAGAAGAGACGATGTTGGGACCGGAGAGTCTTGCTGAGTGAAAAGGATTGTACCTGGAGAGAAGAGATGGAGAAGGTGGAGGAGGGGTGGGAGGGAAGGGGAGAAGGTTCTAATTAGAAGAAAATACTTATGCAGGAAAGATCATGGGACGTTCAATAAAATGAACTGCAGTGGCGTGGACAGCGCTTTGGGGAGATGGATGGGACACAGGCAGGGAGAGGGAAAGAGGCTTCATTATGATTCTGTGCTATACAAGGAGTTTAAACTTCATTCTATAGGTGGCAGGGAGCTGTTGGAGAATGCTCGGCAGTTGAATGCCACAGTGGAGTGTTTCAGAAAGATAGCAGTGATGGTGCGTGGGAGTGGTCGGGAAGCAGTGGAGCAACACTGGAAGAGGGAGAAGATGAGGGCAGGTTTGAGAGCTATTTAGCCAGCAGAGTGGACAGGAATGAGGTACTACTGTATTTGGTGCGGACAGTGGTGCTCAAATTCTGCCCTGGGGAGCCCAGCAGATAGTAGTGCCATTTGCCAAGCTAGGGACTACCAGAGGAAGAGCAGGCAGGGGGACAAACTAGTAAGCTCTATTTTAAAGAGGCTGCATTTGAGGCCACCAGGAGATCTCCAGGTGTAGCATGTTGTTGACAGGCAGGCAGAATTATTCTGGAACTGGGACATAGGTCTGCTTACAGGAACAGATTTGGAAATTATAGCCTCCCTTTTATAGTTGAAGCCTCAGGTATAAATGAATGTGTGTGTGTGTGTGTGTGTGTGTGTGTGTGTGTGTAATAAAAGAGCCTCCCAATATTTAAGAGGTGGCATGGAGAGAAAAACAAATATATATTTTTTTACAAAGTTCCTGAACTACCAGCCAGAGAGGTAAGAAGAGAATTGTCAGGGACTGCCATTAGGACACCACAAAGGAAAGAGACTGCCAGCAAGGAATTTTTCAACAGTTAAGTAACAGAGAGGAAGCCCTGGGAGTGTTCACTGGCTTGAGCAGAGCAGGTTCAGGGGTGAGACCAAGGGTAGGGAGGTGGGAAGAGGTCAGGTTGTAAGAACAGGCAGCCTAGCATCACAGCATCTGGGAAATACAGTTTTGCGATTGAGGAGGAGACTGGGGGTCAGATTCATTCATTCAACTAATATTGATTGAACATGCACTCTATTTGTGGCATTTGTCTAAGTCCTCGGGGTATATAATGAACAACAACAACAACAAAGGATGAAAATCCTTCTTTTACAAGGACCTGAGTTTGAATGCTGACTCTGACACTTCTTCCTTGTATGGCCTTGTTAAGTTGAACCTGAGTTAGTCTTAGTTCGCCGGTCTATAAAACGGGTATGATAATATTATCTATCTCATTGGGTATTTGTGAGAAACTGAGAAAAATAAGGTAAGCCACTTGGCCAGTGAATGGTACCTAATTATCTCTCAGTAAATGCTAGTATTGGCCACCTTTTCCAGAGACTTGTCTGTGGTGGGAACTAAAAGAGATCGGATTATAGCTAAAAGTAGACCCAGGACTGGGGAAGGGCACTGCTCAGCACAGGAGAGGTTGCGTACAAGGGAAAAACGGGAGCCAGGCTGAGGAGAAACACAACTTGCAGCATGTGCACCGGAGGAGAGCGGAGGGGCCGTGGGCTGCCGTTGGGTGAGCAGCTACACCAGATCTATTGCACTATCTGGAGGCTCGGTCAAGTGAAAGAAAATGACCCTGATTTCTGAGTGAATGACCTTGCTCATGAACTCCCATGCTGCTTTATTTTTCACTATCTTCTTATCATCTGTTTCTGGATCGGAGCTGCCTTGCCCACTTCGGGAATAAGCCCCTCAGTGTGCTGTTGGCACACACCATAGGAAGGGTGACCATTCACCTGAAGGTTCCAACATGCTGTTTTTCACACCAACTTGGAATTTCGGTGCTTCCTGTGCTGTGGTCTCTTCCTTCTTGGAATTCAGGAGCAGTGGGTATTGCAGGAGCACATGAGCTGTGGAGTCAGACAGGCCTGAATCCAAGTTCTGTCGTCAACTAGCTGCAGCTGTGGAAAAGTTTCTGAACCTCTCTGAGCCTTGTTTCCTCCATGGTGAACATGAGACTAATAATACCTACCTCATAGTGTTACCTAAAAATGGAAAGTACCTAACCCACTGTCTGGCACTTATTAAGTGCTGGATCGATATTTTTTTAAAATATATTTTATTGATTTTTTACAGAGAGGAAGGGAGAGGGATAGAGAGTTAGAAACATCAATGAGAGAGAAACATTGATTAGCTGCCTCCTGCACACTCCCTACTGGGTATGTGCCCACAACCAAGGTACATGCCCTTGACCAAAATCAAACCTGGGACCCTTGAGTCCACAGGCCGACGCGCTATCCACTGAGCCAAACCGGTTAGGGCTCGATATTTTTTTGTCATCTCAATTATTCCTGAAGTATACAAGCATGTAATAATAGAAATGACAAACACAAAGAATATGAGAGTCATTTACTTAATAATTTTTCATCTATTTAATGGGGATAACAATAGCTATCCTCTGCATGGTGAGGATTATCTGACACAGGTATGTGTTTTCTGTGGTTAGTTTGGCTATTGCTATCATGAAGGCAAACGAAAAATGCCCAAGGCTACTTTCCATCAGGTCAGAGATCTTGGTACTAGATGCAATGAGGTGAAAACTGAAGTGTGATTCTTGGTTGAAGGTCAGATAGGAATCCTTAATCTAAGGGGAAATGTGCACCTTCAACTTCAAGCAGGACTGTTTGCAGTCCAGCCAACATTTCTGTGAGTGCTGACGTAAACACTCTACACGCGTGGACCCGGTAACAGCGCCCTGAACATAATCCTCAGCTTCGTGCCACCGAATCTTCCTAGGCAGTGAGTACAGTTTTATACCAAAATATCGGCGTGAAAGAGGCCGGGAATAAAGCTACAACCAGACAAGTCGAAGGTCAGGAGAGACATACTAGTAGGTGGGTCAGGCCACCAGTGAGATCTCCTCTCATAAGTAAAGAGGGAACCCGGACGGAGCCTCGCAGAGGTCAATGCAGGAAGCCAGCAATGTGTGTCCAAACAGCCTGTGCTGCTGCCTGGTCCTCCCTCCTGTCACAGCACTCCTGCAGGGGTTCCCGCCACTCCCTGTGGTTTCTCTGTTCCTCTCAGGTTTCTGTTTGCATCTGGAGACTCTGCACCTGGGAATCTGTCACAGGGACTGGGTGCTAGAGAAAGCCCCGCAGCCCTCTAAAAGCTCTGTTAGCAATACAATTAACTAGTAAATGAGGACTTTTCAAAGAAAATATGCCCTTTTATATGTCACTTAGCCAGGCCTACTATATCATCCAATGACTGAGATGCAGAGAAAGAAACCCAGGGTTGGATAACGCCAAGCGGTTGGCACTAATAATACTGATTCAGTCTGCCACGATGGAGAGCATCTCTTAGAAGTCAGCGAAGGTAGCGGGAAAAAGAGAGAGTATCACATGGACCATTCCTCCTGTCGGTCCATCTCACCCTGCTGTTTCCCCAGGACACCACACAGGACCCATCATCCAAGCCTTTGCACTGGCCATTCCTTCTGCATAGATGCTCTCCTACTCTACCCACGTGGAACCTTCTCAGGGAGGCCTTCCTGACCACTCTCCCTGGACTGTTTCCTTCCTTCCCTGTTTTACTTCTCTTCACAGCACTAACCACCACTGGGCACAGTAAATCTCTTCCATGTCTGTCTCCCTTAGCGACTCTTAAGTGCCGCTTGGGAAGGGTTTGATGTCAGGTCTGAGTGGTGCTATAGCTGCAGCAGGAGCATTACCTGGCACATAGTAGGTGCTTAAACATGTGCATGAAGGAAGAGATAAAATGAGGAAGGGAAAATAAAGATACAAAGAAAGCCAAAGTTGCATGATTTTGCCCCCAAACTTTCCATTTACTTTAACAAGCATTGTCTCAACTTGACTGCCATGCTGAGACCCTGCTCACAGCCTTGAGAACAGAGCCTCATGGTGGTGGCCTCTCTCACTCAGGCCCTGACTGTTAGAAAGCAAGTGGCCAGAGAGACATGTGGGCATCAAAACAAGGAAAGGCCACTCATTGGGGTGACTGGAAAGTGCTCCATGGAAGAGGTGACACTTGAGGTGGCACTTTATGGGCTAGAGAAGTGGGATATTGTAATTTATATGAATAAAAATATATTGGCCTTCATCCTTACATCTGGTACAGTTTTTAAAACCCTTGTGATTTCCTGAGTGGTAAGAGACATAAAGGTGTCTTTTGCTGTTCACAAGAAGCCCCTTTCAACCATACCTGAGTTTATGTTAATGAGGTGAGTTTTGGAAAGCCATAACCATGCAGGTGACTAGAAGGATGGAACTTGTACACCTACCCTCTCTCCTCCCCCCGTCTCTGGGAAGAGGAGAGGAGCTGAAGGCTTAAACAGCCAATAGCCAATGATTTACATGATGAAGCCTCCAAAATAATCCTGAACAATGGTGTTCTTTTTTATTGTTTATTAAATGACCATTTTAAAATAGTTTTTGTTGATTTTGAGAGAAAGGAGAGGGAGAGAGAGAGAGAAACATCGATCAGCTGCCTCCTGCACATCCCCCACCAGGGATGGAGCCCCTAGTCTGCAATCCAGGCATGCACCCTGACTGGAAATCGAACCAGCAGCCAACAGGCCAGGGCAAACAATGGTTCGGAGAGCTTCTGGGTTGGTGAGCACATGGAGGCTCTGGGAGGGCAGCGAGCTCAGGGAGCTCCACCCTCTTCCCCATACCTTGCCCTGCTCATCTCTTCCACCGGATTGTTTCTGAGCTGTACCCTTTTATAACTGGTAATCTAGTATACAAACTGTTTTCCTGAGTTCTGTGACCCACTCTAGCAAACTAACTGAACCTAACTGGGGGTGGAGTGTGTGTGTGGGGGAACCTTCGATTTATAGCCAGCAGCACAGGTGACAACCTGATTGCCTGAATGAGTGATTGGCATGGGAAGTTGGGAAGGGGACAGCCTTGTGGGACTAAGCCCTTAACCTGTGACATTGAGCTGTCTCCAGTAGACAGTGCCAGAACTGAATATGCTGTAGAATGTGCAGCTGGTGTTGGAGAACGCACACATCTGTTCACAGAAGTGCTCGGTGTTATAGTAGAGGAGGGACACAGGAGTGTTTCTTCCTAAATGGGGTGTAAATGGGAATATCCCCGTGAAAGTGGGGCAGTATGGGGTGCGACTGAAGAATAGTAACTAAACCAAGTGGGGGGCTTCAGCTCAGACTGTGTAAGGGAACACCAGAGTGAGGCTGGACTAACACGTCAGGGACAGCAGTAGGAAGCCCTGGGTGGCTTAGGGTGGGAAATGGCCAGGGTCGTGTTGTGTTGTCAGGTCAGCCGTGCAGGTTTGAAGGGGGAATTGGCATGAGGAGCTGTGAGGGGAGAGGATCCTTCAGGACACCACTGCCATTGTCCTGGAGAGACCCGGAGGGCCTGACCCAGACTGAGGGGGGGCGGGGGGTGGGCATTCAGACATATTTCAGCAGCAGATTTGACAAGACTTGGCAACTGATTCATGTTGGGATGGGGAGCACAAGGCAGTCGAAGATGACTCAGGCTTCGAGCCTGAACGCACCGGAAAGTGAAAATGGGCTACAAGGAGGAAAAACTCCTGCAGGCAAAGGGGTGTGTGTTCTTATAGAGGGCCTGTGTGCAAAGCTCCAGTCGGATCCCCTTCTGAGTAGGAAAGACCCAGGACGAGGATACTGAAGCAGACACCTGCTCCCGTTCGGCTCCTCCCTTTGGGGATCCTGCAGAACACCTGAGCTGTGGAGCTACACAAAACGGCTGCTCAGCAACATGCTGGACAACAGAACATCCATGTCAGAGTCAAAGGACTTATCACTGAGCTCTGAGTCACCCTGGACAAAACCCTGAACCAACGAGCGCCTCAGTTTCTCCTTTCTGTTGGCGGCAGACAATGTTGATTTTCCCCTACACCCTCTGCAGCACTCACATCTGAAGACAAAGTTTGTTATGTGCACTCAACTCCAGGCCTGAAAGGGACTGTGCTGGAAACGCAGTTGGTCTGTCCACACAAAGGGCCCATTATGTTAGAAGTGTTATTAAAGACCCCGCTGTGCTTTTCAAAAGGTGCAGCAGGGTGGGGCGGATGGGGTAGCTCAGGAGCAGCCAGATTCCAGCTAATGGCATTCCTCTCTCCCTGTGGACCTGCCTGGCCCCCGCTTCGGTTTCCTTTGTGCCCAGCTCCCTGCTTGCGGCTGACCCTCAGCGGCAGGGCTCTGTTCCTGTGGGCATGGTTCACCCCTGCTAGGCTCCACCAGGGAAGGCATTGCATTTGTGAGGACAGAAAGGGCACTAAATGGGTATGAGAGACACAGGCTGTGAAGCCCGGGGACACTGCAGGGGCCTGAGCAAGGCGAGGTTATTATTTTTCCTTTCTCAACCATCCAAACAGGAAGCTACCTAAGGCCCCTAATTGCAAAGGCTAAGCTTGGAGCCTGCCTTGGACCTATTGGCTGAGAGTAATTGGGAAAAGAACAGGGAGTACGGCCAGGCCGGCCCCATGTGAATGCAGCAACTGCTGTGAGGTGGAGGCTCACGGTGCAGTGGCTGCCCCTTTCCCATGGGATGGAAGGGGATAAAGCTTTCTGTCCTCGGCTAAAAGACTGCGAGTATTTTATGAACTGTAGCCCGGAAACCAGGGCTCTCATCTGAGTGGCTGGGGAACTTCACACAGATGGGAGGGAGTGTGGGTCAGGCTGCACAAGGAGAGGCTAGTGTGAGAGGTGCCTGTGGTCTTCCCCGAAGCATCTACATGGTTGACGTGCCTCCAGGCTCTGTTTTTATGAGCCAGCCCTCCAAGGGCAAACAGCTGGAGGGGAGAGCTTGGCTGGCCTGCGCTCACATGGAAAGTGTGTCCTTGAGGTCATGGACTGTCTGATCCTGCCACTTTGGGGAACTCCTGTCATCTTCCTTCCCAGGCCTTCTCAGGCCATGGCAATGAAGCTAAGCCTGAAGCATGTTAAAGATGAAATCTGAGACTGAGACGGAAAAGCAAAGGTTCAAATTAAAAATAGAAATCTGACCCACGTCTGACATTGACCTTCATGCTGAAAAGGAGAGGAAGATTTGGCTTTCTATGTTTTTGTTTTGTTGGTTTGTTTTGCTACTGGGAAGGGTGACTTAATCATAGGGAAGGGTGTATGTCTGTGTCTATATTTGGTTTCATTTCACCCTCCCTTCTGCCAATCCTTACACAATCGTGTAGTGAGGCATTGTGTCCTTTTCCCAAACTCTCTTGGGAAGGTCTCCTCCCTAAGCGAGCTGTTGCCTTTGCCTTTCCCTCTTCTTAATCATCCCCGAAATTCTTCCTTTGAATCCTGCTTCTTTGCTATTCACCCTGGAAGGTAAAGACCACATGGCTCAGAGCCCACAGGAGGGACATCAAGGCGCAAGAGCTATGACACTGGGAGAAACAGGGAGCTTCGTCTTCTCATACTTAGGGCCCGAGCCCTTGTCAGCCTTGGTCAGTGTGGTGTGGGAGTATCTCAATGGCCAACTCTGGATTTTGGGGGGTTGAATTCCTGCAGTGGCTACGTGGCATCCTACAGGCTCCGTCATTCATTTTTCTGTCCCACTTAAAGAAGAATGGCCGTGAGCTGTGGAATTGTGTGGGAGACAGAGGACTGCAACCCTATAGAATGTCTCTACAGGATGGAGCAGAGAGAGTTTAGAGCCTGACACACCAGGAGGTACTGGCAAAGCAGTGGCTCAGCAAGAGCCTGGTACATGTCCTGCCCCAAGGAAAACATCTGTACTTGTTGACTTAGCACCGTGGTCGGCAAACTGCGGATCTCGAGCCACATGCGGCTCTTTGGCCCCTTGAGTGTGGCTCTTCCACAAAATCCCACGTTCGGGCGCACGTACAGTGCGATTGAAACTTCGTGGCCCATGCGCAGAAGTTGGTTTTCGGCCTGGGCGAGTCTATTTTGAAGAAGTACTGTTGATATTTGGCTCTGTTGACTAATGAGTTTGCCGACCACTGACTTAGCAGGATGACAGGGGCGCAACATTGCAATCAGGGCTCCAGCTCGGGTTCAGCTCTGTGGGAAACCACATCGCAGACCAGCAGAAAGGTGGCTAAAGTGCAGCCCTCGCTTTGTTTTTTTCTCAGGTTCCAAGTGCCGAGGCACATTTTATGGATTCGTGCTGTTCCATTGTTGCGGTTAAATGTTTAAGAGGACCTGCCAAACTGTTTTATTCATGTGAAGGTTTTGTAATAGTGACTAAATCAAAGTCACGAGGCAGAATGTGCATCTGTCTCTCTATTTTGTTCCATTTTACCTTCACTTCTGTCATATCATCCTCAGCACCTTATGTCACATGTTTTCTTTTCATAAATTCCTGCAATTCCCCATGCCAATCATCATGAAAGTAGGATGGTGCGGTGGGGAGAATAGTGGGCTTAGAAAACCTGGGATTCGCCTTTCACTCACTGTATGACCTTGGAAAAGTCACTTTCCCCCGAGTTTTCCCATCTGTAACATGATAATGATACTCTCTGTCTTCCTACCTGTCAGGGATGCTATGAGACTCGACAGACAACTGGAACAGAATGCCATTTCTCTTCCTAAGTCACTTACCTCTATCCAACTATCTACCCCAATTGCAGAGTTCTTACACTCTTACATATGAGTGTGTCTGTTTCTCACTTCAATTCGGGTATGGTTTTCATAATGTTTTGTGGAAGCATTCCTCAAAATGAGTAACCTGAAAGAGATTCCCTTCTTTGAAGAGGAATGAATGTATCCATTAATGGAGCTGGCACCCCATGCACAGGTAACACTTTCTGGAATAAGTGACTGGATCTATATCCTTAGGTGTGTATGTGCCTTAGACATCAACTCCTGGGTTCTCTGGGGCCATGTACGGTTTTTCAAGACATTACCAAACTAAGTGCTAGCTCGAGTTCCTCGAGGGCAGGACAATTTTTCTGTTTTCCAAGATGCTGTATCTTTGACTCCTAGAATGACATCTGGCCCTTGCTAGACAATAAATATTTGAGTAACTGAATAAAAAATAAGCAGAAGCAGTGGGAGCAGCTCTTCCCTGAGAATCTTCACATAGGCTTTGCCTGGGAATCTTCTCGACAGCCTGTCCCAATTTCTGTGATCATTGTTAACTTGGAGGGGACCAACTTTATCAAAATTTCCCAATAAGTTTACCCTCATTAAAAGAGACACAGACAAAATAATTAAGACTTCCTTATCTCTCCCCCCATTGCCACCTGGATAAATATAAAACATGAAAACCTATAAACATCTACTTATATAAACCATATTATTAAACAAGCTACACAGAAAATTGATTATAAGTTATATATTATGTAACCAAGCTTATGTAAATATAATTGTTTATATAAAGCTGTCAGGAAATAATGTCTCCTAATTATATGCAGTTGCAAGTTAATTGACTTGAATTCTCTTACCATGGTGACATAGCAATGGAGGCAAAGCAAAAGTCTATCATTAACTTAAAGAGTTGTTTACTGAGTAATTGTTTACTGGAAAGGTGCAACTGAACTCTGCAGAGAAGGGCTTCCACCTGTGGGACTGAGAAAGCGTGACAAGGAAGGGACTTTACACTTGTAGGAGAGAGCTGCACCGCCACTCAGCCCCTGAGGTGAGAACAGGGCTGCTGCGGGGGGCGGGGGGGTAGGGGGCGCACACCTGGCTGCACATGAAGATGCTGGCTGGAGGCTGTTCTGGAACCATGTTAACTGCCCACTGGTGTGGTGTAGACCTAGGGCCAGCTGCACTAGAAGCAGCCATTTGCTGACTGAACAAAACCCTTCCTCCACCTGCCTATCAGCCTCCCTCCAGTGCCCTCTGCTGGCAGAGGCTGGCAAAGGAGAAATGAAGCTTGCAGGGACCAGCTCCAGCATCCAAAGCTGGGCAAAAAGGGTGTCTGTAGAATTTGGAGGCCAAACTTAGTAACTAACAAATCCCCCAAAGATATATGGGGTAAAAAAATATTTCTGGGTTTTATGGATTCTGTCCATGAGCCCCCCGCACTCCCTGGGCTGTAGAAATTTATTCCAGCTTCTCTCCATCTCCTGACCTGGTTTTATTTTCTGGCATTGACTAAAACCACTGTTCCCAACCCTGGCTCAGTATGAGCATCATCGAATGAGTTTTCACAAAATACTGAGTATTTAGCATCTGTATCTTCAAAATCTCCTCAGGTAACTCTAATTTTCAGCCAGAGTTTCATGTCCCTGTAAATGTGTTTCTTGACCAGAAATGCAGCATGTCCAGTCAGCTAGTCCCTGGACACCATGACAACTCTGGGCTCTATACTGACTTCCTTATTCTTTGTCCTTTTTATTTTTAAGATTTTTAATTGATTTTTTTTTAGAGAGAGAAAGAGAGAGGGTAACATCTATGTGAGAGATATTAATCAGCTGCCGACTGCACACCCCCTAATGGGGATTGAACCCAAAACTTGGGCATGTGCCCTGACCAGGAATCCAACTGGCAATAACCTTTTGGTGCACAGGATGACACCCAACTGAGGCACACTGGCCAGGCCCTTGTTCTTTATTCTCCATCCCAGTGGTCGGCAAACTCATTAGTCAACAGAGCTAAATATCAACAGTACAATGACTGAAATTTCTTTTGAGAGCCAAATTTTTTAAACTTAAACTATATAGGTAGGTACATTGTTATTAACTTAATTAGGGTACTCCTAAGGCTTAGGAAGAGCCACACTCAAGGGGCCAAAGAGCCACATGTGGCTCGCAAGCCACATTTTGCTGACCATGGCTCCATCCTATAACAGCCTCTTGCCCCATTTTGCAGTTCTCCAAATAAAGACTGGCCACTTCATGAAATGTTAAGTAAATATTAAATATAATCTGAAGAAACGGCAAAAGAAAGAGAAAAAAATTGACATTCAAAGCATTTGTGGGTGTGTGTACTTAAATGGTGTGGACAGTCAGGTAGTGGCCCATTTTATTAGTCATCAGCAGGACTAGGTACAAAGATTGAGAGCAAGAAGAAAACATGGTCACTGCTTCTCCCTAAACAAGAAGTGCTACTGCATGGTGGAAACACAACTCTGTTGAGAATGCCGCAGCAGTGAGGATAATGGAACTGTGCATGTGTGTGTGGAGGGCAGGTGGTAGGGAAGGGGGAGGGTGTTGCTGACTTAACTACCCTCCTAAGATAAGACAGGTCATGAACAATGAAGGGATTGTGCTAAACTTAAGAGCACATAACATCTAGAGGCATTCAAATGTCAATATTCAAAGGAATGTGCCAGACCAAAGAAATCCAGTTTCCTGCTAGAATCAGCCTGTGGGGCACCAGGTTCTGACCTTTGGGTTAGACTCCAGTATCTGTGGGATGATACCTGGGATACCTACTGTTCAACCAGGAAAAACCTACTTCCTACTCTAGTGGGGAAGCCTTAAAGAAGATTGAATGTGGGGGAACCAAAGCCCACCTTTGATTGTCCTGATGAAGCTCTTTGTGATGTTAGACTGCTTTGAATTGTTCAGATTACAGTGCATGAACTTGAGGATTACTCCTAGGATAACCTGGGAGATCGGAAGTGGCTAATTCCTAAGCAGAGGACATCACCAGTTAGGGTAAGTTTCCCGGACTGAAGGGGATGGAGAATCAGGACTCAAGCTGTGGAAGGCTGAAAAGAGAGGTCCATCCTTAGAAGATAGAAGATTTTCTAAATAGTGGAGTAAACACAGGAATTACAGTATATATATCCAGAAACCAACCTTTTGTAATAGGTTTCTTTTTGGTTTTCCTCCCACAATCATGGGAATAGTCATATGTAATGTCCATCTCAAATTTAAAGTTTATGTGTAGCATTTCCTTTAGCTAGACAACTTTTCAGAGTGTCTCTCCTAGCTACATATTGAGGTGGAATACAGAATTTAAGAACCAGAGTGTGACAGTAAATGGAGGCTTCCCTGTATTCATGCTATAGCTCCAGGTGTTCCAGAGGGCAACCATCCAGAACTGAATGGTGGTCCACAGTGAGGTGGAGAATGATAACAGGCAGCAGCTGCAGCATTGAGTTGAATTCCAAGTAAATATGAGACCTCCTTTCCCCTCATACACTGACATTTATAGTGGTAGTGGTTCTCAATCTGTGTATTAAAATCATCTGGGAGGTTTTAAAATGCCCGATGCCCAAGTTGCACCCTGGAACAATTGAATTAGAATCTTTGGGGAGGGGGGCAGAAGAGATCCAGGCATCAACATTTTCAAAGTGCCCCAGATGCCTCCAATATGCAATCAAAATTGAGAACTGCCGCTCTACGTGACCTTTGTTAGGGGAGGGCAGGCAGGTTGATGTCTGGGTGTGGAGGTAAGAAAACTGTAGTGCACTGAAGAGAAATGATGTGTTGAAGACCACAAATGATAGCTTCGACTTATTTTTTTTTTATGGCCTAATTTTTTTGACAGGTTCCCAGGCTCTGTATCAGAACCACCTTTCTGGAGGTCTTTCCTATTCTCTTGGTCATTCTAGAATGCTATAAGAAGTTGCTTCCTGAGAATAATTTACATTTGTGAAAGGACTATTTTGAACCTATAAAAAGGATAAGGTAGGTGTTTGAGTGGCACGTGCAGAAAAAGGATATCAATGCTGGAGCAGTGGGGAAGCCCATCTTCCTGAGACAGTCAGCTGACCAGGACAGGACTGCATGCCCCCTCCACCCATCCTTAGACTGCTCTTGCTGACAGTCCCTTACAGTGGGATTCAGGGTGGTGCAGAGAC
Organism: Myotis lucifugus; assembly: GCF_000147115.1. Lineage (NCBI taxonomy): Eukaryota > Metazoa > Chordata > Mammalia > Chiroptera > Vespertilionidae > Myotis > Myotis lucifugus. The sequence goes on from NW_005871058.1 coordinate 12,436,884, forward strand.
ATGAAGAACACAGGTGCTCTGAGCTAATTAATTAAGAGGCCCCAGGAGGTAGGAAAGGCAAACAGGATAAAGAACTCACACCTGCTAAGGTCTTGAGACTTCCTACAGGGTGACCTGGTTAGTTCAGTCTTTTTATTTATTTTTATTTTGAGGTGCTCTGGTCATGATCCTAGCTTCAACTAAGTCCTTGCTGGTGTTCTCACCAGAAGGCAAATACCTGCTCTTAAGCTTCCTTCCCCTTTTTTAAAAATCAGAGCCAAGATTTGAGTGGAATTTTTATCTTCCCCAACTTTTTTCTTTGTAAATCAAGTCTCAGATTTTCAAATCAAACCTACCACAGAACTTTAAGATTCTTGCTAAAGCAATTCTATGGCAAAGGACAGTTTGGACTTGAAGGTGGTATCTCCACCAGTGGAGAGAACGAACTATAACAGAAAGGAACTCTGGCTTTGTTAGGGCTTGTCTACTCCCGGGAACGTTCAGAGAGAAAAGAGACTTTCTGTTTCAGTGCAGAGGGAAATATAGGAGGAATTGTCACAGGGAATCCCTCTGAGAGAACAATTCCAAAGAGACACCACGTCACCTGGAAGATGTCCTGAACCAGGTCTCAGGAGTGCTGGCCTCTAGCCAGGACCCTGCCACACACTAGCTCCCCCAGGCTCCTCAGCCATAAGTTGGGTTCTACTAACCATTCTCCATAAAAGTCCCTTCCAGTACAGTAAGTCCTCACTTAACCTCGTTGATAGGTTCTTGGAAACTGCAACTTTAAGCAAGACCACATATAACGAAACCGATTTTTCCGCAGGCTAAGTGATACAAACAAGAGTCGAGTTCCCACGTGTATTTCTGATCACAAAAACATCACCAAACTTCTAAAGACCCAAAACACTTCTAATATTAAACATTGAAATAAATGTGAGTTATACACACCTTCAAGAAAGCTTAATGAGAAGAAGTAAGATAATTATTTCCCAACCTGCCTATTCCAGTTCAGGATCATGGGCAGCTGGAGCCTTGTCCTGGCAGCTCAGGCTACAAGGTGGGAACCCACGCCGGACAGGACGCCTTTTGACTGTAGGGAGCACTCACACCCACACCCGCACCCACTCAGATGAGAACAATTTAGAACTGTCACCAATTCACCTCAGGTGTGCAGCCTTGGGATGTGGGAGGAAACCTGAGTCCTCAGAGAAAACCCAAGCAGACGTGGGGAGAGACTCTACACAGACAGTGGCACTGCTGGGAATTAATTTTTTCCCCTCATTCACATTAAAACAAAACATTATTGGAGGATTAAAGGAGGAGCTCATGGTTCTTAATAAAGCCACGCTGGAATGTGCTTTATGATTTCAATTTGGAAAACTAACCTATCTATATTATTTTCGTTTATTATGAGAAATATCATTTAACTTGAGTCATTTAGAAATCAAAGTATAGAAGGAGAAATCATCCAGTGCCCATATATGCAGTCAGTGACAGACTGGGACTAGATTAAAAAGACCATTCACGTAAATGTCATGGCTCAAAGGACAGGATGAGGAGCCAGACCAAGTCTTTGTTGCTTGTCTTGGCTGTGGGAGGAGCTTAGTCACCTTGTAAATAGACCCTCATTGCTGTTGTCCATCTGAAGGTGTATGTGATCAGCTAATTCTTTTAAATGCACTGCACACTGGTTAAAATGAGGGCCATTTTGCTTTCCTGATACCTCTAAACCAGTGGTTCTCAACCTTGGCTGCACATTAGAATCACCTGGGAATCTTTTTAAATCCTGATTTTCTGGGCCTCCATCCTCTGGAAATTCTGTTTCTTTTTTATGTGGGTGGGGTCACAACATTAGTAACAAAGAAACAGAATTTCTGGAGGATGAGGCCCAGAAATCAGGATTTTAAAAAGATTCCCAGGTGATTCTAATGTGCAGCCAAGTTTGAGAACCACTGCTAAGCAATGGAAGAAGAATTCATTAAAGAGTAAGACAATTACCAGTTTATAAGAAATACAGAGGGCAGAGGTACATGTTAAATATTACCATGGGGACACCACCAGCAAAATCCAACTGTGGAAACCTCTACAAGACAAAAGACTCAATTTCTTTAACAAATACATTTCAAGAAAAAGAAGAGTTAAGGGGTGATCCTATGATTCAAAAGAAATTTAAGAAATAGCAACTAATTTTGTGGACCTTATCTGGCTTACAATGAAAAAAAAACCACCTGTAAAACAGTACTATATTTGAGACAATTAGATTTTGAGCAGTAAGTACATATTTGCTAGCAAGGAATTATTGCTAAATTTTAATGTTTATAATAATATTTTAGCGACTTTAAAACAGAGCCCTTAAATTTTAGAGATGCATAGTGAAATATTTACAGATTAAATTACACAATTATGGAATTTGCTTCAAAATAATATAGAAAGGGGAAATGGATAGGGGTATGGTTGAAACAAGACTGGCATAACTTGATTATTGTTGAAACTTGGTGATGATTACACAGAGGTTCATTATACCATTTTGTCTATTTTTTAATATGTTTAAAATTGTCCATGCTGAGAAAAAAGTAGATGACAGTTATGTAGTAAAGAATCTTATGGAAATTAAGAAATTATGTTAAGATCATAATCTTATAATCTCCCCCAACCCGTTACCAAGAGATGACAGCATCAGTGAGTTGAAACAGATTCCTAACTCAGCTGGATCCATCAGTCCAGGCGAACACTGACAACCAGAAACCACTGGAAAGGAGTTTTTCCCCAAGAGCATCTTGTTATAACAAGGTTTCCCAAGCCACAGTAAAGAAAGCACAAAGACCCCTCCCCTGGGGAAAAAAATAAAAAAGGAAACAACTCTGATTCTTGATTTTTTTTTTACCCTGATAATTTGTGGTAAGTTTCTTTATTTTTTGAATATAAAGTGACAGAAATAATTTGCCATTAGAAAAGAGAAAGAATCTGACTATTTACAGCTTTTATACATCACAAAGTTTTTCTTGTTTTTATGTTGTGTCTTTTTTAAAATTCATTTTGATTTTTGTTCCTGCATCATTTGAACAAGTCCAAACTGGAAATCTATACAGCTCACAAAAAAGCCCTCCACCCAAAAGACCCCCCACCCCCACCCAACCCCAATGAGAAACAAGATAAATCAAAAGAATGAAATCAACTTATTTCTTTTAAGGTAAGTCATTTGCTTATATATATACTTGTGATTATTTTTTTTTCAAGTTCAAACACCAAAATCCAAGAGAGAAAGGAAAAAATAAAAAGACCCAGTCATCCTCCCCCTCCCCCCCACTCCAGAATCTCAATTGATCCCTGCACGTCCAAAATAAGAAATATATATTTACAGAAAACAAAAACAAAACAAACAAACAGAAAAGAACTTGGAGGTGGATGGGCTGGGGATCTGAGAGTTAAGAGGAAGGAGAGCCGGCCCCAGGGAGGAGGTGGGATCTGGGCCTCACAGATCCAGGCAAGACTGAGCCTTCTGTGTCTTCCCTGGGGAGGATACCACACCAGAAATGGGGAAAGCTCTGAATGGGTCCCCTTTGCCATGTTGCCTTGGGAGGGGTTCGACTCTGAGTCTGCAACCCAAGCCACCAAGGGATTTGTATTTTGTGGTTTCCATCATCACCTCCTCACACTCACTCACACGTGCACGTACTCACAGGCACACACACATGCACCAGTCCTGTGACTAAGTATAATTATGACCCTGCTGGAGCACTGTCCCCTATCAAGTGGAGGAAAAGAGATTTGCCCTTAGGAACAAAAGTTCATTGCTCTCTCCAGTCCCTTCTCTGATCTGCGCTGTAACATGCCATCTAGCTCCCTGAAATGTTTCCACAAGAATCAGGGCCACTCTGAAGTATGAATGCTGGGGTGGCCATTGGGAAACAAAGCTTCCATGAAGACATGCCCCCACTTCTTGTAAATGCCCTTAAAAAACAGGTGCACCCACTGAACTAGGGTGGGAAGCGACCTGAAAGAGGGGAAATCTGAGGCAGAGGCAATGGAAGCCACATTGTTTTCTGCTTGCCCTTGAAAGGCTGCATTCCCAGAGATGAGAAAGCTGAGGGCATGACAACACCATCCCAGGTCAGCTTCTTCTTTCCTTCGTTAATGGGCTTCTTTAGTCTTCAGTGTGTGAAGCACAGTATAACCCCTTGATTGGTTGCAATATGCTTCCAACACAAGAACCAAAGCTCTGGCATGGACAAGCCAGGATGAACACAACTTAATCTTTTGGGGAAAATGCCAGGTGGGACATGATGAGGCACGTGGACAGAGAAGTTGAGCCAGTAGCAGCAGCAGTTGTGGTCAAGTTCATGCCCTGTTCTAGATTCTGCAGAGGCTTGGAAAAATAGTCCACCAGAAATGGTGGAACAGCTTCTGTCTCTTTTCAAATTATGAGTGTTGTTTCTTTTTAAGGGCACAGGAAAGAAAATAGAATCAGCACACCATCTGTGTCTGAAGTATGTGGAATGTTCCTGGGGTCAGACTCTAGGTTGCTATTGCTAAATCTCCAAATGCCAACACTGTGGCTCTCCCTCCACCCAACCTCCCTTGGCCAAATTTCTGATTTTTTTCAGGTTCTCCCCTAAAAGCCTTCACTTGTTCCCTTTTCATGTAGGCCCACTCAAAGTCCTCCCCTACCCAATTCTCTCTTGATCAAACCTTTTGCCCAAAGCTTTTGAAGACTTGATCATTTCCTTATGCTACTGTCCTACTGTTCATCTCTGTCTCAAAAGAGAAATACTAAATAAAAATGATCAGTCAAAGAAAACTTCCATTTAGCAGAATTGGGCAGAAGCAAAGCTACTTTCTAATCCTTTAACTTTGATTTTTAAAAAAGATAAACAAGGAAAAAGGTGAACAAAGAATTATGATTTCCCCAAGGAAACTAACTTAGTTGGGAGTCTTGAAAATAGAAAGGACAAGATTTACTGTGCAAATGTGTTCTTTCCAGGGCAAATAATAAAAATGCAGCCTTAACCCATGATCACATTTGCTGACTTCTATGCTGTGACCTACCTCAGATGGCAATAGTGTTTTTAGTGGAAGTTAAAAAAAACAAACATTTGGACTGAAGAAGAGGAACCTATATTGTGTGTTCTGCTGGTGAGACCCTCCCCTGAGCACTCACAGCCTGACCACCTCAATCTGACAAAGAAACCATCTGTACTGATCCAAATGCTCAAAAGTCTTGCCTGGGATGGTCACCATGAGAACTCTAAGACTTTCAGAATATCTCTCATCACTCAGACTATTACTCCCAGGAGACCAGGTACCTCCCCCAGCTGTGCTCATTTCCCATCTCTTGTGAACTCCCCAAATCTTTCCTTGAATCCAGGGTTCATCAGCCACAATCCTGACAATAAATGTTACCTCTTTGCTCTCACTGAAATGTGGCCCTTCCTTGGGGATCCTCTCAGGGGCAGGCATCTCTGTCCCACATTCCCCATGCCACTGGGCCTAGAGGTGGAATAGGCACCTTCCTTGCCACTTTTGGACTATCTTCCCTTCCCTCTTCCTTAAAAATCAAGCCAAAACAACAATTCAGCTTTGAAGCATATCAGACTATACTAGATGCTTCCTTTATTTGAAGCAGTAATTTAGATATTCCTGTCACTGTCTCAATACCACTCTCATCATAATTTTTGTTGACTTTGAGAGTCAGATGAACAACTGTTGTTTCTATATCCTGGCCTCTCAGTTCCTTTGCCTCTGTTCCTTCAATAACCTTTCCAACACCTAATCTCAGCCGCCCCCCCCACACACACACTGACCCCAGATTACATCACTACCAATAAATACAACCTCTCCATTATCAAAGCCTCCAGTATCCCACTCTCTAACTCAGTTTCCAGATTACTTCTTCTGCAACCTGATTCAATAATTTTGAGACTCCAGCCTGCATCTCAATCCCTTTCCCCAACCAGACTTCATTATTCCTAATTCCCCAATGCTGACTTTGCATTGCCCTTAACTCCGTGTCTCTTACTGTCTTCATTGGATTCACCTGGTTAACCCTCAAACCTGCTTAAATCCAGTTCACCACTCTATCAAAGCAGATGAAAGTAGCTGAAGAAAATTTCTTAAATTTCTTTCAAACTCATGACCATAGGAACCTCAAGTAAATGCTTCATGCCACTCAGCATGTCTCTTACATATCCTTTGTCTCTTTACTCTTGTTAGATAGCTCTATAAGTAATTCATGACTTATTCTCTTCTCAAACCTCCAATATCCATTCCCCAATACTCAGCCTCAATTGACAAAATCCCTTTGTGTTTAACCAAAAAATTATCAATCAGAAAATACATACTCCCATTATCACATTTACCAATGCACTTGTATTTGTGTCCAAATATACTATCTGCCTGCTACTACTATAACAACCTTTAGGGAGAGTCATAAAGCTAATCCCTATATTTGTGCCCTGGATGCTATCCCTCTTACTTCATCAAAAACATCACTCCAGTAGTTATCCCATCTCCTTAAACATCATTCATTTTCCCTCTCTTTTGGATCATTCAGATCAGTATAAAACAGGTATAATTTCTCCCATCTTAAAAAAAAATAAATCCCTCCTTGGACCTAACATCCTTTACCATCTACCATGTTCCCTTTATAGCCAAACTGAAATAGTTGCCTATTCATATTGTCTTCATTTTCTGTGCTCCCACTCTTTCTTGAACCCGCCCCTATCATGCTTTTGTCCCCAGCAATCCGCTAAACTTTTCCAGGTCATCAATGGAGCGATCTACATGTTTGCAGATTATCTTATTCTACTCAGTAGAGCCTGACTTACCCCTGGCCACTTCTCCCAGTGGCTCATCTCCTGGGGCTCTGAACATGCTGGAAGCTCTCTTCTATCTGCACTCACTCCCTAGATCCAGCCTCATGGCTTCAATACTATCCAAATGCTTATGAATTATAAATTATATATTCAGGTTCTACCTCTTTCCTAAATTCCAGGTTCATATAGCCAATCAACATTTCCATTTGGATGTCTGATGGGCATATTGCTATAAGGTTCTCTTTCGCAATCTACTTCACCTGCAGGATTCTTATCTTATTAATGGTGACTCCAAAATTCCAGTAGCTGAGGCTGAAAATTCTAGGGTGATTCTTGATTCTTTTCTTTCTCTTACTTGATATCTAATTCATCAGCAAACCTTTAAAAATATTTCCAGAATTCACCACTTCTCACCACCTCCTTTGTTAGCACCATAGTCATTGACCTGGATTATTGCAGTAGCCTACTAACTGGTCTAGCTGTTTTTCTATTGCCCACCCTCTCACAATATATATTCTCAATACAACAGTCACAATGCTTCCTTTTAAATGGAAGTCTGGGTTCACATCACTCTCTACCCAGAACTTTCTAGTGACTTTGCATCTTGCTCTTAGTAGAAACCCAAATATTTACCAGTATTTAGTGTATAAGACTTATGGGTCAATAACACCTACCTGACCTCACCTCTCACATTCTGTCCTCAAGTATTGGCCTCCTGGCTCTTCCTCAAGTACTCTAAGCATGGGGCTTAACCACACAGCCTTTGTAGTTATTTTCACTTGAAAAGCCTTTCACATAGAAAGCCCCAAGGCTCATTCCCTCTGAGCCTTGCTCACATATTACTTTTTTTATAGAAGCTTCTCCTGTCCCCCTATAAAAAGTAACAACCATATACCCAATCATAATCTCCTATTCCCTTAATCTGCCTCATTTTTCTCACAGCACTTAGCAATCTCTGACATGAAATATGTTTATTTGTTTATTGTCTATTTCCTTTCAGTATGTAACCTTCATGAGGGCCTGATTGTTCACTTTTGTATCCCTGGCATGGAGTTCCCACTCAATAAATATCAATATGTGATTAAATCATCTCTCCAAAACATTCTCATACACTGCAGGCCAAATCTCTCCAAAAGAAGATTTCAAGAAAAAATTCTGGATATTTATTCTAAATTTTAACCAAATATCTAAATGAGGATAGAGCTCATTTTCTCTGCTCTCTTATAAAGTGAAGATTTAGGTTTATTATCATTTTTTAATCATTAAGAAATGACCTCGAGTCTCAGTCAACAGCTCTCTGAACCTCTCCTTCTGTTGCCTAACTCCCAAATCCGTTGTGGATACAATAGGATTTATAGAGACTCTGAATGTTTCAGAGGATTAGTTAACGTTTTAGCTCAGAACATTTGATCTATTGCCCTTCAATAATATTTTATAGCTTAAAAGATCATGTCTGAGTCAGTAAATTCCATGTTAATATGTGTAATACTCAGGATGAAATCAATCTGTAAATGCTTATTTGTAATTTAATCGACCCATTTCCTTCCTGAAGTAAATGGTAATCAGATTATAAACCTGGTGTTTTCACTGGAGATGGGGAGATATAATCTTATTTAAAGATTTTCTTTCTCAGAGGTCACCTAACTTTGTGATCCAAAATCATTCCAAAACTGAGCAAAAGGTTCTACTAACTCTATTCCCCAGATGTGTTTTGCTCCCCACACTGCCCTTGGCTTCCCAATTTAAGTAAGTGTAATCATAATGGCCTTCTACTCAGAATATTCTTAACTGGAAACTATAAATCATTTGAGAGGGGCTGCCCTAAAGGTTTGTAGACAAGGTTTGGAAAAGGTAAGGTGTCATGCTCATCAGCATCTTCCTGGAAGACAATGCCTCTCTCTAAAGTCAGGCTGTCACCATTTCCTGCATAATCATCAGCAGCACAGCTTCTCCTTCTGCCAGAGCTGATAGGGAACAGCAAACATACTTCTTACAGAGTAAACCAGAACATCAGGATGCCAGGGTCATTGTCTCTTTACCCCAAACCATTCTGCCCTGGCTTCTCCCTTCCTTGCTTCTAGGTTCTTCTCAGCTCTGTGAAGAGCATTCTTTTTAGAACAAAGCTTTCTGTCTCCTTGTCACTGAATCTGTTTCCTAGTCCACCTTCTTGCTCTCGTTTCAACAGAAGACATAATATTAATGGTTAAAGAAAGAATGTGCAACAACAGATCATTGGGTGAAATACATTTAGAAACATGGTGGTCGCTCCCTGTCCACCCTATAAAAAGTTCTGTCACCAGCATGTTCAAACTGAAACTCAAGCCTCTCCCATTGTGCAGGACCTGTGCTTTGCAACAATAAAAAAGGGAAGACTATAACAACCACAAAATGCTTTCATGCACATGACAGGTACCTCGGTCAAAGCCCTGGTGCATACTCTCACAGAAGTTGCTTAATATTCCAGAGCACACCCGTCTCCACTAGCAAAACTGCAGGCTATCACTGGAGGTCACCCACTTCCCCAGCACTTGACCTTGAGTTGAAATATCTGGTAATAAAACCTTACTTGTGTGCTTATCATTCTTTTTACCTTTTCCATCTTCCCAAGTTAAAATATAGTGAGAAAACCATGAGAAATTACTACCAAGGGTTTCTTTTAACAATCTAATAGGATAGATGATAATGCAGCTTAAGAAATACATCCCACCTTTATAGGAAAGAAGGTGAGGAGGGGAACCAAGACCTGAAGGGGAACCAGGAGAGCTGCCAAGAAGGCTGTGAGGTGAGAAATTTGGAAGGTTATTCTCATGATAAAGTTCACATGGGCATTTTGGTTTATTACAACTACCATTGTTTTTGTTCAGCACCAACCACTGAAATTTGTTGTGGAATCATGACTTTCCAGGAGAGGAAAGAGGAAGATAAATGCCTCAAAGAAGAGATGACTCGGGGGAGAGAATAATAAACCAAAAGACTGTCAGGATTAAATGAAATATGCTGATTCTATTCGTTCTTCATGCCAAACTTTGCCAATAGAATATTTGATTGGTAATGACCAGACTGGATAGATTTCTCCATCATGTGGCAAAGAATATTGAAAAGGAGACAAAGGAAATCACAATACAATCATAATTGCCCCAGAAGATTGTTGTTTTGTTTTTAGTCTCATTTATCTTCTTGTCTACCAGGCCTTACCCAAACAAGATTATACAGATGATTCCTTCATATAAGCTATAGGAAGCAAGAGGCCAAGAAAATGAAAGGTGCAAGCCAATAATCAAATGGACAAGCTTAGCTTGGGAAGAAATCAAAACTATAAAATCAGAGGAATTACATTTTGCCCCCTGGCTGTGAGAAGGAGTTTGAGCTCATGTGGAGGCTGATGCTCAGCAGTGCCTTGGGCTCTGAAATTGACTTTATCTAAACCATTCTGCCTTCCCATGGGACACTTAGTGCCCAGCACTAAATGTACTTCAAATGGGAAGGTACCTTCATTTTACATGTGACATTGGCTTAGCAGTGGCTTCAGTCTTGTGCAGATAAGGATCTTTGTGAAAATGTCCCTCCATAATGCTTCCCTAAACTGTTTTCTTGGTAGATATGCTTAAGGCTTGCAGTTTTTATTACTACTGTAGTCTTGAAAATTTAGCACAAGAGCTCTGTCATTTTGATTAAATGACTCTCTGTTATTTCATGCCCTAGGATTCCCATGAATCCTGGTTTCCTTCTCCAATGAATATAGCTATAGCATAACAGGGAGTGGTCATCTCAGGGGACTAAGATGCTCCAAAGGCTCTGTTGGCCCTCTTACTTGTCATCAAGGAGCATTATGATCCAAGTATTTGTGATGACACTCCTGAGAAAGATGAAGCTACCCTGGGTCAAGATAGAATAACCCTTCCCCTCTCTCTTAGCTTCCTATGTCACCATCATGATTTCATGTAGCCTACTGGGATGATAAAAGGAGAGGAAGATTTGTAATTGGCCTGATTCTAAACTTTGAGCTTAAAGAGGGTTCTAATAGCCTCTCCAGCACCATTCCCAGGCATAGAAATAAAACTTAACTCTTCACTTTGCCCATATCCTCTCCTAAAGCCAGGCTTCTGAACCAGGCTCTGGGAATGACTACACTGTGCAGTTGATAGTATAGAAGACTCTCCACTCACCCATTTAGGACTTTTCCATCTTCCTACTTCCTCTCCTATCTTCCCTCTAGGAACAGGATGAAATGAAAAATAAATTCTACGTTAAGCTAGGACACTTAGAGTTCTTTCACTGCTCTTAGAATCAGCAAAATCTCTAAAGAGAATGTTGTATGACACATAATAAAGTCACTGAACTCTTTGGAAAGACTGATTACTTCCTCAGCTTGATGCCATTCATCGTGAACAGGTAGACTACAAGAAAAGGTGGTTGCAGGATTCCCTGGCCCTTGGGTGCTTAAAGAAATCACCATTTTAATCTTGGGGTAAAATCCAGATATCAAAAGAATCCTCAGGAGATCTTTATTAGTCTTTAAAATACCCATACCTCCCTTCCTTCAGGTTTTAGGCAAGCAATAATTATTGTTTCTGGGGGATATAGATCCTTCCTTCTGGAATTCATTTGTATGTGAGTCTTCTTAATATTTCTATTGATGCTACCAGAACTAACTCATGCCTTAATACTAGAATCCAACTTGTGGTGTTGGAACTTAACTCAATTATGTAGCAGTCCCCAGAAGATGAATCTAGGGAACACTCCCTGGAGGTGGCCTTCCTCACTCTGGGATGACCCAAACTACTGACACCTTCAGAGTATCAGGGCATTCTTTGCACACATTCCTGAAGGCTGCCTTCCCCATGGAACACTCTGGAAGAAATCCTCTGTCTTAGTTTTTCTTGAGCTTTTATTTGTGTGAGTTACATGCTACATAAAAAGTTATTAATAATAATTTTCCACAATGTCTTACCCCACAAAATTTAAAAACACTTATGTTATTCGGCCTTCAACTTCTCTTTATTATAGAAACTTTTCTACCCCTTCTGGTTTTCAAAGCTCTTGTTTTGCTCTTACTTGACTTGGTTCCGTAGACTCAAGTGAAGTGTGTGTGTGTGTGTGTGTGTGTGTGTGTGTGTGTAGAAGACAAATTTCCATTGGAAAGATTTGGATAAATCAGCTTGCTTCCATGATTTTTCTCCACTGTTAGATGCTGAACACTTAGGGTAGGGTGGACAATTCAGGCACCATTACTCAGTGGGCCAGGCTGAGAGTTGAAAATTCAGACAAGTTTGGTTCTGCCAAGAATTTCCTATATAGCCTGCCAAGAATAACCTATTTAATCATCAAATTTTGCTGTGCTCCAACTTTCCTATATGTAAAATTAAAAGATGATAATATTCCTCTGCCAAAAGAGGCCATTTAGTGGTTATGGTAAATTATTCAACATCCACATATCAATTACTTTAATTTACTCAGAATGTACCACAGGCTCAAGGTGGTGGAGGCCTAAGTGGGCTGCTGGTGATTCTAGAAACTCCATTCTTCTCCACAGATGAAGATTCAGGCTACAAACTGCCGTAGCTCGGGGCCTTTTATATAGGAATTAAGTTAAAACTGTTTAAGGAATGACACCTCAAAACATTTTTGTTATTTCAGCCTTCAACTTCTATTACAGAAAGTTTTCTAGTCCTTTTTGGGTGGTAGAAAATGTGCCCCATTTCTTGTGCCAGCTACCAAGAAATAACTAATATAACTTCCCTGATCATCAAAAGTGTTCAGGAGTCTCAGAAGCAATCAGTAACAATGTTGTTCTCTTTTCTGGGACTCAAAGTAGCCAGTTTTGCACAGCAGGCTCTGTCCTCTGTCATTAAAACATGGGAGTGCTGATTGTACCAGACTTGTTGGACTCTGGTTTAGAAACATTAAATACCATGCATGTGTTCAAGCTCTGTGCTCTTTCAGCTTCTCATCCTAACAGTGGGGTGTGTGTGTGTGTGTGTGTGTGTGTGTGTGTGTGTGTGTCTTTTTTGAGGGTGAGCTACTTGAAACTGACTCAGGACATAGAATACCTCAAGACCCCTAAATTGAGAAACAGTAATAAGTCAAAGAGATGACAAGTGAATGAGGAAAAACACAGCTGTAAGTGCTCTGGTTGACCTCCAATTGCATTCACAACAAAGAAAGGGTATTTTTACTTTGTCGTGTTTTTATCAGTAAGAGTTCTACCTGGATGCTTCTCTAGCCTCCATGTTTCCTGCCGATGTGAAGTCTTGATATTTTCCTTGCTCCTGACCCTGGGAGAGAAAAAACTACTGAATCACCTAAAGTACATATCACCATTCCCACCCTACTGAGGTCACATCTCTCCACCCTCGCTCACGGTGTTGTCAAGAAGAGATGTGAGCACACATGGATCTGAATGTGTCTAAGCAAGGGGACTGTCTGTCCCTAGGAAGTCTGTCTTCTGCTCCACCATCCTCCCAACACTGATCCATGAACATGACAGACCACACAGATTCCAGAGCAAAGCAGGGACAGTTGGCACGACAACTAGGTTGGTCCATCACAAACAAAATTCTCCCTTCACATAAAGCCTGGATATTTCTGTCAACCCTGTAGGTGTTGGTGATCCACAGGCAAGATAGAGAAGAAGAAAAAAGACTGGCTCAATAAAGTATAATAGTCCACCCAGTTCTAAATGAACACTTTTATCTACCAATAATATATCCTTGTTCCTCCATAAAGTGATTGAAATTGGCAATTTGGGATCTATTTATTAGGAGTGTATGGTGTGTGTGTGTGTGTGTGTGTGTGTGTGTGTGTGTGTGTTGGGAAGATGCACAAGCATGAGGGAGCTCATGGCAAAGAGATCAAATTAGGTGCAATTGTGTTGTTTGGGTGAATTTGTGGAAGCAATTTATAAGTTAGTGAGAGCACAACTCAAGGAGAGGCAGTGTAATGGCCTGGTCTCTGGTTTGCAGATGGTTAGGTCACAGCTAAAAGGAGCTTTAAAATAGCCCTTGATTTAAAAAAATAATGATCAATTACAATTAAAATGTGACAGTGACATTGGGAGTTAACTACGCAAACTTCTGAATATGACCGAAGTTTTTAAAAAATACTCCCTCTGGAAACAGATAATATCCATATCTAAGAAAAGCAGGTAGCGCAGGCCATTCATATTCCAGTGTCGACATCTCCTGAAGCTGCATGTCTATCAGATCTGAGAGACAAGCTCTCTCTAAGCATCTGAAAAGTTCCTTACACCTAACATTTAATCAATATCCTCCATGGTCTCACCCTCTGTCACTTACGTTGTTTGCATACATGTATTCCAAGTACTCTCTATTAACCGGAAGACTGTCTTAGAAAAATCCAAATTCCCATTTGAAATAATATGTAACATGGAAATGTGGGCATGTGATGTATTTCTGTGATTGCGGGTAGGTATAGAAATAGAGAGGTAACTTTAGAGGGATTCGTCCTTAGATTTTACTTCAGATCAAGTATCCTCAGGTTAAAATAAAGTGACTCCTTTTCAATTATAATTTATAATATCAAATATTTACTAGTGCCTTCCATATATAAGATGCACTGGTAGATGCTAAGGAGATAAAAAGATGAGTAAATATATGATCCCTGACCACAGGTTGTTTATAATCTAGTCTAGCAAGGGAGATGAGATATAGAACCAAATAACTATAAATTAAAATGGCCTGTGATAGTTGCTATTAGAGAGATACAATTAAAGTGTTATCAGCATTCAGTGTTTTCCTGGATAAGAGATGAAGGAAAGTGAATATAGTGGTCCATTTGTTCTTTGAAGATTTGTATAGAGGGAGATGTAAGAAGGGAGTCAGATGGGAGATAGAGAGGAGAGAGTTTGGAGCAGTTTAAGTAAAGTAAGAAGTGGGAAAACAAGTCAGTATAGGGAAGTTAAGAGACAAATATCTTATTCTGCAAATGAGGATGAATTCCAAATTTCCACTCCTACACCCTACTTCTCACTTCAACTTAATGTACGTATTTCCAACCACCTTCTGAACAATTAACTTCATATTGAGTCAGATCCAAGAGCATCTCTGCAAACCAACAGAAGGTGGCTGAAGATTTGGAATTTGTTCTCATTCAAAGAAATGCTGAAGCCATAGAAGACAGAGATATTGCTCCAGAAGACTGGAGATAAGGAGGATAAGAGTGTCAAGCTCAGAGCACCACGGCAAGTCAATGGTGAGGAGATGGGAGGAAGAGCAGAAACCAATGATGGACACAGAGAGAGGACCAGAGGGCTAGGATGAAAACCAGAACGGGCTGCTTCTCCATCATAAGTTTAGGTTAATCTCCATGAGGCTGAAGAACAAGAAAAAATGGGGGGTTTGAATTTTGTAACAAGAAGTTCATTGAAATCTTGCCATAGAATACTTTCAATAGAGTGGTAGTGTGATGCCCAATTTTAAAATTCAGTTCATGAACACTAGATGAGGAAGTAAAAAAAGAAAGACTAGCCTTTTGAGAAGTTTGGAAGTGAAAAAAATAAATGGAGATAGTACATGAATTCGAGAATCTAATTGGATTGAGAGATTTGTTTTTCAAGATTGTTGTAAGATTTGTTTTTAGAGATGCTACTAGGCAGGTGTGTGTAAGAAATTAAAGATGCAACAGACAGAAGTATTATTGGCTGGAGTGAAACTTAGAAGAGGTTAGAGGGTGGGTGCCAGAGACAGGGAGTGAGGATGGAAAAGATGAATGAGGACAGAAGAAATTTAAAGTAGAGAGAAGTTACATAAGAATTCATAAATTAGATATCTTTTCTT
This sequence comes from Myotis lucifugus, assembly GCF_000147115.1. Classification (NCBI taxonomy): domain Eukaryota; kingdom Metazoa; phylum Chordata; class Mammalia; order Chiroptera; family Vespertilionidae; genus Myotis; species Myotis lucifugus. The sequence continues at coordinate 12,452,473 of NW_005871058.1, forward strand.
AGTAGCATGATAGGAAAGACTGCCTATTGCAATAGAGTAGATAAAATGATAGGCAAAATGAAAAGAAATTTAACAAACACTTGGAGAATATGACATGGAATTAACATTGGAGAAATAAAAAGATGCCCAAGCTGGGTAGGGTTCTGGTGAGATTAAATGGGTCAAGTTTGTGCTCTTCAGCATCAGTTTAAGACCTTGGAGATGGAAGGAAAGAAGAAGACATTGCTGGTGACAGTACCGTTGATTCGGTGAACATGGGGTTAGACCAAAGAGGGAAGTACATGAAGTCAGAGGGTTTTATGGACCAGAACAACAGAGGGAGCTTGAAGGAAGGTAGGTAAGATACAGAAAATGCAAGGGAATTTCAGAGTTTTACCTGAAATAATTCTCAGAAGAAGAAATCTAGGGCTGGCAATTATGTGGAAAGCTGAATCTCTGCAGTGTTATTAAAAATAATATAATGGGTAATATCTTGGATGGACACCCTGAAACCAGAAAACATTAAATCTGCATGGATAAATATACTAATTTATACACAGCTATTTATAGATACATACTACATACATTGAAATATTTTATACTTTTGTGTTCATATATTATATAAACATAATATACGTCATTTTAAAATCTTTTATATTCTTCACAGCACCAGCCCAGGGCATAGTATATACTCAATAAACATTGGTTTAATTTAACTAACATATTTAACTATGTTAAAGAGCTTTTATTTTTCCCCCCTCCTACATAGTACAGGAATCTGCTCCACTCCCTAAAGTACAATGCTCAAATAATTACAAATAAAGAGAATTCTGATTTAAAAAGTGGAGTAACAGTTTTATAGTGGGCTTAGTGTTGTGCTTTTAATTGTATCCTAACTCTTAGACTGAGTTCCATCTATTTTACCTTTGCCAAAATACAGATTCTATCCACCAGTCTCAAGGCTATGGGAAATTCTACTCATCCACTCTGCTTTCCACCTTCAGTTCTCATCAGGAGTCCTCACCCTCTGACTTACACCGGCAATTATGTTTAGAAGTATGGAAAAGTGCCAGAAACTCTCTGTGATGAGTCTGAGATGGATGCAAATGGCCACACTGGCAGAGAAGGGTTAATGATTTCTAACTTTCCTCACTTATTCCAGCATTGCTATCCTAACTCATCACTCTTTGGGCAAAATTCATTTTCCTTGCTTCAATATTGTAAATGAGAGGCCCCAAATTTCACTAACCTACTTCTCTCTCTCCAAGGCATGGAAATAGTACTGACTTTAAGGTGATTTTTTGACAGGGTTCTAGGCCATGAGAATAGATAGGTCTATATACTTGAAGTCATAGAACCCATAAGGTATGATTGAGTCGTGGCTGGAAAGAGATGGAGACGGGATGTATTCTGTTATCATGTGATTATATGTAATACTGGAATCTCCAAATTAGAATGGAATCTTCCATCTAGATCAGTAGAAGTTCTCAGAATGACAAATCTACATTTCAGTGACACCCCAAATATCTGGTAGGTCTAAAAAAGAATTGCCCACTGGTTAAGTAGCACGTGGTAGTCCAGTAGCTCCTTAACAGTTAGTTAAGTGTGTGTTGGGATCATTGGGCACCCTCTTTGGAGTTTGGGAAGTAAAATATACAAAGCAACTCAGCAAAATTGGAAGATTAATTGAACTGGAACAGAGAACAGATAATTACAGTAACTTTTTATTATCATAACATTAATTCAATTGATTTTTCTAGCTGCCCACTCAGTAACCTGTAATGGAGGAGAAGCATCAGTCTTCCATTTTCTGTTGAAAAAGTCATAGTCCTTAACCCACCCTATAAGGTACTGAATTTATAAATTCATAAACTACATATTCATGTGACTGCTTATTGAAAATAATTCCTAGCTAGGAGTCCTAATCCCATGTCACATGAACCTTAAGTAAAAGCAGATGGAAGATGGGAGGGTTTAAATGTGCTTACTCTCAGTGTTCTTTGCTCTCTCTGTCTTCTTCTATATCATTAATTTATTCCCAGGAAAATAAATGAGAAAACTAATGCACACTAGGTATTTCAGTGTATAAATCCCTAATATGGCTTAATATATCACCCTTCCTGGTTTCATTTAAATGACAGATGAGCAGCTCAGTGATAAAGGAGTAAATCTGTGTGAGAATCTAGTATTTGGAGAAGGATGGGGAATGAAAAGTGAAGGTCTTCTCAGGACCTCTGAAATCACACCATGGACCATATACCATTTGTAAGGCCAGACGCATTCCAGTATAACTATCTACTCTTAACTGCTTCTCATCCATGTAGAGTTTCTTAGACAGGAAGGATAGTCTCTGATACTCAAGCGAAGAAAGCAAATGCTCTACCAAAGTATTTGGCAGTCTACTGAGCACACATTTTTTTATATGGCTTTGGGCTCAGAGAGCACATAATTTATGGCCATAATACCTGGAAACACCGAATGCATTCATCAATAGCACTGCAGCTGCATTATTTATGCACACATCTAAATCATTCCTAACACACCAAGCAGACACATACAGGTGTTAAGCAATGACTAGGATTTTTATAGAGAGTTTGGGATTAAAAGAATAAAGTAATTTTAGAATAGCTTTCTCCAAAGGCTATTGCCCAAACCATCTGGTTATTCTGTCCATAAATCTTGAACTAACTAACTAAACCAACCAACCAAACAAACAACAAACAAAATCCCAAAGAAACTCTAGTTCTTAGATGCGCAGGTGACCAGCACACTGCAGTTTTGGTTACACATTTCTTCACCTCTCATGCAGAGAGTTTCCCCTTGGGCAACTTTAGATGCAAAGAGAGACTGGGTGGGTGATATTCACTTAATTATAGATGACTCTCATTTTATCACAGTATACATGCATTTTGGCACTACTGACACCACCAACATTTAATGGAATCATTTGGGATTTTCTCCCCCAATCACAACATGGGTGGCCGGCACAGGGGAATCCACAGCGAGAATGTTTCCTGCATCCTGGCTGAGAATACACAGTGAAATACTTTGAAATTACAAGACCCACTAGACATGCATCACTCTGAAGGGTATGCACATTCTTGACTCAGGCAAACTCAAGGGCCAGATTATTTGAGGTCAGTAGAAATGCTGAGATTTAAGCAGCCCACTGAAAGGAATGATACAGGACCATACCCACCAACCCACTGCCACAGTGGAAGGAAATGATAGAGCACACAAAGATGGTAAACATGGACTCTGAAGAAAATTGGAACAACTATTGCTCCAATAGTGTCTGTGGAATCTCACCGTTTTGAATAGACTGGGTCTCTGTCCATCTGTGGAATAGATGGGGCTTACTGCTGAGTTCATTCTCATGCATTTTACTGGTTTGTTATTTTGGAATGAAGTAACACTTAGAACTTAACAATGCTTAGCCATTTTCTTTATGCTTTCTTGAGCAGGCCATGAAAATTTTATTTGGTCCTAATTCAAACATCCAGTTGGAGAGAGATGACCAACTGGGGCCAAAGAAGGGGTTAAGGAAAATAAAATGACTCAGCTGACAGATTTGATAATAGGAGATAGGAAAAAAAGTAATGTAATATCGCAGGTAAATGGATTTAGAAATTTCACCCTGTGGTAAACAGAGAGAGGCTGCTGTCATTCACAAAGCCAGAAGTCCAGTGAAAGAAATTCAATTTGCCTGGCTCTAACCCAAGGTCAGGTTAAGAATACCTGGCTTGAGGCAAACAGCCCCCTCGCAATGGCAGAAATGAGGGTAGACAAATATAAAGTCACTGTTGGCATCATCCTTTACATACGTGCCCTTCTACCTCTAAAACCAACTTCTGCAACCTAAGAGAATGATATGGCCACTGAGTTTTGAGCATATCTGGTAATTTTTTCAGAAAAGCGTGTGAATTTGTAAGACAGGCACCCAGTGCTGCCTCCCTGTAACCAGATATCATGTTTCCAAAAGTAGATCTAGTGGGAATTTTCTAGGTATGATTTCCATGGAGGGAGGGAGGGGACAGTGAGAGGGTGGGTGCCCAGGTACTAGAAAGAAGAGTCCCAGTGACTGAGATGGTTGTTAAACATCAGAGGGGGCTGCTGGGAGAGTCCTTAGGACTGAGCTTCCTGAAACCTCTCAGCCACACCAGAAATGATAGGTTAACTTGACCTCCATTCTGCTTTAAGCCCTCTTGAGAATCTTCCCTATCCTAGATACTGGCAGGTAAAATATGGTGCCACCAGCTTGACTTTGCATGGAATGCTGGTGATCTACAGTATATCTACCTAGAAGTTAGGAGCTGGACCTGGGGTTTGCTTAGAGCCAAACTGGACCCTGTGCTAAGTAAGCCCAGGCCGACGGGCATGAACACTTCTCACAGACCAATAAGACCGGAGAGGTGGGGAAACATGGACACAAATGACTCTCCCTGGCTTTCTCACCACAGTGGCCTCCACTCGCATTCACTTTTTTCCAGACACCCTGAAGCAAAAGCCATACAAACACTCTCCCCAGTGGAAAATGAAAACCCGTAACAGAACACTTTCCCCCCTTCATTCCCAGCCCCACCCCACCCCCTCCAGCCCAACACCCTGAATACTCACAAGAGAACACTGTATCTATACAAAATTAATTAGAAAACAAAATATTTACATATGAAATAAACACCATCTTGATTTCTGTCACCAGTGGAGACCAACAGAGCCCCCTTTGTTCTAGATTGCTGTTCGCTAGGTTAGTTGGTTTGGTTTTTTATTTGAACGGGGTGAGGTAAGAGGAAGAGTGAGGGAGGAGCCCCTGACCTTGGACAGAGCCAGGGTGAAGCAATGTTTATATGGCCCTTCTCCTTCTTCCTCCTGGAGACGTCTCACACCCTCTGTCCTCTCTCTCAAAGTCTTTCCTTGAATCTAAAGTAAAGCACTCCGTGCTCCTCTCTCCAAATTTGTGAGAGGTTCAGCCCCTTGCCCCCAGGTTCATTTTAGAAAGAAAACAAAGCTTTACAAGGCCTTCAGTTGGCTTTAAAATGAAAGATACTGAGGTAAAAAATCAAGGAGGAGGGTGGGGATAGCAGTCAAGGGTGGGGAATGAGGAAGGGTGGTGAGTCAGGGCAAACAGAAGGCAAAGAGCAGCCCTGGAGGGTGTGACTTGAAGAGACATGGCAGCTTCCTTCCAGAGGAGGATGAGCACCTTTCTGGTTTGTGTGTCCTGTGTGCAACATGGAGGTCCTGCAGTCAAGCTTCCAAACAGACCCGAGCTCTGTGGCTGCCACCTGTGTAAGGGGAGGGTGGCAGGACAGCGGAACCGACCCAGAGTTTCAGGACCGGCAGTGACAAATATTCGTTTCCCTTCTCAAGTTTCCGACTTTCAGTGAAAGGGGCATCACATCTGCCAGTACCCTCATTCTTGGAATTTTTCTACATGTATATATTTTATTCTTGAATGGTATACTCTGGGAGAGAAAGGAGGTGTTGCAGGAAGGTGGAAGGGCTTCTACCGAGAGTGTTCACATTGGGCTCAATGTCACATTCTCAGGGAGCCAGACCCAATGGCTAGTAGGGGTGTACCCCTCTCCTCCCCACTTCCAAATCTCTTCCCTTCCCTCCATGCCTCCTGAGCTATACTCATGAGCAAGCTCATGCCTCTTACCTATTACCTACCAGTTGTGATCGATTCTGAGGGAACAAGCCTGCTCTCCTAGCTCCAGGTTAAGTAAGAAGGGATCAAAGCATTGAAAACATCCCCCTCTCTCACTTACCCTACCACAAACTACTCCCCTATTTTCCAAAGCCTTAATTAGCTCCTCCCCAAACCCTGACCAGCTGAGGGTCTAAAGCTCAAGAGAGCTTTATAGAATCTTTTGCTCTCTAGAGGATCATGGCTACTTCTACTTCCCTTTAGCCTTCCTGGAAAGTTCTTGGCCAAAACCAGTTGAAAGTATTGGCAGCTGGAGAAATCACTTTTGTACCTTGCTCTTGTAGGATTGTTTACCACCTTTTTGTCTAGACCACAGAATCTTCTCTGACAAGAACTTCCATTCTCTTCATTCAGGAAGGGTGAAGGGATGAGACAGCCAACATTCAGGTAACATATGACCATCTCTGTTTGTATATAAGCCAAAACAAGCACACTGCTGAGGAATATTGAAAGAAACATGAGGCTTGGTTGCCTTCTCTACATTTATAGGCCCCAGACTCTGTGTGTGTACAGATCACATATGTGCAAGTGTATTTGCACACACATGCACACACAGTCAGTCCACCCTCTCTTGCCTCTAAGGCACCATGAAAGATTGCTATGATGTACTTTCCATCATCTACCAATGACCTTTGTTCACCACTGATGAGTCTCATGGAATTGAAGCAAACATTTTGGCTTATATACCAACACACATGGCCTCCCCGCCTCTGCTTGGCACATGATCCCTAAACAGATGCCATCAAAACCACAAGAATTTAGCAAAAGCCTCTCTTCATTCACAGGCAAATATGCTAAATGGTCTTATTTGAATGCTTTTGCTGCCTCATCTAAACATAAAGATCAGTTTGGGAAGAGCTATCCTGTGCTCCCGTGGCCTCCTTTTGCTTCTCCTTGCTTCACTCGAAGTGGGTGACAGAGTCCTTCCATACTAGGAGGAAGCTCACAAGCAGCCACTTCCTTTCTTCACTTTGGCCTCCCTTGCTGAGCGAACCCACTGCATCCTCTCTTGGGAACGGGAATGACTGACAGATGGGGAAAGGAGGAGCGAACTGGAAAGGGAGGTGAGATGGTGCTGGTCACCAGGGTTGCCCTCCGAAAAATCAGAACTCCAGGATCCCATAAATAAATTAAAACAACAAGAAAGGAGCAAATGGGAACCAAGTTCACCCCCGTCACCCTCCGTGACATGCCCACCATCGCAGGCCCACAGCCCAACCCTCCCATACCCACCTTAACCTCTCTCTTCCCTCACTCAGACATCAGACTCAATACTAGAAAGTTTCTCATAAACATGACCATTGCTGGAGCCATTGAAAGCCCTGGGGTTTTTGTTGTTAGGCACACAGGGGTTGGACTGGTTCCCTATACAGATGTCTTTCTGGAAACGGCCTGGCACAGCCCCATGAAGGGCCGAGACCACTGGCTTGGTGGTGACAAGGGCGCGGAAGTCCGGCCTGGCTTTTGGCGCCCCTGGCACCGAGGGCTGCCTGAAGAAATAGGATTTGCTGCCATGGAGCAAGCACTGGTCGTCCCCAAAAGTGGGGATGAAAGGGTTTTGCGTGACCCGGTCAGGGTAGAGCGACTTGCTGAGCATGTAGCCGCCGCCGGGGTTGTTGTGGTGGTGTCCGGCAGTGGGCACTGAGGACTTGTTGTTGGCAAAGGTGCTCTCTCCAGCTGGCATCTCAAACATGTGGGCGTAGGGACTCCCATCCACGAACCGGCCCTTGTCTTTCAGGCTCACACTGCGCGGGGCCAAGGCGGCTTCTTCCTTCTGAAGATCCACGAAGGTGTCGTAGGAGTGCTGCCGGCGGAGCTTGTTCCGGTTCTTCTTCTGGGCCTTGGAGTTGGTGGGGCTCTGGGGGTACTTGGTGGTGGAGGCGTTGGACGTCACGGCCACCGGGGCCGCCGGCTGGTCCAGCTCCTGCAGGGAGTTGTCCTCGCTGATGTCATACAGGTTGCCCGCTTTCTTGCAAGCCTCGCAGCGGATGCACGCCTGCCGCCCCGAGTTCTGCCCTCCCACCGACGAGGAGTAGTTGTGCAGCTTCGAGGGGCAGCTGCGGCAGAAGTTGCCCCCGGAGCGGTCCTCCCATTCCACGTTGGTCAGGTTCTTCTCCCAAGGCGCCGGGACCCCGCCGACCACGCCGTGTTTGTCCCCGGCCCCGTGTTTGAGGTGAGACCTGTTGGTACAGGGCCCGCCTCCGCTGACCGAGTCGCTCCGCTCCTTGTAGATGTCGGTCAGGTCCACGTGCTCCCAGTGGGGCGAGTTCTCCTTGGTGCGGAACTGGTCCAGGTAGAAGTCCCGTAGCCCTTCCTTGTCCCTGAAGTAGCGCTTGTGGTCCGGGGAGCGGGGCGGCCGGCGGCGGTAGGCCAGCTCGATCTCGTCGAACTCCCGGCGGGACTTGGCCGAGGCCGGCCGCTTCTTCAGGCTGTCCTTGTACTGCTGCTTGCGCCTCTTGGCCGCGTTGCCCTCGATGTTGCCGTAGGTGACGGTGTGGGTGGAGATGTCGGACACGTCGGAGCGGATCAGGTCGTCGTGGCCACCGTAGCGGTCACCCTTGAAGGAGAACTTGCCGTACAGGTCGCTGAGCTGGCTGTGCTTGGAGGAGGGGAGGCCGATGTCCAGGGGCTTCTTGCTGATGGAGCGCGGCTGGGCGGTGAAGGGCGGGTTGTCACAGTCGTAGAGCCCGTCGATGGAGCTGGTGCTGCCGATGCTGTGGGGCCGGTGGTGGTGGTGATAGTGGTCTTGGTACACGTTGCTGTCCTTCAGCTGCAGGTTGCCGAAAGTCCTCTCCACCTCGCTGATGTAGTCGCTGAAGAGGTTCTCCTCGCAGGGCGGGTTGTTGTAGGACTTGCAGTCGGAATGTGTGAAGCTGCGGCGGTGCTCGGAGATGTCGTAGACAGAGGACTCGCGGCGGATGAAGTCCAGGGCGCTCTGCGGGGAGCCGTTCACCCCGGACAGGTTGGCCATGTTCTTGGCCGTGCGAAGCAGGCGCAGGATGTTGGAGTGGGTGTTATTCATGGTCGCGGTGGGGGAATTCATCACGGATTGACGCTCCTCGATAGCCACTCCATGGATGCAGCTGTAGATACCCTGCAGAACAGGCAGGATGGGAGGATTAGGTCTCCAGTGAGGCTAAAACATGACTGTAAAGAATCCGCCCGCCCCCACTACTAATTGCCTAATGATAAGAAAAGGCAGGGAAAATATGAAACGAATAGCCTTATATACTCGTAAAAAGATGTGGCTAGAAGCTTGCACGATTTATCTCCCTGCATTTAGAAGTAGCATATTAGGAGCTAAGCTCGTGGCCTAGCTGGCTATCTGAGAGGGTGCACGACTACAACAAGTGACTTGAGCAAATAGGATAAAATCACAAGACATTCTTGCCCTGACTCCCTCAGTGACTTGCACTGATGTTCCATTTTATGCCCAGGGTTCACATCTTAAAGCTGATGCATGGTATTGGCCAATAGCAGAAAATATTGTCAGCCTTCTGGAAATCAGTAGCAACGCTCCACAGATGTTGAGCCTGCTCTGCCCTGGCTGGCCACACTGGCTGGCAGGAAAGCACAGGGGAGCTCGGTAGCTCACAATTGCCTTTCTTTTCCAGCTCTGACAAATTTTGAGCAGCTTTTAGAATTTTGATCACCAAATAACAGCTAAGCAGTTCTCTTCTTGAGCCAAGCATGAACTAAATTCAAAGAGAGAATTAGGAAGCCCTTGGGTCAAAGACAGATTTTTCTCCTGCTGCGTCCCACACCGTGGGAGGGAAGAATTGGGACAGAGATCTACTACTAAATAGGAAATTATTTATTCCTTGTTGAATTCTTTTATTTGTTCTCTCTTTAGCTCCTGCTTTTCTTCTTATATTTTTTCATTCAACCTTATAAATAATTAATTAATATCTCAGCAAATTAGTATTGATTGAGAACTCCCTGTATGCAGGACCTTAAACACCACTACCCAGGAGAAGGAATGGGTTGGGTTCAAGTCTAAAAGTCAAGCCAACTTCCTGCTAATATCTTGCTCCCTGCCTTGAAAGGTGGACAAATTTGGAACTTTTCTCCCTGGCAAGGGAATGTATTTGAAGAGGAGGTTGTTTGAATTGTGTCTTTAAAAGAAGGGGGGTAATTTGAAAAGGGAAGTTGTCCCAATGGATGGAGATGGGAGGAGAGGAGGTTAGGAAGGAGGATGATAACTAAATAGCAAAGAAGAAAGGTTTAGATGAGCTGAGCTTCACTGTCCCAGAGGACACAGCAACATAGATCAAGGTAAGGTTACTCTACTTTCTTTGTCAGGCCTCCTTTCTAACCATTCTTAATCATGGCCAGGAGAAAATGCCAAGCATTTTTCCTGGACAGAGGCATTGATTATGTAGAAGGGCTATGAATGGGGTTTCTATTCCAGGTCACCAGCTCTGATTGTTTCTGCCATCACCCTATCTAGGACCTTAGGGAAGGGCCACACAAGGAATCAACATGACTCATGGGCCACAAGTTCTGTCATCCTGGTCCAATGTTACTGAATAGCCTGAATCAACTAATAGCCGAGAGGAAATTGTTCTCTATCAGTGAAATACTACAGGAAAACGATCAAAAGATGGAATAATTTAACGAGAATTCCACTTTCCTCCTCCTTTTTTCTTACTCTTCCTTGTGACATGTTCATATTAAAAATGTTATAAATCCTTAGTTTGGACTAGAAACATAGAAGTCTAAATAAAGAGCAACTTCAGAGTTATACTTTGCTCCAATTAAGGACATTTCTGGAATGTAAATTTCTTATGGGTCAGGACTTATTTCTGAAGGTTCTGTTAAGTTCTTTAACTCCCCATAACTCACACATGGTTAAAACACAGAGGGGAACAATAAAACAATAATATACGTTTGTATGTTAGAATAAGAGAGACATATTACATTTCTCTATCTGAATAGGAATATCATTTTTTAAAAAGGATTAAATTATTATGGCAGCCTATACAGAATTAACTAATGGTGATGAAAGGCATTTGGTAAAAGGCCAACTTTTTTATTCTGATAGATCTGCCAGTTCTCATTGAAAACCAAATGTCCAAACCCTACACAGAAAGCTGTTTCTTGAAGGAAAAAAAGTAGCAGCATCTGTTTTTTTTTCTTTTTTTTAAAAAATGTATTTATTGATTTCAGAAAGGAAGGGAGGAGAGAGAGAGAGAGAGAGAGAAAGAGAGAGAGAGAAACATTCACGATGAGAGAGAATCATTGATCAGCTGCCTCCTGCATGCCCCCCACTGGGGATCAAGCCCGTAACCCAGGCATGTGCCCTTGGCCGGAATCGAACCTGGGACCCTTCAGTCCGCAGGCTGATGCTCTATCCACTGAGCCAAGCCGGCTAGGGCAGCACCTGTTTTTTAAGCCCCTGGAAATTATGTCATGCAACCCCACTGGGGAAACATACATGATGTGGTTTCTTGCTTCAACAGCACAGGCTAGAGTCAGTGCCCTCCTGGGTCTCTCGGTTTTGCACAATGCTAGACTAAGCTGTCTTTTATAGGCTCCAGGCACCTAAATCAGCCCACTTACTCTGCTGATGGAGAAGACCATGCCAGGCTTGCCGGAACAGACACCCATAAAGCAGTGCCGGAACTGCCAATAGAAAAGGTGTTCACAGATGAAGGTGATAAGGCTGAGAGCCATGGCTGCTCCCAACATGTAGAAGACTCCTGCCATGTTATCAATGTCCAACTGGCTGCTCATGACCTCGTTCTTCTCATTGTGGCAAATGCCAGTGAGCCAGAGAGCTTCCAGCTCCTCCATCTCCCCTGGAAACAGGGCAGGAAGAATAGGTAAAGAGAAAAGAGCAGAAGAGTAAAAACAAGGAAGAAAGAGGGGTGTTGGGGAAGAGAGAGAGAAAAACATGAGAGAGAAAGAGACAGGGAGACATAAAGAAAAAATTAATAGAGAGTTAACAGTAATTTTATTAATACTATTATATTCAATAAGTATTCATTGTATTCAACAAGTATTCATTGAAAACTTAATAAAGGTACCGCAGAAAATACAAATATATGAGACATTAACTGCTCTCCATTATCTATCCAGTGTAAATTAGTATATACATAAGCAATATGATAAACTATATGCAAGTAACAAGAGTTCAAATTAGTGCAAGTAATTTTGTGGGTGAGTGGCCAGTAGGTGTTCATGAGAGAGATAAGACTTGGAGGTGGGCATGGTGAGTGGGTGTATTTTAATGTATATTGTATGAAAATGAACTCCAGGCAGCAGAAATAGCAGGATCAATGGAAGAAAGGTGGAAAATTGAAGGCTTGTTTAGGGAAAGGCATGCGGAACAGTTCAAACAGAGTACAAGTAGGCAAAGAAAGCTGAATAAAAAAGGTTGGTGCAGGATTGCTGAGGGCTTGTGCATCAGACTAAGCATTTGGCACTTTATTTTGTAGACAGTGAGGAATAACATCATCAAACAAGTGATTCAGAAAATTGCTCTTAAACAAATGTGCAAAGCAATTGCGTTAAGAGAGGAAAGACAGAGATTAGCAGAGAGATTGACTGATTCCCTAGGGACCCTCAGACTTACTGGTCTTTTGTTGCCAAGGAAAATACAAACATTAAGAGTAAAGGGAAGTGAGCTTGAATAAAATGAGACCACCAAATTCAGACCTGCCTCCTTTTAACTCTGCTTAAAGGAGCTTTGATGGACTCAATTCATGTCTGGTTTTAATAATCTTTATCCATTTCACTACATACTAGGACTCAGAAATGTAGAGAACCTAAACAAAAGGGAAATGAAAGAAACCAGGTGCCCTGGAATGCATCTAATTCTAGATGAGCAACATTCTGAAAATCTCATGAAGGGAATTGCCTGTTCCAATAGTTCTGGTTTGGCTAAAAATCTGAACTTTGCGCAATCTGACTAGAGCTTTGGTCACTTTTTCAAATCAGATTTATTGCTGTTCTTCCTCAGAGGTAGATCTCTATTATTACTAAAATCAGAGAAGCTCTCACACCAAAATGTCCAGTTAACAGCCCAGCTGTCATCCCTCCTCTTTCCAACATCAATCAAATCATCTTATATTCATTTCTTTGACCAAACTGTGATTCTCCTAACTAGTGGAGCAACCACTTCACCTGAGTCTGAAAATCCAGCTGTGCTCTTCTGCCTCTTATCTCATCCCTAACAGCAACGATTCTGCAGACATAATTTAGAGAACTGCTTTGCTGATGGCCCGTGGGGCCAAGTATAGAGTCAAGTTGCTCAACCGTAACTGGATTAGCTTCTCTGAGACCAACAGGAGGAGGAGGTACTTTGGACAATAAAGTGAAAAGGGATGCAGAAAACATGCTATAATGAAATAGGAGATGCAATTTTTTTCAAAGCAAGTTGGCTGCTCAGTCTGGGGAATACCTTATGGTGTCTGCCTCCTACCTCTTCCAGCTGAAAGAACATGATGGGAGAAAGGGAAGAATGAGTAGATGGACACAAGTTGATTTCTCTACCCTTTCTCTGGGTACATACAGAGCAGAGACTTTCCAAAGTTCCATCCACTTTGCCCACATGTGAGATGATTGTTTGGAACATCTTATATCAGCCTCTCTTACTCCCTGGAGGTTTGATCATAGCCTGCAATTCTGAAACATACCTCCTTGATCAACTACTTTAATCTTATGTCCTGTCTTTCACCCTGTCATAGTTTGAATTGTGTCTCCTGAATTCACATGTTGAAGTCCTAACCCTAGTACCTTGGGATGTGAACTTTATTTGGAAACAGGGTCATTGCAGATGTAATTAGTTAAAATGAGGTCATTCTGGAATAGAGTGGGCCCCTAATCTAATGTAACTAATGCTCTGAAAAAAGGGGGAAATTGGACACATGCATATAAAGGAAAAAACATGCACAAAGGGAAAAGCCACCAGAACTTGACAGCAGAAATGCAATAATTCTCCCTGGCAGCCCTCAGAAGAAACCAACGAACACTTTCATCCTGAACTTCTGGCCTCCAGCACTATAGGTCAATATATTTCTGTTGTTTAAGCCACTCTGTGGTTCTTTGTTATGGCAGCCTTAGGAAACTAATACAAACCCCCAAATCTCATAGTGTATTGTGACATGCTTTCCTGGAGATGCAGGGATTAGCAGAATGGAGAAATCCGATTGATGTTTTGGACTGGCCATCAGAAGAGGCTAAGAAGGCACTTTCCTTTTGTTAACTTACCATCTCCAAAGAGTTGCAGGATAGCAAGGTCCACCTGGCGTTTCCACCCAGAATCTTTTTGGATGGCAATGCCATACCCAGTGGAAGCAAAGACCTTCCCGCTGCCAATGGTCACCAGCTTGCAGCCTTCGTCTCTGCCTGCCATGTAGTTGAGCACTGCTGCATCATAGATGAAGGCATCCAGTTTCCTGTGCAAGAAAGAAACAAAGAAACCCAATACAGTGGAGGAATTTTAGTACAGAACTACCTATGGGGACATTAACATGAAGCAGTAGGGCTCCAGAAAACCGTGGGGAGAATTGGTTCAAAGAAAGGCTCAAGTTGGAACTCAGCCAGAATCTACCCCAGGTTATTCTTTATGTGATTTCAAGTTGAAAGGAGGAGTTCTTTCCCTCCTACTGGGAATGATGAGAATGTAAGTTTGGCCTGAAGCCAACTCATAAGCTGGGTCTGAAAGGGAGAGGAAGTAAAAAGGAATCAATAAAAATAATAACAGAAATAATGAAAAGTAACCATCACAATGATAACAACAAATAGCATGGGTTAGATTTATATAACATTTTTCATTTTCCAGTTCATTACAGTCCAGAGTGGGGATAAGTGTAGGTGTATGTATTTCAATAGATGTGCAGTGCTATTTTTGTGGTCAGAAAGGTCTCAATATTCTGCTTTGCCGCACAAGGAAAAAGGAATAGTTGGGGTGGTGGCAGCACAGGCTTGTATTAAGAGCAAATGTGTGAAAGTAACAAGAGATTGCAACATAGAGAACTCAGATCTCTCGAATTCCTAAGCATATATAAGAACCTCCTTTTACAGGGGCGGAAAAAAGTAGGTTTGCAGTTGTTTGTATGGTAAATAATACAAGAATAAACAAATAATACAAGAATAAACTCTGTATTTTGTATACTCATAACTATAAACCTACTTTTACCTACCCCTTCATATTGTATTTTGCAAGAAGGGAATATGTAGGGAAGTGAGTAGACTATGAGTAAGAGCGGGAAGGCATAAATCAATATTTGAAAGCAACATTCAAGCACATAAAAGGTAGAGGAAGAAATTCAGACATAACCATATGGATATTAGAGAGGTCTTCAAGAAAAGCATCCATTATCCTATACTTATGTAAGTAAAGCTAGCTTTATTACCCCTCAGGAAAAAATAAGCCCTTTCTGGTGTGATAAGCCTTGCATCATATTTTAAAAGGCCCATGAGGATCCTATAGAAAGCTTTGATATGATTAATAACTGTGGTGTACCAAGGGCCAGACCAATCGACCCAGTCCTATCCCCAAGCTCAAATCCCATCTTCTAAAATCTGCTGTGACTTTATGGTGATAAGATAGAGTCATTTGAAGGTGGGTATGAGTGGGTGGGAAGAGCTTAACCAAAGAACTTATATGCATATATGCATAACCCATGGACACAGACAATAGTGTGGTGAAGGCCTAGGGCAGGGGGCAGGTGAGGGTGGGCTAGAAGGGGTTAATGGGGGGAAAAGGATACATTTGTATTATTTTCAACAATAAAGATAAATTTTAAAAAAGAGAGAGTCATATTATAACATACCGAAATACTTAAATAACAGTATTTAGGTAACCATGCATCTAGTGGCTCTTCCAGAACTGAAGCCACCAGAAGGTCCAACTATTGCTAGTTATCATACAATACAGGAAATTAGCTACAGGACCCCTTGACCCCCCAAACCCCAACATCTATAATGCTCAACTGTCTGTCTTATTTGACAGCTGTGGTTTCAGGAGGCCAAATGAGTAAAGAGATCAATGTGGCTGGGATTATGCAAGCCAACACATTTGCAGATCATGAGCTCCTTTTAATGAACAAATATTTCCTAGAGTATAGAGCTGGATCAAAGAATAACAACAACAAAAACAGAATGAGAGATCAGTCAACATATTCTTATTGTTTGTTGTCTAAAAATGTTTACCCTTTTTTGTTTTATTTCTTCCTTGTCTATGAGATACTAGAACCATCATTTTCACCTCTTGTTCATCAGGTCTTTATTTGATGTGTAACACATGAACCTTATCATTGACTCTTCGCTTCTACTTTTATATCTATTCAAATTCTTGTTTCATGGTTGCATTGATACAAATTGTAAAACATATACATAGAAGCAAAAATAGCATAGGAATCCTTGTGCACTGGCCTGAATTATACTGTCAAATTTAACTTGGAAATCCATGAAGAGCAAGTGAAGTATTCCCTGCTGTAACTTTGTGTGGCACCCCAACATAGTACATCTGATTCAATGTACGTTTAACAATGTGAGAAACATACCACAGACTCTGAGCTTGGAAGCAGTTCTTACCCTGTTTTCAGGGAGAGCAACGCATCATCCACATCCCTCTGGTTGAACTTTCCCATGTAGGCATGCATTTCTGCGTAGTTATTGCGAATATTCCTCTCTGTGCTACCATTGGGCACCGTCCCGAAGCGAAAAGGGGGTGAGAAGTCATTAGGTCTCTGGAACTGGAGAGATAGAAGGGAGAGAAAGAGAAAGAAAATGCTTCAGAAAGTGTGAAGAAATATTAAGTTAGTATTAGTGGATTTATAATGGAACAGACCCAACTATAGTTCACCAAATACACTAGCCCTCACCCAGGAGTCACCCAAAAGTGGACTTCAATTCAACTCAATTTGAGAGTTATTTGCCTGACTAATCTATAACCCCTGTGTGCTCCTTTATGCATACTGCATAATACCAGTGACAATGGAAACAAGCCGTGGAAATAAATCACCTTTATTTCTGAACATTGTGTAAAATCTGCTTCCAGGCCTCTTATTTGGGGGCTAAATATATTGTCCCTGCACTATTAAGGTCATAGGACCTTGATGAGGCAAGCTGCATAGTACTCCTGAAAATAATTTGCCGGGTATCAAATACATTTTACTAAGGAATTTTCTCTTGACCTTCCCTGATGCATTTAAAGCTCATATTCATCCTACATAAGTTGTAGGATATATTTTAAAATCAAATACAGTTTTAATTAGGTATCCTCCTTTGCTTAAGAACTGAGAGTGGCTCGCTAGTGCCTACCATAATAAAGTGAAATCTTGGATTTTCACCCCATGACATCAGTTTTATTTCTGGCTCTTGCCCTGCAATGACTAAGTCTGTGTGTTGCTCCCTAAACATATCATTTGTTCATTTGTATCTTTATAGTAGGTCCCCTAAGCATGAACTCACCTTTCTCTCTAGGTCAACTCATATTCTTCGTCTCAAAATATAACTCAAAGCAATTTCTCAGGAAACCTTGTATGAGTTCTTTCTTCCATTAAGCCTACCCCATAGCAAACCATCAGTCCTTGGTGTTCTTTGTTTAGAAGATCATTCTAATTCATACTACAAATTCTATTACTCTCTTAATGAGCTGGTTAAGTTATGAGAGATAGTTTCTGATGTAGTCACTAAGAATTTAAGCTCCATGACTGATACAGATATAGATTGATGACCAACTTTGCCACTTACTACTGTGTGACCTTGTGCAAGGAACATGAACTCTCTGAGTTTTTGAGATTGTTGGGAGGATTAAATTATATAAAGTATAATAAATTCTTCATACAGCACCTTGCATCCAATAAGTGCTCAATAAATAGGCTCAATAAGTGTTCCTTTTATTACTAGTATTTTAATTCATAGTTATATTCTGTATTCTCTAGCAAACTTAATGCTCTTGGAGCTTCTCATTCTATTAGTACAGCATGTCCCAAACATGTATACACACTTTAACAGCTGATAGTTCAATTTTGAAAATGAAATTTATTTAAATAAACATTGCCTTTATAATTATTCAAAGTGTGTGTATACATTTTTGGGGGCCATACTATATAGCAATGAACAGATAGGCTATGACAAGAGTAGCTCTGTTATGCTTTGGCATAGGAAATGATGTAGATATTTTTTAAAGTCTTCTTGGTTTTAATACTATACCATGGTACTTGGGAGATACATTTGAAAATCTAACCTGCCAATTAAGGAGTACACTGAACCTTTGGAGTAGCCTGGGCTTAGAGTCATTCTCTTAGGGCCATTCTCTTAGAGCCATTCTTTCTCCTTTCCTTAATCTGAGAAGCTAAAGAGCATCTCAGAATATGGGTTTCAAGGACCACAACAGGACACAGTACCAGGAACCATAAATGCCATCTTACTTTCTCAGAGTTGGCCATAGTTAAAAGTAGAATCATGCAGTGGTATTAGGCTATCTGTAATATATCAAATATCACTACTTTCTGACTTAAAAAGCTCCCAGTCTGACTTACCACAGTGCTTTTTGCCATTAAGAGTTTTTGTTTAATTATTCTGAAAAGGATTGTCATTTTTAAGTCAATGAAGTTACTACAAAAAAGTCAAAGAACTATTGGAGTTGGATGAGCCACTCAAGGTTAGCTAGTTCAAACCTTTTATTTTACAAATGAAGAAACTGAAGCCCAAAGAGAACAAGTAGTTTTTCAACTGTCACACTGTGGCAGTGGTAGCTAACATTATCAGGGATCAATTAATACTACAACTCATTGTCTTCAGCAGATAGCAAATTTAAAGAGAACAAGTATGTTCTTTATTGAAAGAGACAGATACTAAAATGCTATGCACATCACTCTCAATTATAATACTTCAGATATCTGATAAAAGGTTTCCTCCAAGTCACAAGTAGAATAGATACCATTGCAGGCAGCAATGTAACCAAATAAACTCCCTTTAATCAGTAATTCTCCACTTTGCCAGGACATCGACAACCAATGCTCACTGTGACTAAGATACTCTAGGGCCCAAGATATCTTCTGAAACATTAATTCTGGTATAAATTTTTATATTCTATTTTTTTTAAATTGGCAGTAGCCTGGGCTTAGAGTCATTCTCTTAGGGCCATTCTCTTAGAGCCATTCTTTCTCCTTTCCTCATTTACTGGTGAAGCTGGATTATGGAAAGTTTCCAGATTACTCTTTAATAACTTTGAATTTTAAGTTATGTTTAGATTTCTAGATGCTGTTTTATAACCATATGCCTGAATAACTAAAAGCTAAAGAAATGATAAAGGACCTCAACAGACAAGAGAACTTTGAAAAAGAACAAAGCTGGAGGACTTATGTTATCCGACTTCACGAATTATTTTAGTACATGACAGTGTGACATTAGAATAGAAATAGTAAAGAGATCACTGTAAAAGAATAAACCAACACATGCCTACCAACAGACCGACACATGTATATTGCAAAGGTAATTCAGTGGAGATAGGACAATCTTCAACAAATGGTGTTGGAACAATTGGATACCCATATGCGAAAACCAGAACTTCATTCCATACTTCACAAGGTATACAGAAATTAACTCAAAATGGGCTGTATATCTAAATATAATTACTAACATTATAACATTTTTAGGAGAAAAATCTTTGTAACCTTGAGTTAGACAATGATTTTTTAAATATAATACCATAAGCACAATACACACACACACACACACACACACACACACACACACACACCAAAGATAACCTGGTCTTCATCAAATTAAGAATTTCTCTTTGAGGAACCCAGGATCATGAAAAGAAAAGCCAGTGACTGGGAGAAAATATTTGAAAATAAATTAAAGCAATTAAAACACTGAAGGAATTAAATAAGAACATAGCAAGGCTCTTACAGTTAAAGCACCTTCCCTAAGAAAACAATCAGAGAAATCAGTCAGCCCTGGAAGAATGCAAAGGCAAAGTCCTGTGGAAGGCAGACAATTTGGAGGCAGACGACATAGATTTGAATCCCAGCTCTGTTTCTGATCAGCTGTGTGTACAAGGGCAAGTTACTACATTCACGAAGCTCCATTTTCCTCTAAGTATTATTTTTCATGAATAATAAGGTAATGTATAGGAAACCACTTAATACAGTATCTGGCACATGGTGGAGTCTCAAAATTATTAACTGCTTTTACAAGGATGAAGTTCTAATCTTTAAAATTGTCTTATGGTAGGCAATGTTCCCTAAGATTGAAAACTCTTATTCTCTAATTTGTTCCTTAAACTAGGCCAGTCTGGGGACCAACAGGGAGGGAGTGCATCACCCCAGAATTAGCCAAAGCAGAAGCAGAACTGAGTTGGCCTTTTCCTTTGAAAATTCTTGTCCTAGCTTGGTGAGGTTTAAATAAAACAGGTTTTTAAAAATAATATTCCAAATACCTGATGCTTCCAGTAAATGCCGTGTAATAAAACACCCCAAGCCGTGAGGCATTATGTAGCACTTCTTTAACCTGAGAGGCAATCAATACTCTCTGGGCCTTGGGAAAGACAAAAATTTAGTCCTGTCAAGACCCAGGTGTCTTAAAATCTATTTCTTGAGCCCAAGAAACAATTTTTTATAAAAATTTAAAAATCTAATACATCAAGGAGACCAGCATTGGGTTAAAAAGCCCAGTCTTATTTTAAAGTAGGGAATTTTATACAGTACTTCTTCTTTATTTTACTTTATTACATTTATTGGGGTGACATTGGTTAATAAGAGTATATAAGTGGCCCTAGCTGGTTTGGCTCAGTGGATAGAGTGCTGGCCTGCGGACTGAAGAGTCCCAGGTTCGATTCCAGTCAAGGGCACATGCCTGGTGGCAGGCTCAATCCCCCATGAGGGGTGTGCAGGAGGCAGCTGATTAATGATTCCCATCATTGATGTCTCAATCTCTCTCTCCCTTTTCCTTCCTCTCTGAAATCAATAAAAGTATATTTTTTAAAAGCTTATATAAGTGTACGTTTCTATGATACATGATCTGAATATTGCATTGTGTGCCCACCACCCAAAGTCAAATCACCTTCTGTCCCATATGTCTGGTCCCCTTTACCCTTTATTGCCTCCTCACCCCCTTCCCTCTGACTCACAGATATATGAAAATATGCTCAACTTCACTAGCTATTAGGGAAATGCAAATGAAAACCACAATTGGATACTACCTCATGCCTGTTAGAATGGCTATGATAAACAAGATAAGTAATAACAATTGTTGGAAAGGTTGTGGAAAAAAGGAACCCTCATTCACTGCTGGTAGGAATGTAAACTGGCACAGCCAATAAAATTTTGAAAACATTTATTCACAAAAATATATGCACCCCTATACTCATCGCAGCATTATTCACAGTGGCCAAGACATGGAAACAACCCAAGTGTCCTTTGATGGAGGACTACATAAAGATGTAGTACATATATACAGTGGCATACTACTCAGCCATAAGAAAGGAAGAAATAGTGCCATTTGCAACAACATGAATCTTGAAAATACTATCATGCTAAGCGAAATAAGCCAGACAGAAAAAACTAGGAACCATATGATTTCACTCATATGTGGGATATAAAACTGAAGCTCATATACAGTACTGCTTTCTTACTAGTCACCTGTGGTCAAAACAGGGCTTCCTTAAACTTGGAATTTTTTTCTAGAGTTGCCCAGATTAGGATTGTAAACAAAACAAAACACACACACACACACACACACACACACACACACACACACACACACACACACCAGCTTCAGATAGGGAAATAAAAACACAAAATGGAAGGTACCTGAAGCCCTGAAGAGTTCAAGTAAATTGTCTGAGGCCATGTGGTGAAGGAGGAAGACTTCTCCCCCAGGAGCTGAGCCTTTTCTAGGCAGGCTCAAACGCTAGCCCACAAGTCCCATTCCTGCTTACTGGGGAGTGATGGCATGTCAAATGCCAACTCCCACTCCCTCTCTGGATCCAACACATGGCTTTCAGCACTTCCTGCAAGCACACACTTGTGCAAGGGCAAAACAATGCCAGAATGTTATGAGAGCTGTAATCTCACTTGCTCCTCCTTGAGAGGGTCAAGGAGTCAGAATCTAGCCTTCTGAGCTGTTCAGATCATCATCTCAGCCTCATCGTAATGACCTCAAAGTGAATTAGACTTGGAAGTCATGCAAGAAGAAAGGTGCCAGGAGTAAGGTCCCTGCCCCCACCCAAAGATGATCAGACTGGAAGGTTCTGTTATGGCTGCTGCCTTCTCCCTAGAGAGCCTCTTACACGGCCTGTTACAGAGAGAAAGGGAGAGGGGAAGAAGTCAGGGAAGTAGGAATCTGATCCATTTCATTTTTATTTATTAAATAAATATATAAATTGACTTTCCTATGTAGAAGGCATTATTAATTCAACACCTATGTATGTGCTTGGAATAAGTCATTTTATCTCCTTTAACGATAATAATTAAAATGCATTAATTCATTTGGCAAATATTTACCGAGCATCTATTAGTGCAGATGACTGTATCAGGAACTGAGGATAAAAGATGAAAAAAAAATCAGAATCTGTTTTTTAAGACATTTCCATACCAGAGTGTCAGAAATCTAAATACTCATTCAATTTTTAATCATTTATTTTTTCATTAATTCATTTGCCTATTCATTTATTCTTTCATTTATACAGAAATTCAGCAAGTATCTGTTGGCATCTACCATGTGTAGATACTTTTCTGGGTGCTGAGGATGCAGTATTACAGAAGACTAAGATCCTACCTTCAAAGAATTGACATTGTAAAGAAGTGGGGCAGATAAGCCTATTTTTTCACTTCTTTTTTAAAAATTTAATGTAGTGGACTAATGTTAGCCACAAATTCTTTGCCACTCCTTGCATCAAGAAGTGAGGTCTATGTCCCCTCCCCTTGATTCTGACCTGGCCTTGGTGACTTGTTTGACCAATAGAATGTGCAGAAGTAACACGCTGGGACATCTGGGACTAGGTCACAAGAAGCTTTGCAGTTTCCACCTGGGCCTCTTGGAACCTCATTGTGAGGGAAGCAATCCCCCCTCTAAGAAGTCCAACAACCCCAAGGCCACCATGTTGGAGTCACCACATGGAAGTCCTTCTGCCTACAGTCCCAGCTGAGCCCAGCCTTACATTCCTTCCAGCTGGGGCACCAGACATTAGAGTGAAGCCATCTTGGACCTTTCAGCCCAGCCCAGCCACTAGCTGAACACTGAGTGACCTCAGTTGATGCCACACAAAACAAAGAATCACTCAGTCAAGTTTTGCCCACATATCTGACCCACAAAATTGTGAAATACAATGAAATGGTTCTTGCTTTCAGCAACTAAGTTGGAGTAGTTTGCTGTGCGGCAATAGATAACTGGAACACAGATAATTTCAAGTAGTGAAAATGAAGTGCTATGAAGAAATGGAGACAGCTATTATATGGAATAGAGTGATTGGTAGGAGAACAAGTTTAGACTCGCTGTCCTGAAAAGACCTCTCTGAGAAGGTGACATCTGTACAGAGAGCTGAACAATGAGAAGGAAGCAGACATGCAAAGATCAGGGAATATGTATCGAGCCCAGGGAACAGGAAACACAAAGGCCTGACAAGGGGACAAGCTTGGTGTGGCCAGGGCATAACGAATGACGTAATGGGTGCTATGGAGCAACATGTCCATTTGGCAGTGGGTTCACAGAGCAAAGGGTACTATCTGGAACAGGGTCACAGAGGCTGTAGCACGGGTATAAGATTTGAAAGGAGAGTTTTCCAGATAGACAAGAGGAGCAAAGAGGTTTCCAGATGGAGGCAACAGTCTGTGCAGACAGGACAGTGAGAGAGCCTGGGCATGATCACAGACCACGAGAGCTTGTCATTGCAAGAGCCTAACGAGGCTTAAGAAGGGGGCAGGGCTGGATCATGAAGGGAGATGAATTCTGTACAAATGAGTTCAGCGTTCATGCTAGAAGGGATAAGAGACAGCAGATCCTCTGGAGCCAACTTCCTGAGATCCAGTTCTAGCCCCACTACTTGAGAGCTGAGTGACCTGAAGCAACACATTTAACTTCTCTTTGTCCCAGTTTCCACATTTGTACATTGAGGCTAATAATAGTGCCTATGTAATAAGGTTCATAGTATTCAACCAGTTAATCTGGGCAAAGAGTTAACACAGTGCTGGGCTCACGAAAAGTATACTAGGTTAGCTTTGTTACTACCATTATCATTATTAATGTCATTGTCAACATCATCATCATCATTATCAGAAGCAACTGAAAAATTCTGGTCCTGTCAGGACTGAGTTTTTGTGTTAGAAAGAGCCTGGAGAAAGAGCAGGTTCTGAAAACAGAACAAAAACTCTTCTAACGTTGAGGGCATCCAGAGTCTTGTACTGACCACCAGGTCCTTACGAGGTCAATCAGAGTGAGATCTCGTGAATGACAGCACACAAATGAAAGCAGCTCTACTACAATGAAGAGGGCGAGCAAATGCCTTCATGGGTAGTTGGCTCCTCTGAAAAATGGCTCTTCTCATTCAGTCAGAGTCTGATCAGCACATGCAGATTAGGACAAACGAGCACTGTGACCTTGCAGAGATGGATATTGTACGTCCTGTTTGCAGGGTCCATCCGCATGAGACACCGAATTGGGGGACTTTTGTCTTTAAAGCTTGACAATCCAACACATAAATATTCATTCCATTACTCCTGATTTTACATTTGAATCACAAAAAGAATCAATGCCCAAATGCCACTCAATTCTCTGAGGCACCCAAGAGAAAAAGGGGGGAGGCTTAGGATGCAAGGCCCGCTTTTGGCCTGTGCTACCAATTATGAGGGGTGGCAGAACATCAGAACTCTGAAGGGACCACTTTTTTACCTCCTCAATACCCTCCCTTATCCCTGTGATCACCGTCAGTACCCTCTGCTTTCAGAGTACTTTTTAAGTATTTGACTTACTATTTTTAAAATATATTTTTACTGATTTCAGAGAGGAAGGGAAGGGGAAAGAGAGATAGAAACATCAATTATGAGAGAGAATCATCGATCAGCTGCCTCCTGCACGCCCCCTACTAGGGATCGAGCCTGCAACCCCTGGAATGTGCCCTTGACTGGAATTGACTCTGGGACCCTTCATCCGCAGGCCAATGCTCTATCCACTGAGCCAAACCCGCTAGGGCTGACTTACTATTTTTATGTACAGTTCTATGAATTTTGTTATTCTATCTATCTTTTCATTCATTTATTCGTTCATCCACTCATTTAAATTGTGATAATGTAAACATAACATAAAATTTACCATTTCAATGATTGTGAAGTATACATCTCTGTGGCATTGAGCACATTCGCATTGTTATGCAACCATCACTGCCATCCATCTCCAGGACTTTTATCTTCCCCAACTGAACCTATGTATTTACTAAATATGACATCCCCGTCAGTTCTATGAATTTTAACCATATATGGAATCTTGTAACAACTACCACAACCAGGACACAAAACAATTCCTTCACCCCCAAATCTCTCTTAAGCTACTCCTTTATAATCACCTTCCCCTGACCATTAACCTCTGAGCTGTTCTCTAGCCCCACCATTTTGTCTTTTCCAGAATGTCATATAGATGAAATCATGCAGTATGTGACCTTTTGAGATGGCCTTTTTCACTTATAAAGCCTTTGAGATGCATCCATGCTCTGCTTGTATCTGTAGTAGAATCCCATTGTAGGAATGTATCAGTTTGTGTATCCATTTAACTGGAAGGACATTTAGGTTACTTTCAGTTTGGGGTAAGTATGAATAGAGCAGCTATAACATTCAGGTATAATGTTTTGTGTGAACATAAATTTTCACTTCTTTAAGGTAATACCCAGAAGTGAGAGTGCTGGGTCATATGTTCCCTACCCCACCCCAAAGTGCATCATGTTTTGTATTTCTTCTCTCTTTAGATCTTCTCGCTTTTCCCATGAACTCCAAAGTAAGTACAGCATCTATTATGATTCTGTTTGCTACTCAGTCTTCCCATACAATATCCTCAGCCTAACTAGGATGCAGTAGGTATGTGTGTGTGTGACTTCAGACTCTGAGCAATGTCTGAAGACAGGAGGAGGTGGCTGGAGGAAGTGGCCTCCTCCCTCTCCCATCACGATCCCTTATTTGCCCAAAGGGGGAAGAAGAAGGTCAGACCAGGACACAAGAGCAGGCTTTTTGAAGGCAGGATCTTCTTCACTGTTCTATCACCATAAATACTTGGAACAGATGGCTAAAAGGAAGTAGTCTGTACTTACATTGAAAGGGCAATTTAATGATAAAATAGTGAGTAAACACATGAGTTATGGGCTTAAAAGATCTAAGCTCAAATCAAAGCTCCATCATTTATTAAGTGAGTGACTTAAACTTTGAAACTGAATGTCAACAATGTTCTAAGAGGAGAAATAAGGTATGGCATTTCATTACAAATCCTCCATTTTAAAACCTGGGGCCAAGTGTAGGCACCCAGGATCCTACCCATGGAACAACCTAGCTGTGAATACAGCAACAGATTAGAAAGTCAGACTCACTTTCATGAAAGTTTTAATTGGGGATGTTGTGCTAGCTAACTGAGTTTTGGTCCCTGAGCTACTAGAGCAAGTGGGTTTATTCCTATATTAACTTTACTAAAACATAACCTGTACCTTAAGTCTTAGGTGTTTTTGCGAAGTCTTATGTCTGACCATAAAACATCATCATCAACATATATTTAATGGGTAAAATCTATGCATAAGTTACTGAGCTCTGAAATGAATACCTCAAATGAAATGAGGCAACAGATATAACCCCCAAGTTACAGTTCAGTTGGAAATAACAATGATAATATAATGACAGCAGCAGCTAACAGGTCTCTGTTAATGTATCACGCATTAAGTAACTCATCAATCTTCCCATTAACCCTATGAAGTAGGTATTATTAACTCCATTTAACAGACAAGGAAACTGATGCAGAGAGGTATGCAGTATGAATAAGGCCATACAGCTAGAAATGAGCAGAGCAAGGATTCAAAGGCAGAATCCTGACACTTAACTGTAAAACACATCACAGAGTTCTATGTTCATAGAACAGATGCTCAACCAACATATGTAGAATAGAAAAATCCCACGACTAAATGAGTATGCCAAGTTCCAAATAGGATGTAAGGAAAGTAAAGGCAATGGGAGTCTAGAGGGAGTGGAGATTATCATGGGAGGATGGTGATAGGGAAGCTATAGGGAGGATGCAGAGATGGAGATTGGAGATTATAGAAGCAGAGGTGTGGGCAGGGCACTCAGGGCAAGAGAAATGGCACAAGCTAAGATGCAGAAGGACCCGAGCACCATGTCTTAACCAAAGTTGAAAAGAATGTTTGTACATGTACGTGGAACACAGTTGGTGCATAGAGAGAAGCCATACTATAGAGCATGCTGAATGGTCAGGCTGGTGAAGGATGAGGTGTGCACATCACAACATTTAGGTATCGTTACTCAGCTCAAGCATATGAAGAATAGAGAGACTAGAGGAGGGAGATTCACTGGGAAATGACTAAGGGTCTGGCCTATTTTCAGAAAAAAATATAATGGGAGGAATATATGAACAAGATATCAAAATGAAAGCCTTGGCAGAATCCAATTCAGAAAAAGGCAGGAGAGGAAGTGGCAGGGTCAAGTTCATCCCCACCACCTCATCTCCCACTACGCTCCCTCACTGCCCCTCAGTAGCCACGCTGGCCTCCTCATTCCTAGAAAACACCAGGCAAACTCCTGTCTTAGTCTGTCCTTCTCTCTACTTGGAAAGCCCCAGATATCCATCGCTCCTTCACTACCTTCAGGTCAGACTTGATGGTCTTCCCACTGAGGCCTTTGCTGACCACACAATTTATAGTTGCAAGTCCTCTGCTAACACTCACTATATCTCTTCTCTGCTTTACCTCTTTCTGTAGCAGTTGACACCTTCTAATATTGTATATAATTGCCTTTCTAACTTGTTTTCTTCGTTCCACCTCCTTTAGAATGTAAGTGATATGAAGGACAATATCTTTATCTGTTTTGATCACTGCTGTCTCTCTTTTGCCTAGAACAGTACCTGGCACTTAGTAAGCTCTCAATATGAATGAATGAATGAATGAATGAATGAATGAATGAGTGACTGAATTTCATAGCACAAATGTAGATGCATTTATTATATTAAAAAATTCAAGGTACCCTCCTTACTGGTTAATGCATTATCATGCAATACACACTTGAGCATTAATATTTCTCAGATCTAGTGTTATTCTGGCATCCCTGGTGAATAAGGAGTTAATATGTCTTCATGCCAGCTGAGGACATCTTTCCTGGCACTTTCTCCATTTTCCCTTCAAAAAATATATCAGATCTGAGATCCTAAAAGAGCTTGTCAAATTTAGGACTTGACAAAGCATATGAATATTTCTTTGGCACCAAAAATGTGACAGAGTTGGAGATAATTATGCTAACATGGAGATGGAATGAAACAGAGGCTAAGGACTAAGGCATCTGAGTTTTATCCTTAAGTCATCTTGTGCATTACAGGTGGCCTTGGGTGTACTCCCTCAACCTAGCCTTAGGTGAGACTGTTACAAAGATGTGTGGTTGCCACCACTCCACTCCACAGACTGACCTGTGAGAATGCAGGGATGGTCACAGATATTTTATAAAAGCTGTGGGTGCTAGCAGGGAGAAAAGGCCTTAAAAGAAGATTTTAAGTGAAGATTACAGATGGATTCACTATGGAAACTGAGATTCCAGAACTTCACTACAAGCCCCAACAGCTTATATACAGTTTTGAGGAGAATACTGAAGGTTACTTTCAGGGTTTCTATATGCAAGATGACCCAATGAATTTAGGGGTGCTGCAGTTGTTAGCATGATAACCTGAGGTTCCTATCACAGTGGCAATATTCTTCAGAGTCGTGAAGCTGGAGTTGGGGTTGGACGGGCAAAAGTCTATGCCAGGCAGGGCCTGGGGTGAGTGAGGATCCAGGGAGAGGCATGTCAGGGCAACAGGCAGAGTTCTGACCTCCTGTCAATCAATTGGATCAGTCAATTCCATCCTGAGAAATGAAAATGCCAGCATGTGCATACATGGTCACATTGTGACCCATTTTCAGCACAGCAGAACTTCCTGCTTTGGTCAATAAAGTCAGCCCTATGTGGGGGCACTCCAACTGACAGAATATCACCCCTGGGAAAGACCCTCCTAGATCCTACTGTGCAAACTGCATCTCCTTTGGGGGCTCACAATGGATCCTCACAGGGGAGGGCCCTGACAAATCCTTTGGGGGAAAAAACAAACTTATTTAACATTGACATAGCATTTCCTCAACAAACTTTACCATACATTTTTCTAAGAATTTTGTGTCTCTAAGACTGTGAAACCAAATTTGAGAAAGCTGATTGATCAAATTCCTCCCTGCATGGAGCAGGAAGCAGAGGCCTGGGCAGTTCATTGGCTATCCAAGCTCAAACAGACATTCTCTGTTCCTGTCCCCTCTATCTCTGCCTCCATCTGGTCACCACATAGGTTCTGAGTGCCCACTCGGCACCAGGCACTGCACTAGAGCCAATGGCAAGGGAAGGCAGATGCCTCCACCCCCCACTCCTTTTGGGGTCATGAAAGTCCAACGTGCCTACGTCATCCTTAATAGGACTCCAATTACAATGCTAACATAATTATTACAAAGTGATTGCTACAAAAGTTAAAGATCAACAACCCTATTAGTAGAGGAATGGAACTCAATTTTTCCAGTTGACTAAGTGTAAAGTCCAAAAGCCCTTTTACCTTTAACCCTTCTGTTGGAAATCATTCTAAACTAATTCATATTCCTCTTTAGGGTTACCCTCACCTGCTATATACATTATGATACTTAGATGTGAATGCTATGCAGGCATTTAGATACAAAAGATCATAGATGGTTTAAGAGATTGTGTTTAATATGTTCTTATTCCAGGAAGATCTTAAAAACTGTTTTTACTTTTAGTCATTCCTTTATATAAGCTTCTTTTGTTACCATGCATATCTTTTCCCCTCTGAAAGTGGAAGTGGCATTGTGACAGTTAAATCTCTTGTTAAAGGAAGGAATGGAAAGGAGAAAGCACTCAGTCAACACTCATTGAGAAGCTGAGGTCTCATTCAGAGAATAGTGCAGGCTTGGCACATGGACACACATGTACTCTTCTCACACAAGATGAGGAGAAATCAGGAGCAATCAGGGGCTTCAAAGAAAGCAAGTATCTTGCCAAATAAGCCCTGAAATCACTTTATAATTTAAGATCTGATAAGCTACAATAGTAGTACAGTTGGATACCTCATTTACTCACTATTCTTTTTAAATAACTGCTCGATTTAGATTATTTTATAGCAGAAACTACAAGATGAGCAAATTTTATCTGAGACTATGAATGTAAAATATTTCTTATCTATATTACCTCTCTCTCCCCAACCATTAGTTATGAAACTATCTTTCACTGTTTGTCAAGTTCAAATGGCTAATAAAGTAAGAAAAGTATCAGCTTATACTATGAACACTATATGAATTATATAACTATCCTCTCATCCAGTCACTTATTCATTCATTGACTAAATGGTTCATTAATTCATTCTTTAACAAATATCTGAGCACTTATATTCGCCAGTTACTGAAGATACATGAGTAAACAAAGACAAAAATTCTTGTCCCATGGAAGTTACAGTCCAGTAGGAAGAGACAAATAAACATTGTAAATATGTTAAATATTAGTATGTCACACCATGTATCAATTTCCATTAATGTAAAACAAGAGAAAAACAGACAGGATGAGATAAAGCTATTTTAGGGCTTCTTCCAGATTTTAGATCAGATGCTTAAACTTTGGCCGTAAGACTTGTCCCGTGTCCTTTCATCTCTTACAGGATGTGCTGAGCTTAGACTGTCTTTGGGGACACGATGCCACTGTTCTCTGGAAACTCTTGTCTCTAACAATGTACCACCTCTACATGCCTTCCTCTTTGAAGCTAGCACCAGTAGCTTGGTCTGATGCAAATTTTCAGTGGGACAACTTCAAGTTAGCATCAGATAAACATATTAAAATTTATTTTTCCACTTAAAACAAAAACTAAGGTTTGTTTCATCCCAGGCTTCAAAAAGATACTTTTTCTAGAATAAGCAAATGGCTAAAGAGCTAGGATTACTGGCACACTTAATTTGGAAAATAATCTAGGTGAGTCCATTTCACACTGATATTTTTAAAATCTTTGTCTAGGTGGATATAGTTAGAAGGAAATATGCATATTAATGGGGCTATTTTCTCAGCTACCTAGTAGGGCATTATTCAAAGGCTCCTATAGTGAGCTGTATGATGATTGTTTTAAGATACCAGGCTGCTGGGTCCTTCTGCTGGTCAAGTACATATGTCATGTTCACTTTGTCAATGGGTTATAAAGAAGTTAGTCTACTTGAAAACTATTCTATAATTCCAAATCAGGAACCAATTAACAAAATGCAAAAACATCTGTAGCCAATGCCAAAGTAAGATGCAAAGAAAGAAGTGTCTCTTTATCAAACCAGACGCCTCTCTGACGAGGCAGGTGGGACACTTGGTGAAAGGGTGGACATGACCAGCTTGAGTTGGGAGCCTGGGGTAACTTAAGAAACACACAGGGAAGTGCTTCATCTTCTTAAACAATCAGCAGTTCTCAACCTGTGGGTCGCGATCCCTTTGGCAGTCGAACGACCCTTTCACAGGGGTCGCCTAAGACCATTCTGCATATCAGATATTTACATTACGATTCATAACAATAGCAACATTACAGTTATGAAGTAGCAACGAAAATAATTTTATGGTTGGGTCACAACATGAGGAACTGTATTTAAAGGGCCAGAAGGTTGAGAACCACTAACTTAGATGATAGGATGGAAAACTTTCTCTTTAAATCTGCTTATGACACTAAATTGGATTGGGTAGCTGGCCATTTGGGAAATAGAACTAAACATCAAAACAATATGTCTAGCATGATGAGGGGAATATTAAGAGGATGAAGTTCATTAGGAAGCGTACAAAGTAACTCTCACAGGATGTAACATCACGCAGCCCTAGAGTAAGAAGGGACAGGAACTGGCTTTGTCAACAGCATGGTAGGAAAGGCTGCGGAGCCTTAGTGGAGCACGGCTGCCGGGTGAACACTGTGCTGCTGTTTAAACAGGAGCCTCTCAGGGGAAGCTAAGGAGCAACATGGCAGGTGGGACGGCCATGGGCAGGCCCGTGCCAGTGGGAGGACTTGACATTGACTGTGTTTATTTCACGCTGAAAGGAGCCCCGAGAAAATTCCTCTATCACTGGATCTGCCATTTTACATTTTAAGAACCGTGTCTGCCTCCCGCACTGAACTATGACCCTGAGACCTCCTCAGCACACCTCCAGCACCTCATAGTAGGGTGTCCTTGAAGTTGCAGGACATACTTTATACTAAAATTATGTTCACGGTTTATCAGAAATTCAAATTTAAGTGGGTGCTCTGTGTTTTTATTTGCTAAATCTGGCAACCTTACTCACAGGGTAACTAGCAACCATCCAATAAACAGGTGTTGAATTAATTGCCCTTATGTGCTAAGTATTAAGCTAAGTGCAGAAAATATAACAATTTAAATAAAAAGCCAGGCAGATGATACAACAGATGCTTTAGTTAATCTAAAGAACTGTGGAGAGAGACAGGATTCTGTAAGGAAGCAGAATCCAAGATGAACAGAGGGTTAACCACAAAGGGCAGGAGGGGGTTTCTGGAAGGACTATTGGTCTTTCTAATCCCAGGGCCTCTAGGCCTTAGCCATGGACAGTGTGGCAGCAGCTAGGACTCTGAGATGAAGTGTGTGGTTGGACTCTGAGCTCAGTGCTGACAGAAAGTTTAGAGACAATGTGCTTGCACAGCATTGTCTGATCTTCCCATCTCCTGTCTTAGTAAATGGTGTATGGTAGCTGTTTATTAAGGCCGATGTGTTGAATGAATAAATGAAGATGAGGTGATGAAACTGAAAAGCAATGAAACTGATTATTTAGAGCAGGGGTGGGGAACATCTGGCCTTATACAGCCTGATAAATTATTTGGTCTGGTCCTGCCAAGGCATTAGGGATGAGTTAATTAAATGTTTGACCAAATATAGTAGGCTAATTTTTAAGTTGATAATCTTGCATGGCCCATGAATGATGATATAAATATCCAAATGGCCTTAGTAGAAAAAAAGATTCCCCACCCCTGATTTAGAGAGTACCATTAC
Organism: Myotis lucifugus; assembly: GCF_000147115.1. Lineage (NCBI taxonomy): Eukaryota > Metazoa > Chordata > Mammalia > Chiroptera > Vespertilionidae > Myotis > Myotis lucifugus. The sequence continues at coordinate 12,485,409 of NW_005871058.1, forward strand.
ATAGACAAGTTAAGGCTCTTCAAAATACTGTGTGTTAAGTGGGATTTGGCCAGTAGAGACCCTAAATGGTGTGGAGGATGGAAGAGAGCTCCCTGGGCTGGGCAGCGAACAGAGGAGCTTCAGGGACTGAGACCATCGCATCTCAGGTTCTCCCAAACCCACATCAAACTTGACATTCTTGAAATTTTTCAAATCATGGGGTCATTAGGGAGCCTCAGTGTTTCCTTCGTCAGTGAATAAATGATGATAGAGTGGCAACTATTTATGACAATAACAACGTATTTTCTATGGTTAAACTAGTCAAAATGGGCATTAATGATAAACTTGGGAATGTTATAAATTCCCTGATTCATCAATAATTTGCAGCAAAGCTAAAGCTCTCTTTTCTTTTTTTTAAAAAAGTATATATTTTTATTTCAGAGAGAAAGGGGAAGGGAGAGAGAGATAGAAACATCCATGATGAGAATCATTGATCAGCTGCCTCCTGAATGCCTCCTACTGGGGATCGAACCCACAATCCGGGCATGTGCCCTTGACTGGAAACGAACCCAGGACGCTTCAGTCTGCAGGCCAATACTCTATCCACTGAGACAAATCAGCTAGAGCTAAAGCTCTTTTCTAAGTTTCCAAGAGAGCAGGAGGTAGGAGTAGTTAGGCTTACTTTTCCTGGGAGTCTGAAAGGACAGACAATTCTTTGTCAATACAGACATGAAAGCAGGGAAGACTTTAAGACAAACCCAGTTCTCTAATTTCCCCACTCTTGGAAGAAACTATTTGGGGGAGGGCCCAGCAGTAGTCCAATAAAAACATAATTAAAGTAATTGTGGGTTTTTTAAAAAAATATTTTTATTGATTTCAGAGAGGAAGGGAGAGGGAGAGAAAGATAGAAACATCAATGATGAGAAAGAATCATCGATCAGCTGCCTGCTGCACACCCCCTATTGAGCCCACAACCCAGGCATGTGCCCTGACCACAGAATCGAACCATGACCTCCTTATTCATAGGTGGATGCTCAACTACTGAACCACACAAGATGGGCTGAAGTAATTGTTTCCTATCACAGCAATGAGTGACAGACACAGATTTAGAAACATTCATTAAGCTCTTACTCTGCACCTAGGAGGATGCTAAGTGCTTTCTCTCAAAAGACCCATAAGGATGACTGCAAAGAGGTACCTGGCACCTGGCAGATACCCTTCTTCCAGCATCCTTGGATCCAGAGCTACTTTCGGATAGTCTAAGAACTGAGAGCGACTCTTCCTTGCACACCTTCACAGCCCTCACATATTCACATTTCTTGTCCTCCACACCCCACCCCTTCCTGGAATCTCACTGAAACAGACAAGTACAGGGAGCAGGGTGGGTGGAGGGAGGACCACATGTGGGCTCTAGAGTAGATTAGTAGCAGTTTTTCCATGGCTTTCAAAGTACATGTTAATCACTAACTAGAAACAGCATGGGCTTTGTGCGAAGGATTTAGGCACAAACCCTGGATCTGCAGAAGGATCTGAGCCCTAACATTTAATGAGGGATTAGTATGCAGGGGAACAGTTTCTAAGCACTGTATGGATATTATAAGTCTGTAATCAGCACAACCTATAATATAAGCAACATATTTATCCCCGTGTTGTAATTAGGAAACTGAGGCAGTGGAGGGGCTTAGGAGCCCAGCCATCTCACGTACTTAGAAGTGACTGAGTCTTAGTTTTCTTTCTGTAAAGCGAAGGTAGCATCTGCCAAAAAGGTTTGGAAGGAGAAGTACATAGGGGGAAGAATGTAAATCAGCTATCCCAGGGAATGCCACCCATGGTCACTAATGACTCGTCCACTCTCTGAGACTGTAACTGCTGATGCGGTTTTACATAGTGATGACCATGGATGCAGGCCTGGTTGCTAACACTGCAAAAGAACACACCATATAAAGGTTAATTTATCTTTTGGCTTTGGAATTGCAGTTTTGAATAGGCAGGCTCCAACCTATGAACACATCGTCCTCAAGAGTTCACTTATAAATCAGCTGTTCAGAAACAGAAATACATTTCCCCAGAGAAACAATACTGTAAATGGTTAGCTCGTTAAAGGCAATTTCATTCATAAGAGGGTATAACTTTCATGTCAATATTGTTAGTTCATGTTCTGGGGACATTCATTCACTTAACACACTTCTATGATGTAACAGGCACTGTCCCAGGAGCTGAATAGATAGTTATTGAAAGCATGTCTGCTGTCTCAGGAAGCTTACAGTGCAGTGAAGGAAATGGACATCTGATCAATGATTCCAGTGGAGGGTGACAGAGGTGGGTTCTGGCTGTTGTAGGAGGACAGGGTGGGTATCTGGAGACTGGGGAGGGGCAGGAGATGGTTGATGAAGTATCAGAGAAAAGGAGAAGGAATTTCCTGGCTTGGGTTTAGGACTGGCCCTTGCACTTCACTCTCCATATCCATACTCTACTTCTGGCCCTTCTCCTTTCCTAAGCTTCTCTCCAGGGCATCCAAACCTGACAGTCCCTATTTTTTCTACACGATCCATTTTCACAAAAAGCAAATGCCCCATTTTTCCCATCCAAAGTGATCACATCTATGGATACAACCTTAAAATAAATGTCTCACTGATAGAACCATCATTCAATGCCCCCAAGATATATACATTTTAAGAAGAAGATATCTTATTTTTGTTTTTTGTTCTTATATAAATGCTTAAACTAGAAACAGAAGCACAGGAAAGCATCCTAAAAGAGTAGTGGCCATGCAGACCAATAGGCCCAGCTGTGGACTGCCTTGGGAGTCATTTTCTTTCTGTGATTTCTCCTTCTTCACTGAACCACACAATCTTCAGAGGGTGCAAGGAAGTCATATTGTTCCTTTCATGTGTACATAGTAAGCCACCTGGAGTGCTGGTACCAACAACAGTGAGGTGGTGTTAGAATGGTCACTCATATCCTGGAGAGACTCATCATGGAGTGTGTTAGGTGATGTGTGATTTCACCACACTCAAACCCAAACTGAAGTCATAATCTGTAGACTCTTCAGGAGGAGCTGGAAAACTGCCCAGCTTCCCAACACTAAACACCTCCTAGCCCTACTCCATGTCACCGAGACCACAGCTGCCAAGCACAAATGCCCACACAGCTATGTGCTCTGTCTGGCTTGCAACATGCCCAGGAGAGAGGACCAGGGTGACAATTATGTAATTTTATTAAAAGCTTATTTTTGATTACTTGAGTTTGAGTCAGAGGCAAGATTGTAATTCAAATTCAAGAGGAGATTTTGAAGTACTAGGACAAGGTAACAAGGTGGGGCAGGCAAGAGAAACGTAAGTCCTCACAACTGTGATGACTGAGACGTGAAATAACTCTTTCTCTGTATATAGTAGCTCCTGAATGAACAAATGGCTGAATGTTACCAGCCTTTTCCAAATAAAATAATCTCATAATAAGAAATATCAGTGTTCATTGATTTCTGCCTCTGTGCTTGTGTGTGCGTGTGCATGTGTGTTGATTGTTTCTGTGCATGATGGATCATGCTTGCCTGCAGATAGTCTAAGTATGGGTTCATTTATGGCCACACCTGACCCCATACTTACAAATGAGAACACAGGGGTATTTAAAGAATCAAGCTATTCTGTCTAGACTATTTGGACTCCAAATCATCCTGAATCTTGCCTGATCTCATGGTGACCTTCCATGTCAGGGCCCAATTCACATCAGGTAACCGGTACTTGGACTCTGCCTCCATCACCACTTGAAGCCCTCTCATCATCATCAGAGGGTTAAACTAACTCCTCTCCCAGCAGCTTCCTCTTAGCATCCCCAAATCACTGCTGTGCTGAAGTCTGCATTGTTCTTCAGCCTTTGAATATCAATTTGCATAATGAAGTAGGTGAGAGCACCTCTTTCCCATCAAGCAGGCCTGATTGGCAGACAGAAAGGGATTTGTATGTAATTGGCTGTAATTAATTTGACTTGCTTTTATATGGAGAAAAGGAAAAAAGCAAAAAAGTGCTCAGTGTTCCCAGTCAGAGCTACATCTGCACACTCTGCGGTGTGTGCATGTGATTTTGGGAATGGGTGTGTGTGTCATGTAAAGGCCTGTGAGTAGATAACCTTGTGTGTTCAAGTACGATTCTTTTCTGGGAGCAATAAAAGGCTCACTCCCCGAGGCTCCTCTGCCGGGAGGTCCGTGGCTGCAGTGTCCTTCACATTGTAATGCTGTTAGGCAGCTTGTTCAATTTGTATTTGAGGCCACTAGGAGACATCAATGGACATCACAGCATTCTTTCTTCAGTGCCAGGATGACACCCAGCTCAACATCTCTTTTGGACTCAGTCCAACAAAGGCTGAGTCCCAGCCATCTCAGGGCCTACTGGCAATCAGTTATTGCAAGAAATGGAACTGGCTTATACTTAACTCAGAACGTACTGTGATGCTAGTGATAAGCTGAGAGATGTGTGAGGAAGTTTTAAGGATTTAAGCATTTAGCAAATTTAATATCAAGATGGTTTGTAGACTTAAGCTATGCCTGGTCTCCTTGCCGGAAGTACTTGAAAAATAATCGATACTGTTCTTGCTTTATTTTCCTCCTAAGATGAGATGGAGAGATAGAGTAGGGTGCATTTCCTTCCTCTCCAATTCCTTCCTCTCTGTCTTCCTTACTTTCCGCTAAAGGGAAGGCTCCTGAGAGAGGCATATTGTTCTTTCTAGTTGGATTCAGTATAATTCTATTGGTTACTTCCTAGAAGAGAGAAAGCATGGCACCTGACAACATTCCACATCTCTTGGATCCATTCATCCTGTCAACCTTCATTAAATAAGTGGTTTGTAATGTACAGAAATGAAGACAACAAAGCCCTTGTTGAAGATACTCCTAGATTCCAGTGAACAAAAGTCTCTTCTAGGTTCCTGTGCACTCACAGCTGGGTAGAGAGTGGCCCAAGGGCTTATGGGGGTTCATAAGCACTCCCTTGAGAATCCAGAAGCCAGGACAGAGAGAGTCCCTATGGAAGGGGACTTGATTGGGTTCTGCTGCATCAGGCCAATGCCTCTAGAACAGGGGTGGGGAACGTTTGGCCCATGGGCCATATAAGGCCCGTGAAATCATTTGGTCTGACCTTGCCAATGCATTAGGGGTGAGTTAATTAAATGTTTGACCAAATGTAGCAGGCTAATTTTTAAATTGATAATTTTGTGTGGCCCAAGAATTATAAGGATCCAAATGGCCCTTGGCAGAAGAAAGGTTTCCCACTGCTCTAGAACCATGCACCTCCTTCCTGTGTTCACATAAAGACACAGGGCTATAGTAGTGCAGTATAACAGGATAGCTGTGGGCTGTGGAGTCAGCTCTCCCGGGATCAAATTCTGTCACCCTCACTTCCTAGTTGTGTGACTTCAGGGAATTTGCTTAACACTTATATGTATCAACTCATCTGTAAAATGAGGTTAATAATATCCATCTCAAAGGATGGGCATGAGGATTAAAAGTAGTAACAGATATGATGAGTGTAACAGTAGGCCTGGCACATAGTTTATGTTCATTAAATAGTTCAATACATGTTCAGTGATAAGGAAAGAGAAAACCGGGCAGATATGGCCCCAAGAATCCCAGTGGCAATCATCTAGCCAAGAAATAAAAACCAAAGTGAAGCTCTTCTAGATTCTGTATTCTAGCTGCTTTCTTCCCATTCTCTGGGGTGGGATGAAAGACAGTGGGGGCAGGACAAGGAGGAGCCATAAGGGGCAGAAAGCACTAAATTGGGTGACACAGTAGTGATCCAGTACTGCTGCTCTCTAGGCATAGCTGGTGTTCAAAGAAGACTCTTCTTGTCAGGCAAGTTCATGGGTTCCCCAGCGTCTCTCAGTTAGAACCTTGGTCTGCACTCTCTCAGTGCAGCTGGCTGCTTACATCAGTCCCTTCAGCTTCTCCATTGAGTGACACCCCTCCAGAAAAATTCCTGTTTCCTTCGCCTCATCCTGAGCAGGAAGTCCTTTGGGCAGGGTACCTTTAAAAATGCCTCCCTGCACTCCAGGCTCACACTGACTCCCTCCTTCCCATGTGGCCTAATCTGGTCTTTAAAAACACAGACCTTTCCTGTCACTGGTCAGAGTCTGGCACACCTACTAGGTGATCTCCTCTAGCCAAGAACTGCCAGCCTTGGTTTTCCCAGGTATGGGTCAAATGCTATCCTCTCTCCATTCCAACTGCAGGGGATGAATACCACGCTCTCCAATTGGTCTCCTCAAAGCCCCTTTGTTAGGTTTTAAGGCAGTGAGAGAAAGGGGGGATGTCACATCCCTTCAATAACCTCCCCTCAAAGTACCAAAAGGATTCTCAAAACACATTTTATAGTTTGGGTTTTTCTGGCTTCTTCCTGACAGGCCCTGCTTGGTGGGGGTTTTACCACCTGTACCTATATTTCTAGCCAGCTGGACAGAAGCCTATTTAATCTGAAAGGGTTCCCCAAGTTACTTCAATGTCAACACTCTGCTCTACCCCAACCCTTCCTAGGTAGCCACTCCTCCTTGGGTCCCCACAACAGAAAGAACTACTCATATAGACGAACCCTGTAATTTTTAAAGGGGAGACCTGAGACCCTGATATTCCTCGCCCTGACTCCTCCTCCTGAAAGTCTAAGCTGCCTGCATCTGAGGGAGCTTGCCTGCCTGCTTGTTTTCTTCTTCCCACAAGAGCAGCTCTCAGGATCCTGTTGGCCTGAAGCTCATGCCCTTGACACTACAAATCAAAGCCCCTGAATAGAAGTGGAATAAAATACCAGAGGAGATGTCCAAGACGACAGTGTTTACAGAGTGTGAGTGGCCCTGCCATGGCCCCCGGTGACCTGTGCTAGAAGGGAAAACTTGGTTGCAAATTGCAAACTTAATGGTTGGGTTTCTCCAGGCCTTAGGCACTCTCAGACCCCACTGGCCCTAGCATGTACCCAGCTATGCAGAAAACTTCCAAAAATATAACAGGCTGCACACAATCCACTGAGACCTTTGTCTACTCTTGCCATCATAGCAAGGGGACATTGGAAGGGCAAAAAGGCTGAAATATTCACAAAAGCCCAGAGCCAGCCCAGGCCACAATTTTCACTGTAAATATAATTCTGACATCTCCCAAATCTGATTCATTTTAGGCCTGATAGCTTTGACCACATAGAAATTATCTTGGCTGCATTAATGTGTCTCAAAGGACTCAAACTTAGTTTTCCAGAAGGGAAACACTAATTCTTAAAAAAATCCTTAATCCATAAGTCAATATTTAGTGAACATATAAAAGATTAGCCCCCTTAGACTAAACCACTTATTTCTTTTTTTAAAATATATTTTTATTGATTTCAGATAGGAAGGGAGAGGGAGAGAGAGATAGAAACATCAATGATGAGAGGGAATCACTGATCAGCTGCCTCTTGCACGCTCCCCACTGGGGATCAAGCCCACAACCTGAGCATGTGCCCTTGATCAGAATTGAACCTGGCCAGTTTAAAGACAATCTCACCAGCTTCTCCTATTCTCAGAGCATCTGAAGCTCAACTGCACATGCCATGCTATATGTCATTAATTACAATTGTTTGCTGCCTATTGATGGCTTCAGTTCGCAGGCTGACACTCTATCCACTGAGCCAAACCAGCTAGGGCTAAACCACTTATTTCTAATTTTTGTTTTCAAGGAGAGGAAAGGATGTTGAGGATCTCTCTCTCTCTCTCTCTCTCTCTCTCTCTCTCTCTCTCTCTCTCTCTCTTTCTCTCTCTCTCTCTCTCTCCCCCCTTCATGTAAATAAACTTCAGAATGAAGAATCTGCCTTCAACAGTCAGCTAAATGGAATAGCTCTCTTATCTTAAAACCAGAGACTTGGCTGTGAGACTTCTGTGGCAGTCCCCAGAGCCATTTGCCCTTCCTGACATGGGAGAGATGGCCTGGTGGGGAGAGGTCTCATAGGGAAGCCACACAGAAAAGTACAACAAACTGGCCAGTTTAAAGACAATCTCACCAGCTTCTCCTATTCTCAGAGCATCTGAAGCTCAACTGCACATGCCATGCTATATGTCATTAATTACAATTGTTTGCTGCCTATTGATGGCTTTCATTTGGGACCCAGGTGGGGGAAATTGTGAATTAATACTCATGCTAGTTTTTATAATTACATTTAAAACTATTTTATGGTTCCAGGAAGTTTTCCATTCCCCTAATATCTTGCATAGTAACACCTTTCTAAAAAGAGTTATACAGAGTAGATCAAACCTAGGATTGGGTTTTGATGCTATTCTTCCTTTTTCCCTCCCTTACTTTTCACTTTGTTTCATTTCACAAAGATGGTTCTTCTAGTGTCAGCAGAATGAACCAAAATTTCTTCTTTTTCCAGGTAAGAAAGACAACCTTTCTGAGATCCACTTTGTAAAACTTATGTCCATGCACATTGGAAACTGGTGTTCCTTACACAGCTTTGCAAGTACCAAGTTCTTAGTTACCCAGTTATCTCATTATCTTTATGTAGTTTTGGAGGATAGAGTTACACATGCACAGAAGCATATGCTGAGTGTGCATTCCTGTGTAACATGTTCATCCACATGGAGAGGACACCTGGTCGTCTTTGATGACAAAAAGTATCAACTGTGCCTGGTAATCAGCTAAAGTCCCTTCCAGTTCTGTGATTTGAACAACACAGAACAATCCAGAATGTGAAAGGGATGCATTAATAATATTTTCCCCAGAAAAGAGTTATGAAAAAAATACATATTTTTTCTGTGTGTGTGTGTGTGTGTGTGTGTGTGCGCGTAAGGTTTACTGCTTTTATTATATCCTCAGAGAGTTTGTCTCATTTATTGATTTAGATTCTTTTAAGCTTCTTGGTCACATTTTTATATCCAAACTTTTTCATGGCTTTGACATCTAATTATTTCTTACTATTACATTCTTTTATTATTACATCAATTTATTTTTTTATTGTCTAAAGTTTTACATATGTCTCCTTTTTCCCCAATTGACCCCTCCCCCCAGCCATTCCCACCCCAGGCAAGCCCCCACCGTCCCAGTGTCTGTGTCCATTGGTTATGCTAATATGCATGCATACAAGTCCTTTAGTTGCTCTCTAACCCCCACTCCCCTACCATTTGTCTCTAGATCGATCTATTCTTATAAAAGAAAATCTTAAAAAACATGTTCTTGATCCCCTTGGCCAGCGATATTACTACTAAGAGGTCTAGAAGGTTGTGTGGGAAGTGTGCACACAGATGCCACACTACATACTCTGAGAAACTATCATTAATCAAGCTCAAGGACAGAGCAGAAAGAGCACACAATGGCATTTAGGTTTTTCACCCTCTCCCTAAAATTAACCTGCATTCTTCAGTGTAGATCGGTTCTTCTAAGCAAAGGAGATTAGTGAGGAGAGGAATGGAATTGGATCAGATTAGTGAGGAGAGGAATGGAATTGGATCCTGCTGTAAGAGATACCCACTTTGGAAGGATAGGACTGGGGGGCTGGTGAAGGAGACTGAGATGAGTAGGAGAAGCACCGGAATCTAAAGGGTGCACCAAGCTCAAAGTACGGGTTATAAAAGGAGTCAGTATTAGTTAGTGTGCTAGTTTCCTGTGGCTGCCACAACAAATCACCACAGACTGGTGGCTTAAAACAATACACATTTATTCACTCAGAGTTCTGGAGGCCAGAAGTCCAAAATCAAGGTGTTGGCAGGGCTGTGCTCCCTCCAGAGGCTAAAGGGCAGAATCCATTCCTTTCTCTCCCAGCTTCCAGTGGCTCCAGGCATTCACCATAGCCACAACAACCCAATCTCTGCTTCTGTCTTCTCAGGGCCTTTTCCTTTTAGATATCAAATCTCTCTCTGCCTTTCTCTTATAAAGACCCTTGCCACTGATTTAGCATCAATCTGAATAATCCAGGGTGATCTTATCTTGAGTCTTTAACTTAAATACATCTGTAAATAACTTTTTTCCCCCCAAATAAGGCCCACATTCAAAGATTCCAGGGGTCAGGATGTGGATTTATCATTTTGGGGGGCCATCATTCAACCCACTACTGCCCCCAACAGCATAGGAGAGTTGGGAGGTGAGGAATCCTGTGTGGGAAACATGGAATGTCAGAGAGCAAGGAGAAGAGAACTAAGTGAAGCCGGATGCTGTGAAGGAGGAAAAGAGGACAATGGGACCTGCACAGTAGTCAATGCCAGGGGGTCTGCATCCTGGGACGAGGAGTAACCACTGCTAAGCCATTGGATGCTGAGCCGAGGGTAAGGATTTCCTGTCTTAGTCAAGACAGACTTAGGAATTAGGATCCATAGGGCTTGTTGAAGAGTTATATGCAGTTTTGTTCTCAAATAAAACAGAGAAGAGGTGATAGCTAACCCAACTGACAGACATGGGACTGTCCAAGCACAGGGCTTTGTTCTGGATCTATCTGGATGGAGGCCACCTTGGCAAGAATGAAGGAGCCACAGTATGCGGGGCAGAGTCCATGCATAGTGTCAGATTGGCTCTGATAATTAATAGACAAAGGGGCAGGCGTCCCTTGCCCCACCCGTGCATGTAGTGTACCCCATATACTGGCAGGGCTTGGGGAGTTTTCTTCTCTTGTCACTTCCTCCACACCTACTCTTGACCAGCAGTTACGAGATGACCAGTTGCTTGATAGTAACAATGAATCACAGTCTTTCATTTTGCTCAGCTACCAGGATGTCCTGCCCAGGCCCTCATTTCTAGCTCCCTGACTAGTTAGTCATGCCTGTCACTTTCCCTAGTAAGCTTTTTTTAGGCCAGTATTGCGTGGTCTGACCAAGATGGTCTGGGCCAAAACCGGGTTGTGACAGATCAGGCGTGAGGTCAGCTGCCTCCCACTGGCTTTCAGCCTAAAGTTAATAGGGTGGAAAGCATGGTCCATTTCCTCACACATGCTCAGACACCATCCCAACATTTCATTGTAGTGGTATAAAATGCTGATTTTCTTCCAAAAATGCCTCTTTACTTATTTGTTTGCATGTTGACTAATCAAAGCTATACCCTGCCTGTATCCCAAAAAGATAGGAGGTGACTTCCAGACTCTATGGGACTTCTCAGAAACTCTGAATCATCGTTACCTGGAAAAGCCAGGGGTTCTCATTTAGTTGTTAGTAGGCCATCCTAACCGTACCTCCAATGATGCAGGCAGATAATGCTGCCCTCATTAGCCAGATGAGCACCTCTGTGACAAGCTGAAGTTAATAAAATTCCACTAGTTCCTTATGGAACAGAACTGCAAAATATGATGTGGGTGTACATCAGACTGACAGTAGGAATGTGTAAAGCAGGACAGAGCCACATACCCTCAGGTGCACGGTGGCCAGATGGCGGCCCCCAGTGACCTTCGCAGCCTTTGCCTCCCTGCAGGCTTTCTTCACCCCTGACTTCATAACCGACCTCTCTCTCCCCTGCTGCCAACCTCTCCCACCCTCCAACAGCGGCATAAACCTCAGGGTCACAATGGGACCACACTAAAGTCAATTTGAAGGCCATTAGCTTGCCCAATTACTAGAAATCATCATTATTGTCTGTTTAAAGTAAAACCTCTGAAAGACATATTATAGAAAGTGCAAATGTTAAAATACTATCTACTTATTATGGACCTGTTAATCAGATAGCTACTTTTTAGGAGAGGAAAAGGATCTAACTTGGAAACTTGTCATGACAAGGTAGATGGGAGGATAGGAAGGAGGGCGATTAAAACCATGGGTAGCTGAACAGGATGGCACACTGTTTAGGGGCTATAGGCAGCCAGGAACATCAGAAGGGCAAATTACCTAACCTCTCCAAGCTTCAGTTTCCTCATGTACAAATGAAGATATTAATAGCACCATTACATAAGGTAATCTATGTAATGTATTTGGCATTATGCCTGACTCATAAAAGCTGAAGAAATGTCAGCAGGGATATTATTGTTGAGGTTATGTTAACTGTTATTATTATTACCAGTAATGGCAGTAGTAGTAGAAGTAGAAATACTAGTCTTGGTAGTGGTAGTGTACTATGCCCTGAGAAGGGTTGGGTTAAGTGGAGCTGATACAGAAAGTCTTTAAAGGAGAGTGTAGGCAATGAAATGAGAAAGTGGGGGTAGGGGTGTCAATCCCAATCCTTAGCTATGTCATAGCTTTGTCTGGGATTAGCTATAACGGAGACATCCTGGCAAAGTGATTTTAGAGCCAAACACACAGGGGCTCAAACCTTGTCTCTGTCACTTGATAATGTGTGACTTTAGGGAATTCACTAAACTTCCCAGAGTCTCAGTGTCCTTATTGATAAAATGGGACTAATCATACCTGTATGAAGATTATACATATAACATATCTGTGACATACTTAATGTGCCCAGTGCCCAGCAAATATGTCTCATCTTTCACCTGGCCAAGCTCTTTCCCCTCCACACTGTGGCTGGCAGACTGCGAAAGGAGAAATCCATCTAGATAGGCGAGAAACATGAGAATTTGCATTGTGGGCTCTTTGTTAGGAGAAGAAAGATGTCACCAGCTCCCTTCCATTGTCCTCCCACGGGGGAGCTGATGGAATGTACAGCAAGGCTGCTATATGTTAGCACTTGCACCCATATTTAGTTATAGCAAGTAGTGGGTAATTCTGAATTCACTGATGTCATGCGCTATTGCAAAATGGAAGCCATCCAGTAAAAAGAAGCCCCGAAATATATTTTCATGGAAATTTAACTCTGAGCATTCTGACTTTGTGCCTTAACATGCATGGGATATGGGAACATGTCTCTGCCATAAAGTTGAAGATAATTTTTAAAAAAATATATAAATGTAATGGCTACAAATATCTTCCCATCATAACCTAAGCTATTTATCATTTGATCTGAGTTAATAGAAGATATGTCATATGTGATAGAGTAAGTTTAGAAATCTTTCTTCATTTTAACTGTTACTTTCCTTGATGAAACTTTAATTACACTGAAAAAATCTTCAAAATCACCTCATTTCTATTCTGAATATTGTTTTGATGACTTTATTCTTTTCTTTTTCTAAATTCACAGAATACACTTCCTCTCATGCAAAGTTAGTCCCAAGTCTATGTTTTCTTTAGGTGTTCTAAGTAAAAAAAACAATAAGAATTTCGACATTTTCAGTGTACTTTCAAAAAACTCTCTAATTTATATTACTGCTCCTGACACCGATATATAGTTATATGTCATTAGTTACTAAATGTTTTCTATAATTATGTAAATTATGTTGACACTTTCTGGTAGGATGCTCACACTTTACTATTTTGCCATTTGCAAAGTTCTGAAATGTATCAGAGGTAACCATTTGCAGCATTTTCAAATTAAACAGCTGTTAAAGGGTTCTGGCTCTCTTGCTGCTTTCTTTGCCTATAATGTTTAGTAACTCAGCTCTGCACAAGAGGCTCTTCTGTAAATATACCCTCTCTCCCTCTCTCCCTCTCTCCCAACAGACTTAAAAAAATGTTAACCAAGTTATGATCACTGACCTTTTGAAGCTCATGACCAGATAGAAGGAGATACAGTCAAGTACAGACCTGCAGGTTACTACAGTACAATGTGGAAGACAAGAGTTATGATAAAGGTATGAATGATTGCCATGACAGATGAGAACAGATGAGAGAATGAATAACTGCCCAGAGGAGCTAAGGAAAGCTCCACAAATGAAGTGATCTCTAATCTGGGTCCTGAAGTTCCAATAGGAGTTTGGTGAATGAAGTGAGGAGAAGAACATTTTAGGCAGATGCATAGATAGAGGCATAGTTGGGGAGGATAACGAGTGGAGGATGCCTAGAATTGTAGGATGCAAGAATCTAAGCATTGGCTAATGAGACACATGGGGAATCATCTGTAAAAGCTTTGAAAGCCACATGTAAAAAAATCTTCTTTATTCTATAAGTAGTGGAGCCACTGAAGTTCTTTAAGCAAAGAACTGATGAGATTCAACGTTTCAGATCATAAACAACATGGTGTGGAAGACAGACAGGTGAAGTCTTTCTGGTTCCAGCAGCCTAGAACGATATGTCTTTCAAAACCACAGAAGGGAAAACAATCCCCCTCCATCCCAATTATGCTTAGTTCAAATAGGTTATTCCATTGTTGCTGGATAGCCCATGAAGGTCTGAGAAAGATAAATATAGTGTCCTAAGCAATTCTCAGACACTTGAAGAAAACAAGGTGATAAATATGGTGGATTCCCTACTTTACAGCCCAGAGCCCCAGGAGGGTCTGTGACCCACCACACCTCTACCATGCTGCCTCCTGCATGGAAACAGAGTGCTGCCATACTCTATGTGGGGACACGATCCACCACATCTCTGCCATATCCTGGTGTGAGGACATGCCGGCCTTACCTCTGACAAACCCACACATAGGCACATGATCTGTCATGCTTCAGCCACGCCACATCCCAGCATGGAGCCCTGAAGAGGCAGCTGTGTGTAGCCCCACTACTGCCCAGGTTACAGAAAGAGGCACAAAAAGTAGTGATTGTAACAGGGGATAGGGGAGAAAATGATGAAGGAAGGATGTAGACAAAGGAACAATGAGAAAAAGGTTTAAAAATAAATGAATAAATATATGAATGAATGCATGATAAATCATGAGTTAGAAGAGAGAAGTAAACAAATCCTAAAAATAAGGGAGAAAGAAATACCAGAGAGGAAATATTTTTTAAAAATAAGAAAGAAAAATAAAATAAAAAGGAAGACAAATCAGAGAATGAAATAACATGATGAAGTAAACACAGTGAAATATATATAGTTTTTTATTCCCCTAAGAAGCTTATTTATCTTTCTCACATGCTTTAGAATATTCTTAGTGAGTAGTGTTGAGCAGATGGAGAAATCAGAATAGAGCCCCTGAAGAGAATATCTCCTCCTTTCCACTCTTCTCAAACCATTTGCTAAGTATTTCAAGTTTTATCTTTGGGAAACCACACCCATGTGATAAATCATTCACTGTCTGACCTAGCTGGTCTAAACATACATCTCTATATTTCATGGCTTCATCATGGTGGAAGGGGTGGGAAATCAACATTTTCCACATTTTAAGACAACAGAGTAGAAAATTTGCTGTAAGTACAAGTCTCCAGAATCATTTTGGGGTCACCCAGGAGCTTTACTGGACACACCGTGAAGGTAGCTCCTATTACTGGTCGTGGACCATCTGGTTATCACGGTTTCAGAAGACAGAGCTGCCATGGAAGCCGTGATGCTCTGGCAGACCTAGAGAGTCAGATGCATTCAGAATGGGTTGTGCACATCTGCACCCAGAAAAGTTGGAAGCCAGCAGACACTTTCCTTCCTGTCTCAACTGCACAGGCCAGCAGGGAGGCCTGCAATTGGTATGGGGGCAGCCCATTAATCGGCATCACACAGGGCAATCAAGTTAAATAGAAGTTACTTCTCTTCAGGACACAAGGAGAACAACCCTCCTGCTCAGCCATGGGAATACACGAGTGTGCAGGGGAACAAAGGGAGAGCCCCACAGCCAAACCCCACTGGGAGGAAAATGAAGGCCACAATGGGCCAGTGCCCTCAGCGTGGGTGCATGGGGCAGCCCTCTAATAACACCAAACAGAAGCCCCGTGTGGATAGGCCACCCAAGCGTATCCAACAACAAGTACCACGTACTCAGAAAGCTGCTAACATACCAAGCCCCTTATTTGCAACACTGGGTGTACTTATAAGAACCTTTCACAAATCAGAAGGCAAATGTGAAGTAATATTATTTCAGTAGGGATATTGTTTTCTGCTCCCATTTCAGACCTCCTCCAATTGAAGGAAACATAAGAAAGAACTGTAGATTCTAAAGAGTTAGAAAAATTAACAGGTATGTGAGAACTTTGAGTATGGTTCAGAATGAGATTGAGAGAAAGGTAGAATGTTTTAAATGGTCCTCTTACCTTTTTGTCACTCAGGCCAGAAACCTGGTCCACATACTCCTCTTGGATCATGAAGGCAGCTAAGTTGGCAGTGTAGCTGGCCAGGAAGATGACAGCGAAGAAGGCCCATACTGACACCATGATCTTGGAAGTGGTCCCCTTTGGGTTCTGCACCGGGACGGAGTTGTTAAACACCAGGCCCCACAGTAACCAAATAGCTTTGCCGATGGTAAAAGATGGGCCCCCTGGCTCTGAAATGAACAAATGACAAAGACAGAAAGTTAAGACAGAGTCACTGGTTCTGTTGAAACCTACAAAGCACACAGAGCTGGTAAGTTCCTGCTCAGAGCAGGAAATCCTCCAACCAAGACCCAGCCCTTTCACAGAAATCTTTTTAAGTAGAGAGCTTGTGTCTCTCTTCTCCTGGGAGGGACCCCCTGAAGGCATAAGAAAGTTCCTCAGGAGAAAAAGCAGAGGCTTGGGTGCATATGGGATCTTGCTCCCACTAATGGTCATGACTCAGCCAGAGCACTGGAGGGGCCAGCTTTCTTCCCCTAAGATTAAGACCCTCAAGATCATATGAAATCCGAATAACAAAGGCAACCACCCCATTATCATCACACACATGTCCCTATTCCTGTTGTTCCTAAAATTTACATTACTATCTACCAAGAAAATATTTCAACTTCCAAAAGGTCAGCAAGAACTGTGTGGGGTCTTTTTCTACCATTGTCATAGACCTCCTCCAATTTTATTCACACTGATGCTAAATGGCTTTCAATGTACTTTATCCTGGTTTTTCCTTACAGTCTAGCATCAAGCACTGAATGTTTCAAGGACAACTCTGACCCCTCTCCAATGCCAACACTTCCCAAATGGTTTCCTACAGTAGCAGCTCCTGCACAAAAGAATGTCAGGAAGCCCAGGCAGGTAGTCATAAACCCCTAGCTTTGCCACATGTAGCTGTGGGCACTGAGGCAGGCTATCCTTGACCTTCCTTCCCCTGATCTTCACACAGATAGTGTCAAGACTTCTGCTGATAATCTTCTTGTGACCTTACTGCTTTCTCTTCTTGGTGATGATGAGATCTTGCCTGATGCCTAGGTCTGCGTGTAGCACCTCCACTGCAGAAATGAACATCTGCCTGCACAGTTTTACAACACATTAGCTCAGGTCTTACGATATTACCTGTGATCCTACAGCATCTGCTCAGCCAACTAAATCACCGGTGACTACACATGTCGAGCCTAATATCTAACTGTGCACACACATCTGTGCATACAGACCTGATTTCATGGAACAGATGTGTAACTAAAAAGATGTTTATAAATAAAAGTTTTATACATTGTAAAATGCCTCAAGGAGTCTTAATATTTAAAGTGGCCCCGTGTTGAATGCCTTTGTGAAGACAAAGCATCGTTTGGTAAAGTAATTGTAAAGTAAGTCCTTGTTCTGAATTTTATATCTAAATTTTTGCCTCCTTGATTTTCTTCCAGTGTAGGGGAGGAGGCACACTAACTTAAGCTCTTGACATGGTCAACCTATGTATGTAGTCATGTGCTTCTCAGATCTTTCACTTGTTAACAATGCCCATTGGGATGGGGAGCAGGTCAAGCTTCTGGATGACCCTCTGGCAGAGGTGGAAAGCCAGGACTGTACCATGCTGTGGAGACAGCCAAACTTCCACCCAGAGTTCACACAACAGATAAGAAGGTAGGTCGGCACCTGGAAATACTTCAGTGCAGTGGTGGGTCACAGCATGGACTGTGAAGTCAACAGAAGCACTCGGGAGCTATTTCAGAACACAGCAGCCTAGCACCCATCTCCAGAGATTCTTATTTAACTGGTATGGTCTGGGATTGTTATTCTAATATGCAACCAAGGTAAAGAACCACTATTTTGAAACATGCAATGGTCCAAGCCCCACTCTGGACTTAGTGAATCAGAATATTCGAAAATGAGGTCACGCACCTTTGTTTTTTAAGTGTCCCACAGATAATTTTTATGTATATCCAGGGTTAAGGATCTAAGAATCTTTCATCTGGAAGGTCTAACTTCAGGATAAAACTCTCAGAAAAGGTGTAATATTTCCTAACCCTAGAGTGTCAGAAAGTTTTAGAAGAGCTATTTATAAGGACCTCATCGCCCCTTTCCTAAAGCTAGTGAACTTTTTTGTGAAGTCTCATAAATGCTTCAAACACAGAGGCAGCCCTCACATCTCTGGACTTACCTAGCCAGGAAACTGGACTTCCCCAGTAGTAGCTGTGGGTGAGAACTGTAATCTCCTGCCATTGTATTTCAAATATCCAACTCTTATACTTCCTGGCAGAGGGATAGAGCAGGACACGTGCTTTGGAGATGTTGTACCTCAGTGGTGGTCCTTTGGCTATGGAGAACTCTTTCAGCCACAACTACTCTCGTAACCTGCTCTTAGCCTAAGGTTATCAAAATAGCTTCCTCTTACACGTCTATGCTACAGGTATCTCCTGCCAGCTTTCCTCTCATTTCCTTACGAGTGGAACTGGGTTTGGGATCAGACTTGAGCCAGGGTGGGGACATATAGATTCAAACTAACATCTTAATTGGGTGATTTCTAATGAGTCTTCAAGCTGGTGACATAGAAAGCTGAGGGTTCATTTTCAGAAATGGGTAAGTTAAGGAGAAGAAAGCAAATGAAGGGTTCAGAGGTTCGAAATTGAGAGCTAGAAAAATGCAGAAATGCAGCAGTTTTAATGGACTTACCTCTACCATCAGCGAGGCACCTGTTATAACCCACAGGGCTGAAGTACTCAAAGACAAAGACAGCCACAGCTGAGACAATGAGCAGCATCACAAACATCATAACCCAGACGTCAGCGCTGAAGGGCTCTGGGGAAGGAAGAAAAAATCAGTGCTGATGGTTAAAACAGAGAACAAAGAGATTCTAATTAATTTACCTATTTATTCACTTATGCAACATGCACTTTTGGGGGGAAAAAACGAGAGGTGTGTACATCCCTTCAGACGACCAAGGCCTGGACTGGGAAGAAGTAAGAGGCTATGCCTGAGCATCTCCATTTATTTGATGGGCAAGTCAAGGTTTATTTTCTTTCAAGTACATACAAAGGACAGCATCTTGCCTATGAAATTTTGAGACTATAGAGATAGTTTCTGCATTGGACCAGTATGTGGGTCTTTCAGTAAATGGTACAACTGGAAGACATACCAGATATGGAGTAAATGGATCATATTGGACTGATTCTTGGTTTATGGTGTCATCTACATGGCCACACCACACAGTGGAGACCTAGGAAAAGTCTTCACCAATGCTCGCAAGCCTAAGAGCCAAATTCATTCTCAACAGACTTAGCTACTATTTCAGGCTTGAACTGATTCTATAATAATTATGTACAACAAATAGATCCCTTCCCCCACTTCTCTTAAACTTTCCTAGACTTACATTTTTTAACCCAATTTGATGTATATATTTTATTAGACATCATTAGGGTGTGAGAATATTAAGTCAGTGTTAAAAAACACATCCACATTGAATAGCAGTATCTATAACAGTGGGAATTTAGCAGATGACAAGGAACATGCTTCATCTATAATTAAGCAGACAACTACAAGCCAGGCTCTATCATCATGTCACATAGTTGATGGGACAAGGTCAGGCAAGAGGGCAATAATGATCCACTACACTTTCTTTAATCGCTTTTGCTGAGTTTCTTCCAGTTGTTTTACATCTCTCTGGCTTACAGGTGTCTAGAAATTGAATACTACCTTCCAGTAGCCGTCTCTCTGAAGGCCTATAAGAAGGGACACTCTTCGGTCCCATGATGCACTGCTCCCTCAATTGTGTCTCAAAATAGTTCTGGCCTTTTTAGCTAACACATCACATTGTAAACTCATAACTGTGAATTAATATGCTGCTTTCTCCATCTTCCAAATCATTAATAAAGATGAAGTTAAAAAAGGGAAAAATGGCTGGAAATTAGAAAATATTTTCTTACTTGAAACCTTTACTTGTGAACTCTCAAGGGAATTATAAAAGCCTGGCCACTTAATCAATTTGAAAAGGACTTTTATAAGGGGCATGCCAGCTATGAAATGCAAAACCTTTTAGTGGCAGCCAGAGATGGGGGTAGAAGGTACAATTCAAAGCCTCTAAGCAGTGGAGTAGAGAACATCTCTCCCCATTGGCTCCCATTGATTGCAATACTACCCTGATTTCACTTTAGTTTAAAATTAGGGAATAACTGAGTAAAAAGTACTTTCTCTATGCTTTCTCTCCCCCCCACCGCCATTAAGCTTAGGGAAATTTTCTGTATAAAACAACAATCATATTTGTATTGGTCTTTACAATTTTGAAAGTGATTTCTCCACATACTTTATCCAGTCCTTAAAATGGCTCTTTCATTTTGGGTTTACCATGTTCATTTTACAGATCAGTGAACTAGATTCAGAGGTCATGGTCCTCTCAGGACCAGTTTATGAAGTGAGGTCAGTGAGGGCAAAGGTCTGTGCTTTCCCATTGTGTTATCTCACATCTTAGTCTCTGGCCACCACATTTTATTTTTTTAAATATATTTTATTGATTTTTTACAGAGAAGAAAGGAGAGGGATAGAGAGTTAGAAACATCGATGAGAGAGAAACATCAATCAGCTGCCTCCTGCACACCCCCGACTGGGGATGTGCCCACAACCAAGGTTCATGCCCTTGACCAGAATGGAACCTGGGACCTCTATCCACTCTATCCACTGAGCCAAACTGGTTAGGGCAGACCACCACATTTTAGAGCTCAAACTGTGTGTTAGAACACAGGCTCTGAAGGCAGCCATATCTGGATCTGCCCATTACTAGCTGAGAGACTCTTGAAAAATTGCTTAACCTGAGACTCAGTTCTTAAGCCAAAAAAATGGGTATAATGATAGTATCAATGAGATAATATAGTCACAGTTTGTACAATAATGCCTGGCACATCACATAGTAGGTGTTCAATAAATATTGGCTTCTCTCACCGCTGCAATTAACTTACTGCTACACACACACACACACACACACACATACACACACACACACACACCCTGTGTGGCATTCCTATGTCATTCTAGGGCTATCCCAATGTATCACTGGCTCTTCTAGTTTAGAAGCTAATTAAGGTTAGTTCTATGCTGACAGGGTTAGAATTAGAATGTGGTGTGTTTTGTGTGTGTGTGTGTGTGTGTTTGTTTGTTTTTATTGATTTCAGAGAGGAAAGGAGAGGGACAAAGAGATAGAAACATCAATGATGAGAGAGAATCATTGATCGGCTGCCTTCTGCATGCCCCACACTGGGGATAGAGCCCACAACCTGGGCATATGGCCTGACTGGGAATTGAACCTTGACCTCCTAATTCACAGGTCAACACTCAACCATTGAGCTATGCCGACTGGGCCTAAACTGTAGTTTTGTTTGTATATCTTAATGTTCAAATTATCCTTGTAAAGGAAAAAGCAAATAAAATACATAAAGCTACTATGAGGATTAATGCATACATAGAGTGTGTGCTATCTAATAACATTTCATATAAAATTGTAAGAGCCAGAATTGGCTTGACTGCGAGTAAGAAGGTTGGCTGGGAAACTTGAGTAATTTATAGAAAAGTATAGAACCTCTAACACCACTTTGCAGTGCCTTAATTGAATACCACCCCTCCCCCATAGAGCCTAAGGAAATGTTAATCATGGTTTATTCCAACATCCTCATAAAAAAAGTTGATGTCCATTAGAGAGACTGTGACTTGTCCAAGGGCTTACATCTTATATCCAAACTAGGCTTCCTGTCTCCTATCCCAGTGTTTTGTTTTCAAGGTGACACATTATTTTTCAACCCCTTGTTCTCACAGCTCTTGCCAGAAATATAGGGTATGAGCTCATAAGAGAGTTCATCTAATTGAAACCCTGGTCTTACCTAGTCTTATATCTAAAACGTTTAACACCTAAGTGATGCTGGAGAGTGGGGAAGCACTGAATGCTACGAGGAAGCTTGGGGTGAGATGGGGAGGAGAATCAGATCAGCTTTATATGACAAAGCCTCAGAAAATTCATGTGGAAACAGAAAACCTTTTTAGGCAGCACTGAGCTCAATTCTTGAAGAAAATTTAGAATCATTGATATTTCACCCTGCTGGGTAGCTCAGTTGGTTAGAGCATCATCCTGATATGGCAAGGTTGCTGTTCAATCCCCAATCAGGGCACATACAAGAACCACCAATGAATGCATAAATAAGTGGAACAACAAATCAATCTCTCTCTCTCTCTCTCTCTCTCTCTCTCTCTCTCTCTCTCTCCCTCAATCAATATATTTTTAGAAATCATACGTATTTCAATGATATCCACAATTAGAAATTATTAAAGCAGGAAGCAGCTTCAAGGATCGGCTAGTTGAAATGTCTTCTATGGTTGAGGAAGCCGAGTCCGAGGATAAAGAAAATTTGCTCAAGGTCAAATGATGATTAAGTAGCAGGAATGGGACTAAAGTAGGACACTTGATTACCACTCCAGCACTGTTTTCTTATAACCCTTTCTATTTTCCAGCACTGTTTTCTTATAACCCTTTCTATTTTTGGGGGGTAGTGAAACCCCCCAAAATGAAATCCTGGCTGAGCTAAGCTTCCAGCAAACCACCTCCTGGCTGAAAGAGCCTGGCCACCTGCCCTTCACTGTGCCTCATTCCATCTACCTGCCCTTGTGTCTATTTCCTTCACATCAGCAAGCTCATCACCTACCTAAGAAGGCAGACGGTGAGACAGTCCCATTGCTGCGTGACACCATGACACTGATGCCGGTCTCTATGAAGGGCACAGAGAAGTCGACCACCTCGGATCGCTCCTCGTTGATGGTGAGTGACCCCACTGCCATGTAGGCCCTCTTCATGACCACCTGGGAAGAAAGACCCAATGCTCCAATTAGAACATTCAGGAAGGGGAGGGGCCTCCACACGGGAAATAACTCATCGTCCAAAGTGGTTTTCTTTGTGCAGTGGGAAGAGTATATACTCTATTTACTAGTTTATATTTTCTAAGATTTATAAAATGAGTGTTTTTGATATCTAAATGAAACAGTGTAAACTGAATCTCCATCAACTGGAGGTCCTAGTCATTGAGATCAGGCAAGGCCAAAGAAACATTAGTACAGTTAGCTGAAATTTTCCCAGGACATGATCTGGAAATGACCCTTGATTCCTGGTACTCACCTCTCCAATCATACCATTCCAGGTTCCATTGATTTTCTTCCCATGCTTGCCATTGGTGACCAGGTAAAGGTCATAGGTGAACTTCACAGATTTGGAAATTTTCTTAAGGATGTCAATACAGAAGCCCTTGCAGCATTTTTTGATGTAACCTGGCTCCTCATCTGTTTTATTCCTAAGCAGTTAAAGAAACAAAGCAACACAAAAACAAGGCTTTATGTAAGAAGCAAAATATTACCCTTTGCCATTACAACCCCAACCCCGTTCATAGCTCAGCACAATTTACATCAGGCCTAAGCGAGGGAATAAATCAGACCACAGAGCTGCAATTCGCTCATTAACTCAAGGCAGCAAACTAGATTTTCTGACAATTTTTAATGCTCCTTTGAAGTATAATATACATCAGGAAAGTGCACCTGTCCTAAGGGTTCAGTTGGATGAATTTTCACACAATAAATGCACCAATTTAACCAGCACCCAAATCCAGATGCAGAGAAGCTGCCAGCACCTTAGAGGCCTCTTTTATTTTGGGAGTTATAATATTTTTATTTTCTCCCCAACCCCAATCACCATTTATTCCCCCTATACCCTCTTTCACCTGTACCCAACCCCTTCTCCCCCTACAATCACCACACTGTTGTCCATGTTCATGAGTTCTTTCTCTTTTTTTTCTTTATTGCTTAATCCCATTATCTCCCCCTATCCTTACCCCCACCAGAGCTGTCTGCCTGCTCTCTTAGAGGCCTCTTATTCTCCCTTTCAGGCACTTCCCACCATCACCAAAGGGAACCATTATCCTGATTTCTAAAATGTTTCTAAATCTCAAAATTTCAGGACATGTTGGCTCCCCCAAATATATTTCATCACCAATGTAAACTTGAATCTCCACAAACTGGAGATTCTAGTCGCTGAGATCAGACAAGGCCAAAGAAACATTAGTATAGTTGGCAGAAATTCTCCCAGGTCATGATCTGGACAGAACCAGACATCAGAACACAGGGCTGCCAGTAATCCCATTGCTCAATGGTAAATGGAAATCAGGCATGGCGCTCAATTCATTCTATGCTTCAAGTCCCAGGCAGGCCAAGTGCTAACAGCTGGGTCAAATCTGACTATCCCATGCCATCTGAAGCCACTGGGGAAGGTGCCGTACTGGGAGACGATGCGTTTTTGGCAGGGGACTGTGTTCCTCATGCAGGTTCCACTCAGAGGGTCCACACTCTCCACAATAACAAATGGAGCCTCCTCCAGCGTTACGATGCTCAGATGGTCATCCTCCTGCTCTTCCGTCTCAGGACACATTCGGGGCCACAAGTAGTACTTCATCTGCAGGGACTTGTCTTTCCACTTCCCCACCTGCAGAGGGATAAACAAAAGACCCAGAAACCATTGGTGGAGACATAGCAATCTCTCTTAGCCTCACCCAGGAAGATTTTAAAAAAGGCCATTGTACATAATAGAGAGAAGAATCATCTTTAAACCATATGCTCAAAATGAGACTATTGTGTCCAAATCTAAGAAAGGTAATCTATTCATTTACTCATCTACTTACCAAACATTACTTGAGGACCTACTATGTGCTAACACCCACTAAGACCTGTGGCTCAAAGGAGCATCATTCTGCCTTTCATTCACCTCACACTGAGTGAAGGAGTCAGAAATGTAAATAAATGTTTATGGTGCTGTGGGGGTAAGTGCTAAAACCGAAGCCTGCACCAAGTGCTGGGAAGATGCCAGTTTCCTGCTTGTGTGACTGTTGGTTTTTTCTACTTAACTATGACAATGCGCATGATAGTGAGAGCAGCAAATCGCTTTGAAAAGGTCAACAGAATGACTGAAACAAATGAGCCAGAAGGATGTGTTTTGGCTTGTAACAGAGGTCCAGTGGGAAGCCATGAGGGAACTGAATAGATCTGAACTGATATAAAATGATAAGTCAGGATTAAAGAATACTGACTCAGCTTGGCTGGGAAGGGAGTGTGGCTAGGCTGGTGATGAATGCCACAGGTCAATGCAGATATGCACCTGCCGGGCTGGGTGAAAGCCCCAGGATGAATCATATAGGCCCCTCTGTGAGCCGCCACATATGGCCACACAGGCTGTGTACCCAACTTCAGGGAGCACCATTCACACATACTCCAATGTGAAAGGTGGGTGCCCCCTGGAATCATGCTCTTGGTGGACTTGCTGCCAATCATCAGGAGAAAGGTGTGGGTACCATTATCTTGTAGAAGATCCATTCTTTCCTGTTTTCATAATAGAATCTGCATGACTGTGTTGGTGGGTTTTTGTTCTCACTCTGTCATTAAGTTTATTGAAGAAAGAGGGAACACCTTTTAATTTTCTATAACTAAAAATCTTGGATTATCACAGGGAATTATGGATTGCAAGCTCTTGCATTTTCCCAAGCTATAATTTCCTCCATACCACAATGCAAATTAGCTGCACAGGTAAAGCACTAGGACTACAAAACTACTTAATGTATTAACACAATAAGATGCATTAAATCAATAAGGAGCAAAAAATGGGCAGAGCTGCATAAATTTTCAAGCAGGCTTAGATTAATGGGTTTAAATGCCCATATCTACACAAAACCCAAATCCTCTCCTTTGTTTCTGCTTGTTCTACACTTTGGTTTTACCTAGTGCCTCCCTAGGTGTGGTTTGTACTCCCCTCCAACCTGTCTAGAAGGTGATGCCCACTTCCAGGCACAATTAGGCCTACACAGCCATTGCCCTTGTCTAATTGTGTCACTGTAACATAGGCAACGGCTTGTTATCCTGGGCCATCTTGTTAAAACTTCAACAACCTCCCATCACCCTCAGGATTGTGTCCACACTTCTTATCCAGATATGTGCATTAGGCCTAATCTACCTTGATAAGGTTAACTTCACTGTTTTGAAACATGAATCCTTTGTTCCAGTTGGAAAAGGCAGTTGTTGGTATTGGGAGCTAACATGGGTAAATCAGGAACAGGCTTCAATAAGCTAGCTGCATTTTCTTTTCCGATAGATTCCCTATATCTGTGACTCAAAAATGCTGCAGACATAGCATTCTGGTAAACTTTTCCATGGCACCCTTATAAATGAGATGAAATATAATATAGATTATTAAATACATTGCTAGATTTGAAAGGAATGTAAAATCCATATTTAAAAAAATATATTTTAATGAATCAGTGCCAACATTTAAAGAGGTCTCTAGTGACATGTCAGAGAGCTCTGTTCTTAGAAGTGGTCTGTACAGTGTTTCAAAAAACAAAATAGAAGTCATAAGGTAGCCATAAAACTGTAGTACAGAGCTAGACAGGGTAGAAGATACCCTGTATTGCAGAATTAAGGTAGGAAGCAATGTGACTTAATTGGCATAATGGAGTGAAACAAATGAAATGAAATATAGCAGTATTTTACTTAAAGTCTTGCATTTAGATTTTTTAAAAGCAACTGCACAGTATTGAAAAGGAGATACTGAAGTTTACAGCAAACTATATAAGCTATTGTAGTAACAAATGGTATGTTTATAGACAGAATGTCAAGCACATGGGATGAGGGGAGGGCATAGAGCAGCGGTTCTCAACCTTGGCTGCACATTAGAATCACCTGGGAATCTTTTTAAAATCCTGATTTCTGGGCCTCATCCTGCGGAGGTCCCGTTTCACAAATACCCCCGGGGGGAACAGGAATCCATTTTTATTGAGTGAGAGAGAAAATAAGTTAAAACCCACAAATAAAAATGCTCCCGCCCTCGCTGGAGAGTGTGCTCTCGAAACAACAAATCCCCCGGCAAAGAACCGAACGCATTGTGAGAGATAAGAGAAAAAAACATTGCGGAGAATGAATCAACACCTCTCCTCACTCTGAATAGGTGTTCCCGCAAAAAAAAAAATTCCCTGAGGGATATCGATGATGTGGTGTGGATGGGGAGAGGGAAAAATAAA